>NW_017306281.1:1666388-1669728 GCF_000935625.1 Nanorana parkeri | reverse complement strand
TTCTAAACCAGACACCCAGAACAATCTTTGTGTGTTTTAATTTGTTTATAAGAGAATGAAAGCCAAACCTTTTTTTTTTTTTTTTTTGGCTTTAGTCCTCTTTTGGGTGAAAGGATGACGTTTACTAATCTAGTCTAGTGACCAAAAGCCGGCTATATGCTGCTGCTGCGGTGGAGCTGGGAAAGATCCCAACAAAATTGTCGATCCACCCAGCTGCCTGATTGACAGCTGGCTCTGCCTTTCTAGAGCCAGCTGTGCCCACCCTCTCCCCTGTCTGTTCCTCCAATGAGTGTTGGAAGAACAGAGAGGGGAGGGGGGAATCTCCTGCGGGAGGCCGTGACTGGCAGTCACCACTCTCTGCAGAGAGAATACCATGAGCTTGAATGATCAGCAGTATGTGATCGCTCAATTCCCGGTCTATAGAGCCGATTGTGTGACAACTGCTATATCCAAGTATTGGGAAGAGTGCAGTTTACGCTGCCAATAGTTTCCCCTCAACTCCTCCACATGTGCATGGCTTTTATAAATACTGGAAATACCAAAAAGACTTCTTTCATGAAATGTCCGGGGTTTTTTTCTGAAATCACTTTGGTGTGATTTTTATACTGTTTGTATGCAAACAGTGTAGTGGCGTTCATCTGTAAGCTATCTATACACTTGTACATTTCAGGTTGAATGAGAGAAATCACTAATTTCCCCTTTCCATGGTAAATGGTGTGGATGAAAAATCTACCCTGCCAGCTATTGTATTCCGACAACCGGCACCCACTGCTGTATAAATAACCGTGACTACATCTGATTTTGTCACTGTACAATTGAAGGAGCCAAATGAAAAAACTGTCAGATGGACAAAGTTTATAAGGATGGTTGGTCCCATCGAGGCCTCCCACAACTTGAAAGAGCAAACCTGTTAAAATTAAATTTTTATTTTATGTGAACCACTTGTTCACAACTGTTTATGGAACTAGTTTGCAGTCGTTTCCCTCATGTGTTTTAATGGAAACATGCATCGTTCACAGTAACATTAACAATTCTCACCTTTTTAAGCAATGCCTGTGATGCTTGCGGTCTTTCTAGAGAGGAATATATAACCGGATTTAAAATATGGTAGCATGCTTCAAAAAGGCAATATTTTCAAGTTCTGATTTAGAGCATTAGAGAAATGGAGAGCTCCAGCATCTTTTTGTGGACCCTCTGGAGGGTGTCACTGAGCAGCTGCCCAAACAAAAGGGGTGTGGGGTAGAAGGGCTTAATGGGACACTAAACTCGGTAGTAAATCTTAAAAATGCATTCATGTACCTTCACTATTAACACACGTATAGCCTTTTTGTGTATCACTCGGTTGTAGATCCTCAAATAATTTCTGAATTGGTGCCGACACTGTCCTTCCTTTTGGAGGATGGCTACTTCTGTTCCCCATGGTCCCTGTGTGTAAGCTCACTCCTGTGATGGACTACAATCTCATGTTTAGTTTACTAATTTGTAGTGAAATTGTAGTCCATCACAGGAGTGAGCTTGGTGCGGTGACTACTTAACACCACACACGGGGACCATGGGGAACAAAAGTAGCCACCCTCCAGAAGGAAGGACACAAATAAGATACATTTCAGGTAATAGTTAACGTACTTGAATACTGTACTTCTCTTTTTTTTTTTGTTAATATCTAAATACTGAGTTTAGTGTCACTTTAAGGGTATGTGATAGTTCAGCAGATCCTTCCATCTAGCCAGATTTTTTAAATGCATCCATACTTTTATATGACCCCATGCTACAGTCTGATCAAAAATATTATTGTAGTACTACTGTACTACGGTGGTAGTAGTAGTATTGACATTCTTATGCTCCTCAGTGCCATCTGGTGTTCATAAAGCAGAATTGTCCTGATTCTACATTGGACCTGTAAAGAAAATATACTAATAACATTTGATTTTTTTTTTTTCCTCCATTCACAACGCAAAAATGTACATGTAGTTTCTCAGGACGAATGACTGCAAATTGTTTATAAACACACCCCTAAGTGCTCTTGTAATGGACATTCGTCTTTTACAACTGGCTGTAAATGGTCTCCGCAGAGCATTCTAAAAATGAATTGGGTAACCACCTGCTCTGGCTTGACCTGTTGAGTGGAATTTCTGATGCTTGCTTGTATGAAGAGTAAGATGAGTCTGTAGGCTGAACTTGTGCTTCTGGGGGTGTATATGGAGTTGTCAGTTGTCTACTGACCCTAATACAAAAAGATTTAAATCTATGTTGCAGAGTTTTCAGTATGACACCCTGTTCTACACTCAGTGCCCAATGTCACATGCTATACCATTTTTAGTTTTTTCTCCCTGCATCATTTTTTTTTTTTTTCTTTCCACAGAGTACATGTAACCAAGTCTCCAAACAGAAAAGTTACAGACTATTTTCAAGTTAGAAGAAGCTTTAGGAAAAACAAAACAGAACTAGAGGTACACAGTGACAATAACATTTATCAGTGTGCTTATGTACATGTAATGTGCTGACCACATCTCCATTGCATTTTGCAGTCCGAGGAAAAGAAAAGAATAGATGACCTAATTACAAGTGGCAAAGAGGAGGGGATGAAGGTAATTATTGATGGAGCAAGTGTGTAGATGGGGTGTTTTTAGTTTATTTTTTTCTAATAACACCCCCCACCACCACCATCCCCCACAGATTGCACCAACTTTTAGATCCCTACTGAGGCTCTTTTTGTAGCGGTGTGCAACCTGAGGAATATATTAACGCTTTAGTACCTGGATTTCAGTCTACATTTGCTTATTAGAACACCAAGCTGCTGGGGTGCTAAAGCATTCTGAAAATTAAGAAATGCATTAGTCGCCTTAAGATGTCAACCCTAAAACTTAACTGTAGACAGGTTTACTTTAAGTTGCTCTGGTCTTTATGTCCCACTTCAGATTGCATATAGAGCGCTTTCCTTTTGCCTTTCGCTACAGATCGACATAATTACTGGTAAAGGCCGAGGTGTGATTGCAACTCGGGATTTTTGTCGTGGAGAATTTGTTGTCGAATACTACGGGGATCTTATAGAGATTACAGATGCAAAGAAACGAGAAGCAGCATATGCCCGGGACGACTCCACTGGCTGCTACATGTACTACTTCCAGTTTCAAAATAAAACCTACTGGTGAGTAATTTAATTACATTTTTTTTCTCATTACGGTTAGGGGCTTCACGGAAATATGAGGAGTCTAAAAAGACCCCTGATATTTCCATTTTAAAATACAAAAAGATTGAGGAAGCAGAGTCCTAATCTTCTTTTTTTTTTTTTTTTTTTTTTTTTTGGCGCCCGGGTATTTATGAGAATCGGACTCGCAAC
>NW_017306281.1:1661687-1666236 GCF_000935625.1 Nanorana parkeri | reverse complement strand
AATTTTCTTTTTTTTTTTTTTTTTTTTTTGCAGCCCCGGTTATGAATGAACAGAGCCTCTATACTAAGTGCTCCTTTCCATTCTTAAACTGAGGAGATACTGATACTATGGCCACAATCCATGAATAAACAGGAAGTGATGTAGAACACTTCCTGTTCATTCATAACTGAGGACACAGTAAGCTTTCTATGTCGGTTATTTGCAAACAGTCAGTGACCAGTACTGATTGCGGAGTGTTTGTATTCCGTTCTCCATCCTGACTGCTCCGCCTGTCACAGGAGACCTTGTGGGGCA
This sequence comes from Nanorana parkeri, assembly GCF_000935625.1. Taxonomy (NCBI): domain Eukaryota; kingdom Metazoa; phylum Chordata; class Amphibia; order Anura; family Dicroglossidae; genus Nanorana; species Nanorana parkeri. Next base: position 1,665,942 of record NW_017306281.1, on the reverse strand, counting down.
GTGTGGGAGGCGAGCTTGGCCTCCTGTGACAGCTAACAGCTGTCTCCTCCGTGCACTGTCCCACTCGCCATCCTGACAGCTTCTCTCCTCCTCGTCGGGCGCCGGTCCGTGTCCCTTTCCCAACAGAAGCTGGGAGATCTCCGCTACCTCTGCCAACACAAGCGGGGAGGAGCAGCAGGGATTGCAGGGAACACAGACTGGCACAGTTCTGATCGCTGAGTGTTGTACTCCGCTCTCCGTCCTGACAGGCATCCGGACAGGATCGCTGCTGCTCCTTTCATATCACTTGTATGAAAACGAGCGGCGACTCCAACACTATACATTTAGCTCTGCTTGTCAGGAGCAGGGCTAAATGTACAAAAAAAACTACTCGCCCGGCCCCCAAAACTGCATGTGTCGGGCGATAGGAATGCTCTCGCACATTTGCTCCATAAGACGCACAGACATTTTTGCCCGCCTTTTTAGGAGGAAAAATGTGCGTCTTATGGATCAAAAAATACGGTACTTCCTTAACAGAAACTTGTATATACATTAAAACTGACAACCATGGAATCAAGAAGCCGGCAGCACTCCCTGGAGCTTCCAGCACTTTCTCCACTTTTTGCAGAGTTCTAATGACCTTTAAACAGGCCTTGGATTATTTCATGTTGGTTTTGAGGGTGGGTATCTATACTTATGCACATGGCAAGATTGAGAAAATTACTTTTTTTTATTATTAATTTCAATGCAGTTTTTGTATTACTTTTAAATATAGTGAAAACTAATCTTGCATACAGCTAGCAGAAATATGCAAGTCTGTTCTATCTGCATCTGCTCATCCCTGCGGAGCCGCAGTCACACTATAGGCGCAAGGCAGCACTGGGAGACAATTCCGTTCTGCTGCATGCACATTTTGCACATGCAGACTCCATAAGAATTTGTCATACGGTGGGGGGTGACTAGATTGTCCATATCGTTGTCACTCCATCTCCACTGCAAGTTTAGCCTATGGACCGCACAGAAACATTGGTTCCTATGACTTTGTCCGCTGCACATTGTCTTTGGTTGCAATGTTGTTGGCTGACAGAGCCCTTGCAACCAAGGATGCCATAGAGCGGAGAGCACCCTAGTAGCCAGTGACGCCTATGCTCAACAGGGCCCTAGCAGCAGGGGTGCCATGGGCTGACAGCTCTGTAGCAGTATTATGTGCCATCTATGTCGGCTATCGGCAATCTTGGTTTTACTACTGTACTCGGAACGAACATTGTAGCAATGTGTAGTGCACTGTGGCCATATTACAACTTGGGACTTGAAAAAAGTTTTGCCTTTTTATTAAGCAGATGCCATTGATGTGTGTGTGTTGTTGTTGTTTTCATATTGTTCACTGCATACATGTCTTGGTCTATTTCAGTGTTGATGCAACAAAAGAAACGAACCGTTTAGGAAGGCTTATAAATCACAGTAAGAGCGGAAATTGCCACACCAAACTACACAATATCAAGAACTTGCCTCACCTCATATTGGTTGCATCAAGGGACATAAGCGCAGGGGAAGAACTTTTGTATGACTATGGAGATCGGAGCAAGTCCTCCATTGAAGCACATCCTTGGCTTAAGAATTGACTTGTATATGGCTGAAAAGATTTTACCCCTTATGAACTGATTTGGTTTTAACAGCCTCCATTCTTTCCATTTGTTTTGCATATTTAACACTTAGATGCAGACAGCCTTGATCATAGTATTTTTATATCGATAGTTTCTGTGCTTCCCAAGCATGCAGTTGATTGAAGAATTTGTATATTTGTACAGAAGGATGTTTGTCTTCAAGCGGTCCTGACATATGACCATTGCTTCAGATGTCTTGTTTGGTAGTCTCAAACAAAATATATAGACACCGGCACTCCAATAGCAGGTCAATTACGTCTGTTTATTGACATATGAGCAGCATAACGTGATACTCAATGAAAAATTTCGGGGTCTCGCAGGATCCCCTTCATCAGGTAGAACAAGTTATCATTTTTTTTCAAAACAATCACTCTGATATTTTAGCTGCAACTGAACGATTATGAGCAAATGTCATTGTACCAGTCAAGGACAAACAGTAAATTTTGTATTTGTATCTTTCATAGGGAATTCAAGACAAACGGCTTAAGAATATTCTTTATTCTTCAGGTTATTAACAATAGGTTGTGGGCAGCCCAGCTGTACGCACATACAATTAGGCTTGAAGCAACCAGGTGTTTCTAGCTAGAAAAGTAACCTACAGAAAACAGAGTAGTTATCTTTCATTGTCATGGCTGCAGTAAAACAATTGAAGATTTCATTTGATATGCTGTAGGTGACTGCTGTTTGTATATAATTATTGCTCTTTGTGCTTCTTACCTAACATAAAAACGGTCATAAAAGGGACTGCTGTAGCACACTGTTCTAAAAATGCCATGTTGTCTGGCATTTATGCTGACCCATTGACTTTTAATGTTTTCTTAGCCATTGACTTGAAATAAGTGTGTAGCTTTTGAAAGTCAGAGTTCACTGACTTTTAAAACCCTAGCGCTTCACTTAGAGGTCATATACTGTAGAAAGCCGGTCAGCATGACAGCCAGTTTACTATAATTTTCATGAGAGCTCTGTACTAGGAGCCTCTGTTTTTCTCTTTTATAAGCGAACCTGTCATGGCCATAAGCTGGATAAACTAATCTTATGTCACAAGAGCAGGCACTCTCAAATGTCGGTTTCTCAAAGGCTCCAGTGTGCCAACTTTGAAAGCGCCCACCTTGTGCATATCACACCCAGGCCTTCCAATCAGTCACTTGGGTACCATTGAAGGCAAGGAAGCGTGGAGGATCCCTGTACTCCAAACTGCTAAGTTAATGCGGAATTTTTGATGGGAAGTTCAGGTTCTCCAGCTAGTTTCTGGTGTAATTTCTTAAGGGTAGTTTGTAAACAAATTAGGGCCATAAGTTTGCTTTTGTCCAAAAGTATTTTATTTTCATCTTCTCTTGCCAAAAGAACAGTAGACTAGGCTAATGGTGGGGGTGGGAGGTTGGATGCTGTACCCACATGGCTGCGAAAGTAGTTGTTTCACTGATTGTGGGAGCCCTTCAGCATGGAAATATTTAATATTCAATCATTGCTATGCATTTTCACCAATTTTACATTGGCTATAAAGCATGTTTCTGTATTATAACTGCAAAATCCTTTTGATAGAGCAGGTTGAATTAATGTGTGTCTCTTCTATTGAATTCCCCATGCCAGGCCCCTAGGTACTGGAAAATCATTGGGTAAATACTCCTGCATGAAAAGGTGGGATTTTATATTCTTGATTACAAATTTAGAGGGATTAGTCTTTGACCCGCTGCATTTCTTCTTGCTCTCTCACTGAAGCTAGGTTTTCATGGTGAATCTAGTTGTTCATTTTTTAACAATGGAGGCAGCCTATATAGAAAATGTATTTCTTCTATAGGCATTATGAATATTTGCCAAATGCAGTTCCTCCTGTCATATAAATATGACTAATTTTAATAGCAAATCTTTAGAAATTGGCAATTTTCTTTGATCAAAATAGCTAGATAAATATTTGTGATTCGAGCCCACAGACACCAAGCACATTCAAGCTTTCAGAATGTAGTGGTTGGAGTTAAGACACCTGGTTTTAGGTGATAAATGAGGCCAACCAACCTGTCAGTTTCAGCAAGGAGGTGGGACTGACTGCTGGAATGTCAAAGTGCTAAAAGGGGCTGCAAAGATGCTTTACACACAACCTGTTCATAGCCTTCACAAAATATTTCTGTCCAAGTTCTCATTTAGTCACCAACTTAAGGGAAGCCTGTACTAAGATAAATTGGCAGCTGCCGTTGCTGTCCTCTGTTGCTGAAGACATTAGTTGCCAGATTGGTACAATGCTTTGGTAATTTCTGAGGTACTGATGTGGAACAACTATGCAGATCAGTGGTTCTGAATGCATTTACTTGTTCTGGCTCGGTGACTAAAACTATTTGGAAAAGGCTACCAATGACAACCTCGGAATAGGCATACTTTAAACTGACTCCTTGCCTATAGCCTATGAAATTTAAATCCTGCCGCCTGGTGTTTCAGCTTCTGATGTACAGCGTGCCGATACATTAGACTGTGACAAGTGGCATTTTATAGTGCAATTATTTTACTTGCCATGTTGATCTCTGCTATTGCAGGGTATGGCTTCTGCATAATTGTATTTCTGAGCTAGTTTAATGAGATTACTCCAGCCTGCTGCGATTACCGTAGAAGCCCAGATTGTT
>NW_017306281.1:1649516-1661674 GCF_000935625.1 Nanorana parkeri | reverse complement strand
TACGAAATATGAGTGGTCATTGTTAAGGGCCAGAAGTCACTTGATATGTTACCATTGCTGGCCTGTCGGCTGTTTTAACCTTTTCTTTTTGTCCCAACTTTTGAGTGCCATTTGTAGAGTCAGAGAGCTGACGGTAGCAACAGTCAGACTTCAGGTGACAAAGTTCCAGCCAAACTAGTTGGTGTATTTTTATATATTTTTTTTTTTTTTTCCATATGAAGTTTTATTACATTTTGCACATATAATGACCAAACAAATAGACTAACATTAAGTGATCAACAAAGATAAGTAGAAACACCAGGTGCAGTCCGGTACTAAAGCTGGCCATACCCCTAGAGCTTTTTTATGGTCACATGGAAAGTGCAACAGATTCCTTCATCTACGCTAAAATGTGTGGCTGGAGGGATCTCCCACTGGGCCAAGCTTTCGTATCTTGCTAGGTGCCCCCTCTGGCTGTCAAAATACCTGAAGAATGCCTGCATCCAATCGGTTTGTTTGGGTATTTTGACAGCCAGCAGGGCTGACTAGCAAGATACTGAAGCTTGGCCCAGCGGGTGATTCCTCCATCTAAACAGTTTAGTGTAGATAGAGGAATCTGTTGCATGTTTTCCATCTGACCATAGAAAATCTGCTGATCTAATAGGTGTATAGCCAGCTTAATCCAAGTGAGACAAGTAAACCTGAGACAGAATGGTACTGGTCAGAACGGTAAAAAAAGTAGCAAACAAGAACATAATCAAACCAGTGATGACTTGAACTCCACCAGGGGATGCATGAACAGAGTAAAATATAATCACATGAGATAAGACCCTTCAAAACCCCCATTCCCTGGGAAGTAGAGCCAGAGGCTCTAACAGTCTCCCTGTCATGAACACATAAGGGGGAATTTATCATAGCAATTGTGTGTTTGAACTTGCATATGGTCGCATGGAATATATTCGCTCCACATTTATGTTGATAGTGTAATGTTCATAAATGAGGGAAAGAAGACTCGTAACTCCAGGCAAAAAGCTTAACTGTCACTTCTTGAAGAAGTGGACATGGAGACTTCTTATGTTGCGATTGTTTTGTTAGGTGATGCGCCAGTTTCAGACAGGACAAGCACAGATGTAAATGGCTGCAAAACATGCGCAATCGGTAAAATAGTGCAAGCTCTAATCAAAACAGGCACACCTCTTAACAGGAGCTGCAAAACATTTGCTCTTCAAAAAAAAAAGTAATCAAAGAGGATAAAGCAGACGCAATAGCGTTCATAAAGTTCTCCCATAGCATCATTCTCTAGTCTGTCTAGTCAATTATTCACTCGTGCACATTATTTGCTCTCTGACTGGTAGGTTGATCCCGAGTTAGTCACACAGAGGTGCAGACAGAAAAGGCTCCCCAGGGTCTACCCCAAGATATATTACACAGTAAAGCAGGCACCCTGTACCAATAGGTCATGAATTGCATACCGATCTCTTGCATCTGCACTTTTTGAGAACCCTTATGTATCCTAGTGTTAATCAGTTCCCAATCCTTGAAAATTTGTATTCTTAGTTCACCTACAAGCTTGTCAGCATTAGGCAGAGAGGGGGCAAGCATGATCTGATATAGATAAGAAATGAAACGTCTTTGTGGGGTTATTTTGAGACTAAGGGACGTTAACGGAGTTAGAGTCCTCGAAGCAGACTCTGGTCTTGGAATTATTCAAGTAATGCCTTTTAGAGGATCAAAGCATGAGACTCTTGGGGAGGGAACCGTACTGTAGATCTCACAGGTCATGGAATAAGCCCTTACTGAAAAATTGGCCCGCATAACCACGAGAGTGAGGTCAGCATCTCTTCAAGAAGCTTCCATCCATGCCTGGAGGGAATTCTAGGTTCGGAAGTACTGGTGTCAATGGACTTGGGATGGAAGAAATAGAAATCTTTCTACATGACATACAGAAAGCTTGCAGTGTAGCCCCAATTAGTGGATGTTCTAAAACTTTTACAATTTACTTGTGTCCCATTGTAATGCCATAAAGACTGGAATCCCATATATATATATATATATATCTGGAGCAGATTTCCACTGCAACCATTCTGTAACCTCAGCTCTCTTTCACCACTGTCCTCCCTGCAGTAAGATTCTAATACATCTTGATCCTGCTTGCAGCTCTGATGCTATCATTTCTCCCAATAATTGGATTCTAGAGTGCTCACTGCTCTTGGCCCTGTTTGTGAGTCTAGTGTAGACTTGCTACCTTTATCAATTCTCATATTGCTGGACTACGCTTTCGAAAAACCTACTATTCATTCATCAAATGCAATTAATTCTTAATCCTCTACTCAAGTTTTAGTCTTATTATTATATTATTTACTTCTTTTTCCACCAAGGTCTGTTTTTTCTTCACAAGTAGGGTCCAGTATACTGTATTTGTGAGTTTTTTTATCAACATAATATATACAGAGCACTGTTACACATTTCTATTATACATTTAGTCATCCTGACATTGCTACTAGAAGAGATGAGTGTGCTGTACATGCACCTTTTTTGGAATAGTTTTGGATACCTCTGCTAGTGCCCTGAAGAGTATATGACAATTGCCCCATTGCACTGCCAAATCGGAATCTCATAATTAATATAACAGAGGGTGCTGAATGACATGCAGATGGCTTCCACATAAATTTAAATATAAAAGAAGTAGTCACCCGCACACCTAGGCCCAATGCATCAATCAGTCAGATACACATGGCATCACAAGTGCAAAGCAACATTTCAGAACCTAGCATGGTCCCTTCATCAGGCAAGAAGAATAGTGACAACCATGGTGAATAGAGTGCAAGCTTATATACAGCGCAAACAATTTTTGTAAAAAAATGGTCTCCTCTCTGATGTCACAACAGCATCACATTCCCACCAGAAATGTATAAATAAACAGTACAAAATAGTGTACAACATTATAATGGATGTAAGCACATCAGGTCCACTATATGAGGGCAGCGTAGATATGCAGAGGATGTCTGCTCTTTACCTTGTAGAATCACCAGATGTGCTGCTGCTCAGAAACATTTAGCCATGACAGCAAGAATGCTGATGGCGCTTCCCACACTGACGGATGGGAGGTGGCCGGTTTCAGCTATGCCAAGAATGTCCTGATGTCACTCACTGAGCCTGATCACAGCCGCCCCTGAATCAGGCACAGAGCCATGGTAGAGATTCCAATGCAGGTGGTGCCCAAAATTTATCTTGAAAAATCCAGTCCTAAGATGAGTGAACATTCCAATCCACTATCCTAGCAAGCTGATATGCTCAATAGTACATTCTAATATCCAGCAAGCTGAACCCACCCTTATGTTTCGGTAAGAACAGAGTCTGCAAGCTAACCCTGGCTTGGCCTCTACCCCAAAAAAAGAGTCAAACAAAGTGTGCTCAGGAAAGTAGAGGGCAGAGATTTAGGAACTGCCAAACCAATAAAATCATGGCTTATTCCAAGTAAGAACACCCTGTCGCATACGCTGCAGAATGGCCAAATGATTGCATGAGTAGAGCTCCTCAAGATGCATAGCAACTGAATCCCCAAATACGTAATACAATCTGTTTTCCACGTAAACGGGGAAACTCTCCATACAGTGTGCTACCATGGATGATGGCAAAGTAACATTCAATTCACAGGATTTAGAGTCGTTTATTTGTAGATTCGAGATGCCTTGGAAATGGTTCAGTTCCTTTATCAAGTTCGGTAGAGTAATGTGCGGTTCTGCGAGAAAGAGGAGAATGTTGTAAGCAAAAGCTGTCCATTTAAATTCTCTATTTGTGACCTGAAGACCCCTTATATTCAGGTTTGCTCTAAGACAGTGCAGGAAAGGGTGAATTGTCAATATAAAATTTAGAGGGAAAAGCTGGCAACCCTGCCTGGTTCATTTAATTCTTGCAGTAGATGCTACATAAAGTGATAAAATCCTAGAACGCATACCCTCTCGGATACAGCATCCATGTTCTCCCAGGCCACCCTGTTGAACACCTTGCCATTTAGAGAGAGGAAAAGAAAACATGCCCCATCGTAGTCAGCCAATACTGAAGATTTAAAGCCTATAGAGTGTATTCTGAGCTTCCCTGCCCGGAACAAAGCCCGCCCGGAACAAAGACATCAAAGGAGGTATAAGAGGGTATAAGCGGTTGGCCAGAATCTTTGCAAAGAGTTTACATCTACATTTAAAAGTGAGATTGGACAATAGTTCAAAACTTGGGTAGGGTCCTTGCTCTCCTTGTGAAACACCCTGATATGAGCCTCCAAAAAGATGCTGTAAAGGGGAGTAGGAGACAAGGAATTAAACACCTTTGCAAAGTGAAGTCCAAGTACATCGCTCAAGCTCTTGTAATATTGTACTTAGAGGCAATCCGGTCCAGAACTTTTGCCTGGTTTCATCTGCTGAAGTGACAGTTGGAATTCATCAAAGGATATGGGTCTTTTCAGACCCTGCGACGACTCTAAAGATAGGTGAGGGGCCATGTAAAACAAGGTAGTCTGAGATGCATTGTGGGCGGGAGGAGGCACAAGATACATCGAAATCCACCAGCCTCTGATCGGGATTATAAAGGTGATTATAGTACCCCTAAAAAAATGACATGCAATCATATCTGTCCTGGAATGCATCAACCTGGCAGCTTCCCGAATCGCATCCACAGTCACACTTTTCACATGTTTTGCTTGCAAACAACGTGCTAGAACAAAAGTGTTTATTTTTTTAAAGCAAACAATTTAAAATTACAAGTTAAAAATAATACTGTCTTGTGGATTTTCCAGGTTACCCAGCTGCTGTGCCAGAATTCTCTGACCTTTTGGTGTGAGCTTTGCAGGCTGCACAGCCCAGAGGTCTTGTGTCCTGCCTCTTAGTATGTCATTCTGCTTTTACTTTTAAATAAGGGGCAGGGAGCATCACTGCACACAGTTCTGTCTTGTTATTTGAGCATATAAAATACGTTACAAGATAAAACAGCAAGACACGGGGAGTATAAGGATGGTGATAGAACTGCCCTTTTACTGTTCCTAGCAAATAATGAAAATAGTACATACAGAAAACTTCCTGTCAGAGAATTGGAGAATTGAGAGAATGATTATATCACTTCCTAAGACTGTAGTAACCCCTTCATCACCTCCCACTAATGCCGAGAAATAGAATCTACAAGATGGCATATATTGTATATTATATATAAAATGAAAAAGGTAACACATTTTTAAATACTTACCAGATGATACCTTACTCCTATGAGGTTGACTCGTATTTTTTTCTCTGTGTCGGATGCCTGTTGGAGATGCTCTGCAGCTTTGGGCACCTGTTTACACATTTGCTGGTCCTGTCAATCCATTCATGATTTTTGGGCATAGGTTTTGGAGCTCTACAACAGGGCATATGTAACCTAGGTTGAGAACACACAAACAAAAATATTCGCGCTATTGGCTTTACCACCCTTCAAAATTACAAAAATAGCGACAGTTGCAGTGAAAAACCAAGAAGTGAAAAAACACCCCTGGGCAAACAATAGCAAACAAATTTACACCGTGCTATCTCCCCTTATCATTAAACCCTGAGTTTAAACCCTTTCAGTTGAGAACACAGCCCCTTTGACTCTGCTGACTTTACTTCCGTATTCCTTATCCTAGGCTAAGAAGTCAATTTTTTTGCTGCTAGACAAGCAATTGCTAGGCATTGGAAGTCTCCACGTGCCCCTTCCATAATAGAATGGTTCGATATCAAATGCTATTATGCATATGTAGGAGTTGATCGCAGAGGATAATGGGTCCGTTTCTAAGTTTACTCAGCTGTGGTCGGCCTGGATGGTCTATAAAGAATCTATGGACACGGCAAGTATTGCTTCTGCAGAGCGACCTTTTCGTTTATTCAATTTCTCTCTCTTTTTTGCCTTTATGATGTTTTATTTTGAACATGTCCTGTTGGTAGGTGTACCTTGCAGTCTTCTCCTATACCCCTTTTGTTTTCTTTTCTTTCGCTCCTCCTGCTCATTCCTTTTTTTCCTCTTCCTCTTTTCTTACCTGCTTTTTATAATTAATGTTGTTCCTTTAAAAATGATGTGAGGTGTATTTAGAGCATTGGCTGCCACTTTGCGCCTTTCTCTAGTTTATGTCATTTCCATGTTATTTACGACTCGGTTATTATTATCCTCTTTCTTATATTTACATTATGGAGCTCTTTGGTTTTTGTCTTCATTTGATGATCATGCAACTGTTACTTTCCTTTACATTCTTTTTGTTGTACACCTCACACTTACTTTAAATGCAATTTGAACAAAAAGGTAACACAGATTTGCAAGTATTCATGCATGCACAGTTTTGAAACATGCACATGTAAACTTGTAATTTCAGAATGTTTGCATTAAAAGCATACTTTAATTCTGTTTTAAATACATCTCAAAAAAGGGGAAATTGTTTAAGTAAAGCTGGCCATACACTTTACAGCCATCGCACGACTTTCATCTTGCGATGGTTCTAAGGTAATTAAAAGCTTGGACAGGCAGATCGTACTTGCGATCATCGCTGAGGGGAGGGCTTCCGATGACTGCAGCGGGCAGTGTGCGCTTGCGCACACCGGCCCGTGCGGCATTTGTCTTCCGAGCACGCCACAAACCCGCCGAAAATCTTACGATTTTCAGCTGGTTTTCCAACATGCTCGTAAGACAAAAGACGCGCGACTGTACAGTCGCACGCCTTCCATACACCTGACGATTATCATATGATAATCGGCAGGTGTATGGCCACCTTAAGCCTGCACAGAATGAACATTCTGATTTCTTTATGAGCCCAGTTGCAGTTCTTTCAGCTACAATCAATAAAATGTTCTAATGAACCCCTGACATTTTTAACTTTGTTATGCTGAGCTATGTTCTAGAGATTATGGTGACAGCATGGACAAAAATAAAAAATGATATAAATGGTACAGTCTATCAATAGTATGAACACAGCATTTTTTTTGTAGTTTCCCTGTTAAATTTTTTTTTTATTATCCTTTGATTGTGGCAGACGGTGACAACCCTGATGGACATGTATGGACATATCATTTCAAATGGACTATGGGTCCATTTAACCATTTATTAGCATTTGCATGAAAACAGGATTTTTTTCCTTTTGTAAAAAAAGGTCCGACCTATATGTATAAAAGCTTCTTTTTATATACGATTTTTATTTGGTTATCAAGTAACAAAGACAAATACAAACAGTAGTAGCAGGATAATTACAGAGCCATAAAGTGATTCCAAGCAAGAATTTAATAGTGTCTTATCCCCTTCCCAGAGCGGAGAATATTATAGAATACAGAATTTATATATGTAGAATAAATTATCTGTAAACAAATCATTGGTGTAACCTAAATTAAAAAATTAGTTAGCATCTCATTAGGGAGCAAGTCACAATTTTACCTATAATTGGGATAAAATTGCAGCAGCACAGTGACTTAGTGCTTAGCACTTCTGCCTTGCAGCACTTAGGCTCCGCAGTTTAAATCCCGATCAGGGACACTGTCTGCAAGGAGTTTGCATGTTCTCCCTGCGCTTGTGTCAAATCTACCATCTTCATCTCAGTGTCGGTTGGACCTCAACATTGCCCTGGTTTTTTGTAAAACCCCAAGGCAAAGAGGGGTGTATGTCCCAGTCTGCATCTGAAAGCACTCAACTTCTTCCTTTGAGTACAGGAATCCCGTATGGATTCCACCAGGTCAGCCGTTGCCTCCCTTCACCTGAGAGACTTTCGGGACCTCAAGGATGCCTACTTGTAAGTTCCTAATTTTCCTGCTCACCAGCGCTATCTCCTTTGCACTAGTGGTTTGTTGCTTTTCCCTATGGGTTGTTAACTGCTACAGGCCTATTCACCACGGTGCTTGCACTGTGCTGGCCCGGCTTCACTCTCAGGCATTCCCATTGTGGGGTGTTTGGATGACTTCCTGTTATAAAATACAGTTGGCTCAGCCACTATCAGACAACATCTAAAGGACTGTTCAGACTCTCCATCAGTTCTGCTGGATCCTCAACCTCGGAGGCCCAATTACACTTCATACCATTGCAAGTGAACATTCTGGCTGCATGGGACAAGAAAGCAGAGTTTCTGGATCTGCCTGTGTGTCACCCAAGGCCAGGCTGTCTCTGGCCTGGTGGCTCACAAACCCAGCCCTGGAGTCAGGGGAAGCCTTTCCTTTGATTTGTCTGGAAGATCCTTGTATAGCAGATGCCAGCTAAATGGGCTTTGGAGGAATCCTCATCAGGGCAGGGAAATTGAGCAACTCTGACTGATGACTCTGAGGTATGTCCTAAAATAGACAACGTACAGGAGATCTGCCTCTATATTTTGTGTCATCAATCAATTTAAAAGGGACACCATCTTGTTATTTTCATTACATGATAACAGAAATACAAAGAAACGACTTCATATGATTATTACCAAACCTGTTTATTGGCAGTAAAGAAATCATTCAGGCATTTTCACAAGAAAAGTATAAACAAATAGATTTACTGTACAATGAAAGACTTGTATTTTTGGGAATACATTATTTTGAAAAATAGAAATTTCATAGACATTATATCTTCATTACATTATATCTTCCCACCTTCCCAGAAAGCAAATCTGTCCTGAATAATTCTCCAGATTAGCAATTTATTTATCTGTTCTGCTTGACAATATACAAACAAAATAGGAATCTTATCAGCAAAAGTTTCCTGATGTCACATGAACCAAAGTTGTTTTCCAGTTCCATAGAAAAAATATGTAGTCTAATTATGTATTTATTCAAAATCCATCAACGGTATACTTAAATACAGGTAGTACCAGTACACATTTTGTGTCTTTAATTTAGCCTCCTGTAATGCCCTGTATTGCAGCATGCAGACTGGAAAGGAAGGTGCAACACCCTGAGCCAGTCAGGGCTCTATTGTTTGCACACTGCTATCACCCTAACACTGTGAAATTGCTTACAGGACGGGAAGCTTACAGAAACTACCTTGCTTCCTGTTCACTGTCCAATCAGCATACAGGAGGAATGTTAAACATGTACTTACAGTGACAACAGGTCCTTAACCAAGATCTGTTTTTTTAAGGCCCAACTTTATAACATTTATTTAGTTTCCGGGTAATGAATGGTTAGAACCTCTGCTAGTTTTTTTTTTTATATTGCAGTGCCCCCACATTTGACCCATTTGATCATTTACCTTCTTCCTGTCCAGGTGACAAAAATCTGTCCAAAAAACGTTTTTCAGATTCGCTTTTTCTAAACTAAAGGCTAAAGGACCTGACAATGCTGCTCGGATCATAACAATTGGTATCAGAATTAGAAATGTTTTGGAAGATAAGACATACAGTAGATGTATTTCAGTTGCATATTTAGCCATTTGCCTAAAATAAAGCATATTTAAACCCAAGAACAAGAATGAAATATAATGCAGCTTACCAGGCTTTGATTTAGTGGTTGCAATATTTTTTGTGGGTTTACATATACTTTGTTTTACGTGGGTATCATTGTTCTGAGATGTAGGCACCCATAAAATGCCTGTTAATACCATTTAAATCCTCCTGAATAGTTCCCCGATCCTATGTAGACTGTGCACCTGCCATTACCTTATCTTACACTATTCTACAGCCTCACACCAGAGTATCTAAGGTCGGCAAGGACCTGAAATTAGATATTTAGATGTAGGGAGATTTGTTTTAAGGGTTTGAGAGGTACTTGCAGGTATTTCTATAACTTTGTTATGGTTACATACTCAAAGTGGACCTGTACTTTGCCCATAATTTACAGAAGGAGCATTAGGCAGGCTGTACTTGCCTTCCCCGTGTTCCCCTAGACTCTTGATGCATGAGCGGCCAATCACTAGGCTTGGTCCCTGTCAAGCGGGGGGTAGGGGTAGTATGAAAGTCGATACTTAAAAAAGGAATTTTTGGCAGCTTGGTGACAGATCAGGGCACCTCAAGTAGGTAAATACAACATGCTTGACATCCCTCCTGTAATGTTACACTGTTATGCCACTCTGAAATGGGCAAAATACAGATTCACTTTAAATCGTGACAGGTTCTCTTTAAAGTTTGGCCAAAAAAAGGTAATGCCTTACCTCTGTTCATATGAAAAGGTGATAATTATATGAATATTGATATATGCTCCAAGACTGCTAATGACTGCCAGTTGCAGCCGGGATTGCAATGCCATTACTGGCAGACTGCTAGAAACAAATGATTATGTGAGAACTAATCCTTGGCTGCCTATTGGTCATGATTCTGCTCACAATACAATCAAATGTATGCATTTTATTCATAAAACAAATTCCAGTATTTCACTCCTTACATATTTCCAGTCACTTCCATAATTATACCGCACACAATTTATGCCTCTAATTTCATATTTTACATGAAGATATCTCTCATATATGCACATCTGCTGGTCCAAAGTAAAGCCAGTTTACAGAACCTTTAGGAATGACAAACATATTTCTAAAAATACAAATACCTATGGTAAAGCAGCAGCCGATCAACAAATTACTGTGCTTGTTTAAACGAGAACCTGGGAAACAAGAATATAGAAAAAGTATTATAAATGGCGATATACATTATAGATAGATGAACTGAAATAAAAACATAATATTTATATATAATATATATCAGTCATATTGACAATATGACAAATAATTAATGGTCATCCTGTCATACACAAATGGCTTCTTTCCCTCTGTCATGGACATGTTGTAATAGTGGTCTCTCTGTCATACATGTGCGGGGGGACAGTAATCATGGTTGCTCTTCCTCTGATGTACACATGTGTGGGTGGGAGTAATCAATTTCCCCAATGCAATGCATTTTTGGACATTGATCACTCTCCTGCATGCTATGAGGCGGGAAGATTTGAATCAAGTTCAATGCTGATGCTTTGCATTTCCACCGCAATGGCAAAGAATGAGTTTGTATAAAAGGGAAGTAGCAGTAAAAGTCTTTAGTTTCATATTTTACATTGTGTTATAACAGTGGCATTCCAAGGCCAAATCATACGTTTGTTGCTGCAATGCAGAGCAGTTAGTTTTTGGTCCAGTACGTTTATAAGGCACCAAGTCTTGGTTCACACTGAGCGATTTGTAGCGCTTTTTCTCCCCTAAAAAAACGCTCCAAAAATGTCCCATTAATTTCTATGGCCCTGTTCACATCTGAACATTTTGTCGTAATAAGCAAAATGGCCGTCGCTAGAAAAAGTACGAGATTTTTTTTTGGGCATATTACAGCTCGTTTTGGACTTATAGACTCAATAGGAAATGCTTGAAATGCGTTTGCTGTGTTTTTGCGCGTTTGCTCATTAACATCTATGAGCTACAATCTGCTTACAAAAACGCGCAATTTAATTTATGTCCTTAGATTGTAAGCCCTCAGGGGCAGGGCCCTCCTTACCATCTTGTCTTGAATTGTATTGTAATTGTAATGTCTTCTTTATATTGTAAAGCGCTGCGCAAACTGTTGGCGCTATATAAATCCTGTATAATAACAATAAAACGCACATAAACACGTGCAAACAACGTGCATCAAAAACGCGCAAAAAAAATGCTGTCGCCTAGGTGTGATTACATGAGGAATAGCAACAGACTGGCTAAAAATCTTCAGTTGCGTTTTTGGTTGTGATGTAGTTGTGATGCGGCAGGTATTTCCGAGCACATGACATAGAGCTTCTGAACAAGAGAAGGTAGGTACGGAACTGCAGGGATTAAAGGAGAACTATGAGGTCAGTGTTTTTCCCCATAGTTCTCCTTAGGGTAACGGGAGGACACAAACTAGCGTCCTCCCGTTACCCTAAGCTCAGTATACCGCGAGCTACAGCTCGTGGTATACTGAAACGCCGGAGCGGATCCCGACATCGAAGTCGAGATCCGCCCAGCTGCGTGAGTGACAGCTGGCTCTGCCTATCTAGAGGCAGAGCCAGCTGTACCATCCCCTCCCCGGTCCGATCCGCCAGTCAGCGCTGGCAGATCGGAGTGGGGAGAGGAGAATCCAGCCCCTCCCCCTGTCACGGCAGAGAGCCGTGACAGGATCGAGAGGTGAGCAAACCCGGTATGTGTTCGCTCACCTCCCGATCTACTGAGCCGACCTGTGACAGTCTCATTGTCACAGGTCGGCTAGAACTATGAGGTGAGTGGAAATCACTCACCTCATAGTTCTCCTTTAA
>NW_017306281.1:1645546-1649309 GCF_000935625.1 Nanorana parkeri | reverse complement strand
GGTCAGTGTTTTTCCCCATAGTTCTCCTTAGGGTAACGGGAGGACACAAACTAGCGTCCTCCCGTTACCCTAAGCTCAGTATACCGCGAGCTACAGCTCGTGGTATACTGAAACGCCGGAGCGGATCCCGACATCGAAGTCGAGATCCGCCCAGCTGCGTGAGTGACAGCTGGCTCTGCCTATCTAGAGGCAGAGCCAGCTGTACCATCCCCTCCCCGGTCCGATCCGCCAGTCAGCGCTGGCAGATCGGAGTGGGGAGAGGGGAATCCAGCCCCTCCCCCTGTCACGGCAGAGAGCCGTGACAGGATCGAGAGGTGAGCAAACCCGGTATGTGTTCGCTCACCTCCCGATCTACTGAGCCGACCTGTGAGAGTCTCATTGTCACAGGTCGGCTAGAACTATGAGGTGAGTGGAAATCACTCACCTCATAGTTCTCCTTTAACCTACAATATGACCTGCACTATTTAAAAGGAGAACTATGAGGTCAGTGATTTTCACTCAACCTCATAGTTCGAGATAGATCACGGGTCCCTGCATGGATTCTCCCCCTTCCTTGTCCCTTGTCCGATCCTCCAGTGTTGACTGGAGGAACGAACGGGGGAGGGGGCGGGTACAGCTGGCTCTGCCTCTAGATAGATAGCAGTCAGTCACGCAGCTGGGTGGAACTCGACAGTAATGTCAGGATTTGTCCCGGCTGCGGCGGTCTCAGTATACCGCGAGCTCTAGCTTGCGATATACTGAGCTTTGGGTCACGGGAGGACGCTAGTTTATGTCCTCCCGTGACCCTGAGGAGAACTATGGGGAAAAACGCTTACCCCATAGTTCTCCTTTAATACAATAGGTTTTAGTCTAACTGCAACCAAAACTTGTTTTAAGCATTTTGGATAGAATGGGTATGAGCTGGAACCTCTGTCAGGTTTTTAATATCATATATGTCCTCCACTGGGTACCTTTCTCCTTACATCCTATCTCCCTAAGACTGAAACAAGAAGCAATAGGAATTTCCCCAAGGGAAGCAAAAAGTATTAACCTATTTTGCAGAATGCAGAAGGGTTTGAACTTCAGTCAGGTTTTACTACTTTCTGTGTCCCAAATTGGAAGATTTCCCATTGGCATCTTTCCCAGTCACATCCTGTGTGTTAAGATGTGATTAGTGTTCCTGGGACAGGAAGTAAACGGAGATTTCCTCTGTGGGCACATTGAGGGGAATTTATCAAAACTGGAGCAACTGCTCCAGATTTTGTCTGCTCCACTTTTGATAAATTTCCCTCATTGTGTTCAAAGCCTGGCAGAGGTTCTAACTCTTCCGCACATGTCAAAATCTAAAGCAATGTTTTAACTGTAGCTGGTCTTTAAAAGGGAACTGTAAGTCACAAACCAATACCTCCTATTGAAGGTGAAAAAAAGCCTCAGTAGCAATGGCAGTGTACCCAAAAACTAAGCAATGTCTTTCAACATTTAATTTATCCCAGAGCTGCAGAAATCACAGCAATACAAAAATTACTTCTGATACCTCTTTGGCTTTATGTTCAATTAGTTTCTATGAAACCCTATTTTCCCTGACTTTAAAAAAACAACTTCTGAGACTGCTGAGAAATCTGTGAAAATGTCAAACATCCAGGAAATTGAAGCACAGGCCGAAGGCTTAACAGAAACATTGAAACAATGGATCATAAGCATGAAAGCTTACATAGTTTGCAGGCTCCATTCACCTTTCCCTGCCCCATCAATCAGATCTTGATAGATAAGTGTGATGTGCCATGCATTCAGCATATTGTATGTGAAGTCTGAATTCTTCAAAGCTTTCTATTAATCTGTACTCTGTTGTTGCAGTGCCATGACAGTGTGCTACAGCACAATCATACTTACAGTCTCCATTCACCTTTCCCTACCCCATCAGAGCTTGATAGATAAGTGTGATGTACAATTAATTCAGCATATTGTATGTGAAGTCTGGATTCCTCAAAGCTTTCTATTAATCTGTACTCTGTTGTTGCAGTGCCATGACAGTGTGCTACAGCACAATCATACTTACAGGCTCCATTCACCTTTCCCTGCCCCATCAATCAGAGCTTGATAGATAAGTGTGATGCGCCATGCATTCAGCATATTGTATGTGAAGTCTGAATTCTTCAAAGCTTTCTATTAATCTGTACTCTGTTGTTGCAGTGCCATGACAGTGTGCTACAGCACAATCATACTTACAGGCTCCATTCACCTTTCCCTGCCCCATCAATCAGAGCTTGATAGATAAGTGTGATGCGCCATGCATTCAGCATATTGTATGTGAAGTCTGAATTCTTCAAAGCTTTCTATTAATCTGTACTCTGTTGTTGCAGTGCCATGTCAGTGTGCTACAGCACAATCATACTTACAGGCGTTTCACTGATGACTTCTCTTTGTTGCCTTCATTTGACCTTGGAGATGTGGTAATTATGGATTCGTTCTCCAGCATAATAATTTGGTCCTCAGTTGGAGGAATGACACCACTGGGATATAAAAATACATTTGATATTTTCTTATTTGTAGAAAAGAAAAGAGAAAAGTTATTCGAAAGACGTGATCGTGAAAACAATTACCTTTTATAACACTGCAACTCGTCCTGAGCAACCAAGAGCTGGACCTTCAGCTTGTTGCGCTCTTGTAGCACTTCTCTCAGCTCCTGCAGGGTAAACCGTGGCCGGTTTGGATCTGTCAGATCAATGATCATTTTGTCTGGCCCAAGATCTGTCTGGAAAACATCATATATGTAATAAAAAAAATGTAATTTGTTTTATTGTACAATAACTATTTCTCAATATATCACTCCTATCATTATTTATTCCTAGTAATGTCAGGCACCACATGGACTTCACTGCAAATCTCATCCACGTACCACCTTCCACCTGGGAATGTACTGTATATAAGGGAATATAAAATAAATATGAGGTACTAATTATCTGCCCCATAATATCTATTTATGTACTCATTTGACTGAGTGGTGTGCATGAGAATAGGGCATTTGTTTCAGGAAAGACATCAATTATTTTTCTTTCTGCCCCATTTTCTCTTCTATTTCTATGTATAAAGTGAATTGAGACATTAGAGAACATATTGGGTAGTGTAAAACAATTTGCATTTTTTTAGAGGGGAACTACACCCTCTGCTTTAAAAGGCAGCGTTCACTACCCCACCTTGCTCTCAGCAAATTATTAGAAACAGGTATGTTAAAGCTGCTGTAATTCAGCTTTCCTTCAACCTGCTTGCCCTATCCAGTGCAGCTTTCTCTCTGTAGGAGCCATTCCACACGAGCATTCTGATCCGGTTAATCTAAGGGCAGCCGGATTTTAAAAGACATGTACCAATTTATATATAATTATCCCTGACTCCGGCCAGGTCCAGAAAACCAAATGGAACAGCATTCTGTTTTGGTTGACCTGGTTGTGGTGGTTCGGGGATAATCTGAACACGGATACAAGTCTGTTTACATCCGACTCCCCATAGACCAACATGGGTCTGGTAACTTCATTTTTTTCCTCCATTTCAAGAACTGCTAAGCTTAGCAGGGAATTCATGCATGGATCCCCTGCTGCTCAGAACTGAAAGCCCCATGTGAAAGGGGCCTACAGGCGGTATTCCAGTAAAATAACTTAGAGTATTCAGAGTCTGCAGATAAGGAATCTCTGCAGAACATGTTGGTGGTACCATCACCATTTTTTTTGGTCACTATGTCGCCCAGAAGAAGGGACCCTCCGTGCCCCTGAAACGTTGGCTGTTTTACCTT
>NW_017306281.1:1616728-1645387 GCF_000935625.1 Nanorana parkeri | reverse complement strand
GCTGTTTTACCTTCAACACACACACACACACACACACACACACACACACACACACACACACACACACACACACACTTTGCATTTGATTTTGAAGCCTTCATATAAATTCTTCTACCTAGCTAACCAACTGTGTGTGTGATATAAGGAAGTAGCATGTGTGAAGAGATAGACCGAAGAAGTGACAGAGTGG
The DNA here is from genome assembly GCF_000935625.1 of Nanorana parkeri. Classification (NCBI taxonomy): domain Eukaryota; kingdom Metazoa; phylum Chordata; class Amphibia; order Anura; family Dicroglossidae; genus Nanorana; species Nanorana parkeri. The sequence goes on along the minus strand of NW_017306281.1, from coordinate 1,645,197 downwards.
AGGGGAGGAAAGGAGCCATCCCATCACCATTTTGCTCCATTTTCCCCTTTTCATGTAGTTGTTCTTTGTTAGCAGACATAGGCTGCTTTACTGACAAAAATGTTGTTTGCCGAGAGAAGACAGCAGTGGTCTGGAGGGATGCTTGGTGTCTTTTGAAGAAAAGGTGCACTTGTCTGTTAATGAATGCATTAAAAATAATTAACTAACATTAAAAGGCATGACTGACTAAGTAACGATGAACCAAAGATAAATTCATTACTACCATAATGAGAATTGAGCAAGTGTCTTTGTATCTGAAAGTCAAACATTTTTATCTTGTTTAGTAGAACACCCCACATGGGAAGCAAAACAAAACTATAACACTTACTTGGCTCTTAGCTTGAGCTGCAGATGTGCCATTTGTGTGGGCTTCTTTAAGCAAAACATTTAATACATTGACAGACTTGTGATAATTACATTAAGGCCTTCTTCACACTAATATGCTATATTCATACATTATAGATGCATGTAAATACTGTAGTTCAAAACTCATTCATTGTAATTAAACTAGTTTACACCATTATTTCAAAGCTGGAATGTTTAACACTGAGACCATGGAAGGCTGGGAAATTGGTAATTGAAAGGACCAGCCAAAGGTCACATCAGAACTGAGATTCACCGTTCTCTATTGCTTTAAAGCTATGCTGTGTGATAAGAACCTAAAAGTAGAAGAGATCTGATTGCTCAGCCACAAAACAACTACACAGATACCTGTCCATGCTCTGAGCCTTCTCTTAGTAGCCTTTCAACCTCCGCTTTTAGGTTATCACGTTCCATCTTGAGCTCCTCTACAGTAAGACTTGACTGGTTCACCAAAGTCTCCAGGACCTCCAAAACACGCACAATCTTGAACTGAAGATCAGCTACAATGTCCGATACCCCACGAGTCTCTTTAGTGATCTTCAGAAGATCTTGGCCTATCACATGGGAGATATCATACACATCTTCCACTGTCATTTGGAATGGGTCCTTCTCAAATGCCGATTCTGGCATTACATCTTCTGGTTCTGTTTCCATTGTCTTCGGGCTGTACACAATCTCTGTGACAAACAAAAGCAACAGTAAAAAAGTTCAGTTTAGTACAGACATTTACATATCCGAACACACAGACTCTGGGTCTACCTAATGTGTATTCCATGCCCAGTGCCAAAGCATCGGATCCTTTTTCCAAGAGATTTTATTTGCATACACAAAGTAAACTTAACACGTCCTGGTTTACATCAATAAGGTGGCTGTTGGTCAGCTGTATTTGTGGTCTAATGACACAACAAGCCTTTTGTTTAGGTGTTTCTCCTAATTCAATGTGCTCCTTATGGCAGATATGTTTGCACAATAGATTTAACAAGGACATTCTGAGGGTTCCACTCCTCACAAAAAATAAATAGTCTGGAATTTTTTTTAGCTATAATCACATGATAAGAGACAGACTGAAAATGACATTCTGCTAGCTAAAATGTAACAGTTGTACAAAGGCCTCCGATCTACAAACTATCCTCTGTGATGAGATGTGAAGGGAAAAAAAGTGTACAAAGGAAACACAAAAGGAATAAATGCATAATGTTTAAAGTGAGCTGTCAGCCAATTAAAAAATATATGGGGTTGATTTACTAAAGACGAACAAGCTGTTCACTTTGCAAGGGAAATTCCTTTAGTTTTTTCTTTTTTTTAAATAATATTTCTTTATTGTTTCTATATATAACAATACAGACATATAAACATGTAAACATCCTGTTAAAAGACTCTCCCAGGGAGAAATCCAATCAAAAACAGAAGAGAAAGATATTCATAACTTCTTCCTAAAACAGCCACCATAAATTTCCTTTCCCATTGGTATTAAAATTAGGGATGCACCGATACCAATACTAGTATCGATATCGGTGCCGATACCGAGTATTTGGGCGAGTACTCGTACTCGGCCACATGCTCCGATGCCTAGCACGATTACTTCCGGTATCAGGAAGCCGGGCAGCGCGTCATTACACAGTGTCAGCACCAATTCAGAGATGATTGGAGGATCTACAGCCGAGTGATACACAAATAAGATACATTGTTGTTACTAGTTGAGGTACTTGGATGCATTTTTAAGATTTAACTCTTGAGTTTAGTGTCACTTTAAATTGTTTGCCCAGCCACTATTATTTCTGTTTTGAATAGAGCGGGGAAGGATTATAACACGTGGACATCTGCTATCTTTAGCTCCCTTTAAGAGATATCTTCTCTCACTTCCTGTCCAGGTGACAAAGGTTTCCCCTAACAGGAAGTGATAGTAACTCTCCAAAAGCAACACATTAAAAAAAAATTTTTTTTTTTTCTCTAGTAAAGTTGTAAAATCAACTTTAGATTTACCAAAACTATGGCATATGAGGACTTACGTAATCGAATCTAACAATATGTATCTATTTACACCACATATTTGTTGGTAAATCTAGAGGAGATTGTACAATCTGATATTGTATTCGGTTTTCTTACCCTTCTGGGAGTGTCTTCCAGACAAAAGTGTTATAGCTCACTCTGCACCACACTAGATTTAGTAAACCTAAAGATCACCTTACATGTTACAATCTAACCATACAATCAAAGCTATGTACAATGAGGACCTACCTAACCTACCCAATCACTGTGTATCCAATCAGACAGGCTCTTGCACTACCAACATTTTAGCAGAGCTAAAAGGGATCGTACAATCAGATTGTAACGTGTGGTGAGTTTTACATTAATTGTACAGTGATTGCAATCACCTAGGGGAGTGATTCACACAGACTCTGATAGTGAGACATCCATAATGGTTCCCAGAGATGTCTGCAGGAGGTGTGGGGGGCTCCATAACAATGACACCCCACCTGTGCATATCTGTGGGACATAAAAAGACAAAGGTGAATGACACAAATGGCCAGCATCCACCAAACTCTTCAGCACCATTCGTCCTGACAGGATCGTATTCCTCCTCCCGGACAGAGTGGCCTTTCCTCATACAGGTCACTCCCTCACACTCAGCAGGTATCCACCTCTACAGACACAACAGTCCGGCTCCATGTAATTATATGCACTATGTATATTACGTACGGAGAACACTTCTCACCCGACAATGTCGCAACACAGGCGGCCCGCAGAACTCGTCCCCAGTTTTGTCACTTCCTCAAGTCACTTCTGAGTTGTTCTGCAACTCACTCAGCGCCTGTCACCATGGAGACGGCATTCCTTACACCCCTCCCTCCATCTGGACCTGCCCTCTTACACACAGCCAATCAACAACGACGGCGCACCTCTCGCGTGACGCGTTTCAAGCCTCGCTGTAAGCTATCCAATTAGTGTTACCTGACCAGTGAAGGTGGTTTTTTATTGGTGCGCGTCACTACAGCAGCGACTCAGCTTCAAGGTTCTGTTCTGTTGGCTGCTCTCGGTCCCTCCGGGAAACCTGCTGGTAGCTGTAAGTAGATATCTGTCTATAGAGTCAAATGGGGGTTATTTATATGGAGGAGGAGAGTGTTTTTAGTGCCTTCATATGAGCATAATAATTGCAGTATTTTTATTTTGTACAGGTCAGTGTTATTACACTACAATATAAAATTCACATAATGTTTATCTAATTATTTAGGGCTGGCTACGACTGAACCCAATGGGCCAGATAAACTCCAAATATTTGGCGTGCAGAAACCTGCTTTGATGGATGCACCAAATAATAGTTATTTTTAAAAGGTTTGTAATGAAAGACGCGACTAGTGCCGCAATTGTAAAAAAAATCCCAAGTGTGACTTTTTGCACAAAAAGTCTCTCAATCTGCGCCAAATAAATAATGGTTCAGAAAAGGAGTTTGTCAGGATTTGATGCAAAAGAGGTGTGTAGTGGTGTGCCATGATGATGATGGGGCAAGACAGTTACACATTCTTCAAATACGCGATATGCACTGCCACTAAATGCATTGGCATGACACATGTCACTATTCCTCAGTGACCGCCAATCTTAGTTTATCTGGCCCAATGTATTTATTGCTGTCTATAGAAAACAATTCTAGTATACACTGCGCTACCTGCACCGCAGATTATTTTGCATGATATATTAGTCACAAACCATACTGCTTGGTATATGCAGCAGTGAAATGGAATGACCTGCTTTGGTTTTCTATATACTGATGCAACAATTCATGTGATTGGCAGATACAATATCAAAGTGTGTCAGTGAAGATGATGATCCTCCGCTGTGTAGTATGTCTTGCCACAGTTTGTTTTATGGTTTTTAAATTCTTACCCTCCTGCTAGTATCTGCTATACAAAGGAGACAGGTAAGTGTTCTAACACCACACTGATGTGAGATCAGATCCAAACATTAGTCCCGGTCACAACTCATCAGAATACACTTGATGCACATGGACTCACACGCAGACTCCTCCAATGGTGTACTTAGGAAGTAATTCACTGGCAACTCTGGAGATGCATGAAAAGAGACCAGCACTATAGATCTGAGTGTATCATTGAAGTCCATTTACTCAGGTTAACTGTCGCCAGCATCACAATGACCTGTTTTGGTTTCTTTTTTACCTCACCTTTACCTGGACATTGTGGCAAGCTGCCGTGCGTTGCAGTCATTATACAGTTTGTTGAGGTGCCATTGATAATAAATGGCACTGTACATAGAGACGTGTAACTGTTAATGAGTCCTAAGGGGTACAAGGATAACAAGTACAAACACATGGGGCTGTGAGATACATATTTTATCTATGGAATGGTCCTAGAGGGATAAAGGGTCAGAGTTAACCTATCCTTGTGCTGCCATTAAGTTTGCAGGCAAAAAAAATTGTTCACTTAATAGCCAGCTCAGGCTAGTGTGTGTGTGTGTGTGTGTGGTTTTTTTTTTCTTCCATAAAAAAGGTTAAAAAAAATGCAGCCCAGGCTGTAATACTCCTCTCCAGCTCTGTCCCACCACATTAATTCCTTTCCAACATTAGATGTCCTCAGTCTTCCTGAAGACTAAGGACATTATTGTGAGTGCAGGGTATCATGGAGCTGCCCCTGGACAATATCGATTGTAGGGTATCCTGGAGCTACCCCCTAAGGTGATGTCACCATGCCGCCCTGCACCCTTGGTGTAATAATGCATCGCATCAGTGCCAATTTCACTGTCATTCTGGGCCACAATTTACCAGGGGAAAAGGACCCTTCACATCTCCTGACCAGCTTGAATACATCTGGAAAAGGTAAGTATTAATAGAAACTAGACATGCATGCAGGAGGCATCCAGGGGTGATGATTGGGAGACAGAGACCAGAGTTGGCCTTTAACACCTTGAATGAGCAAAGTATGGGTTCAAATGCTAGAAATGTGCACAACTGATAGCTGGGGAATTTTGTATTGTGCAGCTGCTGTGAATGGCCCCTGCCACACTCACTTCCCTTGTTAGGTATGAAGTGACTAAGCCCCTGTCATTTTGTCCTTTACCAGAGACAGCGCTCACTCCCTGGTGGTTTAATTATGTTATTATCCATTGCTACTAAAAATTAACTTTCTTGTGCCTTTGTGTTTTTTGTTGTCTGTTTTTCATACATTGTCTTCTCTCTCTAGAAAATGAATGATTGGACCCCTATTGCAAAGGATTATGACCCTCTTAAGGCTGGCAGCATTGATGGCACAGATGAAGAGCCGCATGACCGTGCTGTCCTTAGAGCCATGTTGGCTCGTTATGTGCCTAATAAAGGTGTTGTTGGAGACCCCCAATTAACGTTATTTGTAGCCAGATTAAGCCAAATAACAACAGAGGAAAAACTAAAAGAATTTTTCTCTCGTTATGGAGACATACAGAGGATCCGACTGGTCAGAGACATCATTACTGGGTTTTCCAAAGGCTATGCTTTCATTGAGTATAAACAAGAGAGCGCCATCAAGAAAGCCTACAGAGATGCCAACAAACTGGTAATTGATCAGCATGAAATCTTTGTAGATTATGAACTAGAAAGGGTGCTGAAAGGATGGATTCCACGTCGACTAGGTGGGGGGTTTGGTGGTAAAAAAGAATCTGGGCAATTGAGATTTGGAGGACGTGACAGGCCATTCAGGAAACCAATTCACTTGCCAATGTTTTCGATGAATGCTCGTGCTGAAGGGCATGTTGATAAAAGACCCAGATCTCGATCTAGAGAAAGATTCCAAGAGTGGAGAGAGAAGAAAACTGATTATTCACGGGACAGAGGAAGTGATCGAAGGTGGCATGATCGATCACAGAACCGACATAAGAATGAACAGACTGAAGAGAGACATTACAAAGTCGAACGGAGCAGAGATCGGGAGAGAGGAGAAAAAGCCAGACGAAGATCGGACAACAAAAGGGACAGAAGTAAAGAAAGAGACTTCAGGAAATAGTGCACAGTGACAGTTGTTTTATTTTTATTTTTTTTGCATTGGAGCCAGTAAAGCATTACAAACACGATCAGTGGATTGTGGGGTGTAAGGCTCTGCCTCCTGCAGACTTTTACAGCCACCCCTCGCTGTACTGAGGTATGCACATTCAGTAACAAGTTGTCACCGCACCTATATTCCATTGAGAATCACAAGTCTCTCTACAGCAGTGGCAGAGGGACTTGTAGTTTCTCCATTCACAGATTACTGTCTTGGATCTGTTATGGAATTTCTGCTTTTGTCATTGGAGCACATGCTCAACGAAAATCTGTCCTTTGAGTTAGGTATGACAGATTTGCTCCAACGGATACCTAAACTGAGGCAGCCACTGCTGAACTCCAAGAGTGCTATTGACTTGCCGGTTTTTGTCTTTAGTAGTCTCCAAATTAGGAACCTGGAACATGCATGAAGATAAAAAGTCTCTTGATCTGCATACTTGTTCCAAGTCTGTTGCTTAGAAAGTATTAAAGCCACTGGATCAGCATGACTGGCAACTAACATTTTCAGAAGGGTAGGTCAGCAATGGCAGCTCTCATGTTTTCTCAGTACAGAATTACTATAGTTCCATGAAAAAGAAGTGAGACACAAAATGTAAGTGATTATTTCAGCTGACTAAATGGCATATCTGAAATGTAAGATTTAGTGCATAGCCTTTCATCGTTATAAAGGTTGTTTGGTTTATAATAATCTGTGACCCAGTCACACTGGGCTGTGTAAATGAACACCGCTGATCACTACTAAAGTGATGTTCCAAATTCTTTATCGATTTCTGCTGTAATTAACAAACACAACTGTGAACAGTTTTGGGCTTTTCAAATATTAACATGTACAGGGAAGCAATTTTAAATGCTGCACATTTCCTTACTGAAAATTAGAGTGAACTTGATAGCAGATAAACAGAAGACCAGCTCACAATGGGGTTCAATAGAGGCCACTTTACCTCGGTCGTTAGATTTAACTTCTAATTTTATTTAACATTGTTTAAAGAATCACTTACCTGACACTGCAGCCTCTACTGCCCTCTGATAAGAGATCAGCAGTGAGTCACTTTCACCGGGCGGTAGAGCTGCAGCTGCGATACTGCCACCTCCTGAATGTCGTTTTTATTTTTGAATGGATCTCATTGGGGAATTTTCATTGAACTACTGTGTGCCAAACACTGCGGCGTGGTCTTATCACCTCTATGGTTGTGTTTTGCAGACAGCACTCCCTGGAAGACGCAACAGGCTGCATAGTTCTTGCCGCGTCACGAAGCACATCACTGCAGCCGCAGTAATGTATACTGCACTGCCCAGACCCGATGCTAACATTGCAGTGGGCGGCTGGAAAATAGTAAAACTGCCGGTCTTTACTGCTTCTTAGCCACCTGTCTGAACAAGGCCTTACTGTTAATTTTTATCACGTTAAGTCGTTTATTTCTTTCTAAAAGTAAACTAATATTGTTTTTACCATTATATTTTACAAGAAAAAAAAAAATAACATAAGGGTGTGCCAATGACTTTAATATCACAGCGCATTATGGGTCTAAGGCCTCATTCACACTGGGCATACATGCTTGTAAACAGTCAATCCCGGGACAGGTGCTGTGTGTGATTTGCGTGCAGCAGCCTTTTCTTTCCTATGGGAGGATGCAGCTGTACGGTGTCATATGGACACCCGAACTGCACGTCCTTGTGGTTACGAGTGTCCGCACTTGGATGCAGACAGGATCCATCCTGTCTGCGCCCAAGTGTGGACACCCGTGCCCTAACGGATGACAGCGTACAGCCGCGTCCTCCCGTAGGGAAGAACAGGCTGCTGCATGCAATCACATTCAGCACCTGTGCCTCCCGGGAATGGCTGTTTACGGGTGTGTACGCCCAGTGTGAATGAGGCCTTATAAAGGATGGGAAAGCAGAGGTAAGAGTCACACCTGATTCATTGGGGTTGATTTACTAACCTTATAAACACACCACGAACATGTATACACCTCTGTAGTGTGTTCCCTCCCAGCATGATCTATGGGTGGAATCTAAACACCTTTGTAGTGTGTACACACCCAGCAGGTGTGTTGTGCAAAGCCAAGCATGAATTGCAAGGTGATGTTGTGTAAATTAGCTCTATGTTGTGTTGCTTGCGTTGATGAATGCAGGAATGTAAATGCATGAGCTAACCATTTTTGTCTAAACTGTGAAGCAGCATTATATATGCATCATGTGCATGATTTTTCCATATATGGCATTAGTGGAAATATGCTTTTAGAGACTTTTTGGTTAATAAATATGTTTTGCTGTGTGAAAATCACACGCACTTAGTGCGTGCGTGTGTTTAGGTTAGTAAATCACCCCCATTGAGTTCTCTGTGTAAATAACAGTTTGCCCTGGATCAGCTAAGTATAGACAGGTGCACATGTTAAAAGGAGATTAAAGCCCCATTTGCTGGCTGAGAATACAAATATGAGGTAGTTATATGCAATATTATTATACAGGATTTATATAGCGCCAACAGTTTGTGCAGCACTTTACAATATAAGGAAGACATTACAATCACAATTCAAGACAAGATGGTAAGGAGGGCCCTGCCCCTGAGCGCTTACAATCTAAAAGGGAGGGAGAGGTGTGTATGGAGGTAGCTGTGTGGGGATGAATTGTTTGAGAACATGATGGTTCAGTGGTTAGGTTGAGGTGAATATATATCCATATATCACATTTACCTAACAAAAGGTGTTTTTGAAAACTTTATTTCAAGAAGGGTTTGGGCTTAAAACACCAGTTCATAGGATGGGGATTGGAAATTCCACAAATATGTAATACAGTCGAAATTTGTTTTCACTCCTATTTGCCATGTTAAAAAAACAAAGTATTTTTTTAATCTTAGCATAAAAGAAGAAATGTCCAAAATAAACTGTGTTTGTCACGGTCGCAAATGCAACACACTTTGGCATCAGTCATAAAATTATTTTATTTCACATTACAAGTTATAACCAAAATAATCAAATTCATATAACATGCTTGTTTACAAATTCATGGGAAGACTAGTGGTTAAAGGATTATGGCTTTTCATGTACTATGTTGGATGTGCAGCCTGTGATTGAAAATAGTAGCCAAAGAATGTGAAGTTTTTGTATTTAAATAAGCCATCGTCATATATAAATAAATGTAACCTCACTCCGAATCAAAGTAAACAGAAATGCAGCAATAGAGTGGAACAGAACTACGTGATTTGCTGCCAACATCCCTTTTATTAGTTCTTTCACTTCAAATATACAATAAACAACCTAAACCATAAAAACATACCTGTCAGGAGAGATCTATTGGGGATACCATTGCTGACCTCCACTGAAAAATGCAGGTTGCCTGGCTGTCAATTTTTTTTAAATCACTGACTCATAACAAGCATGCAGCAAATTCATCTGAATTCCTAATCTTTATACGTGTGTGGTGACTCAGTGAATCCAAAGCATTAGCATAACCTTTCAGATTGCAAGCTCTTGCTGGCAGGGCCCTCCTTAGCATCTGGTTTTGAATTGTATTGTAACGGTAATGTCTTCCTTTATATTGTAAAGTTCTGCACAAACTGTTGCCACTATATACATTCTGTATAATAATAACAGCCAGGCAGCTAGCATTTTACAGACCCCTGCATTATGTCAATGGAAACTAAAAACTCTCCCATTTGAAGAAAGCCGACAACCGACCGAATGGATTTCATCCTGAAATATTGAACCCGGACAAACGCATTTTAAATCCAGAATTGGACTGAGATCTCTGAGAGGTCAGGGGAGAGGTCAGAACTGGCAACCAACATTTCCCTTCATAACAAGTTCTGTTTTGTAGGGGATGATCCCAGTGCATTGTAGCACCATATAGAATACAGTGGTTGTGTTATGTACATTGAAGAAACACATAGCAGACATAAAAATGTTCACAATCCAAAAGCTTAGTTGTTTTATGGTACGTTAATATTCAAACTATAATGTGGTAATACTGTTAATCCCCCATCCCAACGTGTCCTTTACCTTGCATATCTTCCTTAGGCACAATGAACAAGATGGCTGCTCTCGTTCCCTTATATGTCAGCAATGGGTGTACTTTGCTCTGCCATATGCCTCTGAGAACACATGACGGGAAAGGATTTTCTTTGAGGATAAAGCACACATCCTTTAGTGTATACACAAACAGAAATTCATTGGGAAAATTGGGAGCGGCTTGGGTCCTGGGTCCAAGGGGGCTCATAATAAATCAGCAATTGTGTGCCATTATAACTTATGATTACTACAAAGATTTCAGATTTTCCTTCTTTAGACTATCTCAGGAGCAGAGAAAAATGATTTGTGATTGGCTGATATGGATTTCTGCATTGCTGTAACAAGAAGGCAACTGCAAAGTATCCCCCATAAGTATATGACCTTTGTAGGAACAGACAACACCCTTTATTTAAAAAAAAACCATCAAAATGTGCAAATCATCCCATCAAGAAATGCCAAGTTTGGAATATTGGACAATCCCTGAAATTCATAAGGAGTATTGTAGAAGTCTGTCTCCTGGTAGTGTGACAAACGATGGAACTTGCAACAAATTTATGTATGTGTCAGTAACAAAGGGGTGGAGAAATTATGATCAAATTCAGGAGCTAGTTTGTCCAATCGTGGAGCCAGCAGGATTTTTTTTTTTTTAAGAGCCAGCTCCATTGACAACAACTAGCGAAAACCTCAAAAGTTAGGCACTGGCTGTCATTTTGTAAAAGGTATCTGTGGTCAAAACTAAAAAGAAATATGTATTGCTATATTGAATTTCCATACGGTCTATCCCACTACAAATAGCTACAGTATGTTGATCTAGAAGTTTGTAAACGTACTTATTGAAGGTGCCCAAAGGATGTGCTTCTTCAATGTACGGACACAATTTCAGCCAGCTCTGTGAATCTGCACTTCCATGTGTCACAACTCGCAAAGCCTGCCTTCTGAACTTCAACTCAACGATATAACATTATCAATGCTTGCTGGAAGCAATGCATGATGGGCTAAGTAGTCTTGAGAAATGAAGATTGCATTACATCAAGCAGCAGGGAAGGAGATGCAAAGCACAATGGGAATCCAGGAAGTTATTGAAAGTGATGGGCAGTCAAAAGGCAGCATTTTCAGCTTTTAAGCTTTGATTGCATTATTAAAAACAATTCTAGTATGTATTCCTATTACAATGCTGATGTTGTAACATGATAGTAACATGATAGTATATGCTGGGACTCCTTGAATGAGCATTGGCTAACTGGCTCCTGGGAATTGTCCAGCCCTGTGCGAAGTTTCATATTAATCTTCAGCAACTGACAAAACTGCCCCAATCATCTTTCCTGCGAAGTGACGGAGTTATACAGGCAGAGGAGTAGGTATGCACCGATACCGGTTTTTAGGTTCCCGAGTACCGATATTTTGCTTTCACTACTCTCCGATACCGGGTGCCAGTGCTTCCGCTGGCTTTCCGGGCATCAGGAAGCTGGGCGGCAGGTAATAACATGCCACCCGGCTTCCTGATTGCCCGTGAAGCTGGCTCCATGTTTGGCCGACTCGATTGTGATTGGCTGGGAAGCCAGTTTCCCGGCCAATCAGTATCGAGCCTGCTTCCCGGCCAATAAGGAAGTCGGGCAGTGAGTAATGACCGGCCTCCCAGCTTCCTGATTGCCCAAGAAGCCGGCTCCATGTTCCCCTCAGCACTGCCTGTCAGAGGAAAACTTCCTCTGACCAGACGTTTCTGGTATCGGGGGTTAGTATCGGAGTTGTTGGGCAAGTACACACCCAAATACTCAATAACTGCACTGATACTGGTATCGGTGCATCCCTACAGAGAAGCTATCTAGAGAAGTTGGGAGAGTAATGAAAATGTATTCAAAATCAATTCCAGTGGAACTTCGAGACAAATTTGGTCACAGAAATGCCTCAAAGATGTGACACAACCAACAATTTGTCCCAACTTACTTACCACCTATTACAAATATGGCAGTATTTATGATTTATCAAAACAATAGCGCAATACAATGTTGCAAAAAACAACTACCTGAATTTGTTGCATGTGCTGGTGCTAACAGTGAAAATGTGGCAAGGTTTTCATGAATTTGGTGCAAGTCTTCTGACTGCATACATACACATCAGAAGCGTCTTGCCAATGTCTTTTTGAATCACCCCAATATATTTTTTGAGCTGGCTTGTTGTGTTTATTACCTACACCAGCTTCCATTGTATTTGAACTGGTTCATTTGAATACTAATGTGTGCCTTTTCAGATCAGTAATATCTCTATATAGGTTTCAGCCTGGAAATATGATTACATCAGCCATGTAAAACAAAAGAAATGTGAGCCGCCATGCCTTTGCCACAGAAGCCCCCGCTCTGCTAAAAAGCTTTTCATACATTGGCATTATTATTATTTTAGCTTTCTGTGAAACAGAACTGGACCACTGCAATTACTTTTAAATGCATTGTAAAAGTGATTGTGCTTCTTTACAACATTTTGTATCATGGGAAATTCTTACTGCAAATTGTTTCATTACAGACTTGGCTAAATAACCCCGGGAATTTAGGTGCTTGTTTTGTCTTGGGGGCTCAAAGAAAGTAGATATACTGATCTGATCCTTGGTTGCGCCGGGCTGATAGACCAGTCCTCGCAGCCGCTTCTTTTCTGGCTCCGGAGGTTTATTGACTACTGATGTCATCACATCTAAAGCAGGTCCATTGCTTGCATTAGGGCTCATTCAGATGGGCATACAAGTCTGTATGGCATTCAGGTCTGTAAAACCCCATCCCGGTAGGGACAAGTGCTACGCAGCAGCCTGTTCTTGTCAAAGGGAGGACGCGTCTGTCCAAGTGCAGACACCCGGACCTGCATGTATGTGCGCACGACAGCGTGTAATTGCGTGCATAGGGAAGAACAGGCTGCTGGGATTGTGTCTTTTTAACGGCGTGTACAGGCAATGTCTTTAGGCCGTAAAGATGTGTACACCCATCTGAATCAGCCCTTAGATATGAAGATGCCTTAGGTATGAAGACGCCAAGGAAAATTCTACAGCCGGATCAGAAGGCGAGAGAGGTGAGCACTGACTGCATGGAAGCTGGGATCAGGCTAGTAAAGCAGCTTTATTTGAGCCCCTAGACAATACGAGCCCTTAAACCAGAGTTCTTCTTTAAGTAGAAAGCAATGTTTAGTGGTGAGAATGGAAGGTAGATAAGAGGGGGTTACTGCATAGACCAATCTGAGGAGTGTATTAATAATCCTAAATAAGCACATCTTATTTGTGATGCCCAATTTTCTTTCTTTCTTTTTTTGGTAATGCATAGTAGTAGGTTAATAGCTTTTCAGGACCTCTAAGGCACTGTGTTTTTTGGCAAATATATTTAGAATTGTTCCCTTAGAGAACTGACTACATACAAACAGGCAGCTGTTTTGTGGTCTGGGCAGTGTAACAAGGCATAAGGTATAGCCATTGGTAAGAATGTAGATTCTTGACACAATAATGATGACATCACTCTGGTATAAGACAGGGTACACTCTGAAGCCTAAGCCAGGCCTTACCCACCACCTTTAGTCAAAACTCAGTTCCTCTGTTACTGCTTCTCAGCTAGGACTCTGGTTAGAGAGACATCATTGGGATGCCCAAGTCGTTATTATTCCATTGCCGAGAATGCAGCAGAAAGGGTAAGTCCCCTTGAATGGTACCATACTGACCATTTGGGGAAGGGGGGGGGGGCAGAATTGGAGTCCCATGAGATACAAGAATCCAGTGGGAATTTTAACCCCCCCTATAGTCCGATAAACATTGAAATATCTCTGCTGGGTTGGACAGTCATTGGAGAAAAAAAAGCCACCCAGAAGACTGGCAATCCATTTCTTTCACTTTTCTTCTCCTGCTATCCACCTGCAATTGCTCTTTTTTGTTGTTGTTGTTGTCTTCTTTAGCTCTTGGCAAATGTGCAGTATGTCTTGTGTGAAGTTCACAAAGTAAAATGCTTTTAGGCAGGCAGCGCAACAAAGAAAATGTCATCAGCTGTTCAGTGTGCAATGTTGAGCCTCCGGTTCATTCACATGTGCTGTAACGCCTCTTGTCCTTGTTCTGTGTAACCATCATCTCTGTTGAAATCTGACCAGACACCAAAGGATTCCTGGAAGGTGGCATTTCTCTGTGATAGGGGCATCCGTTTTTTATCCCTGGAGAAAAAACTAAATCTATGGAGAAAAAGCAAAATGTCACATGTACACTTCATTGCTTCAACAATCGCTCCCCAAACACAACTGCAACCAAAACAAACACAACAATGTCCTTATTTAACAGGCAGTGTGCAAATGTTGAAAACACACAAATCGATCACAAATTCCATAAATTAGGTTAGAGCGCTCACCAATGGAACCTAGCTGGTCCCTATCAATTACTGTGCTTTGCCTTTTTTCCTTTACAGTGATCCCAGAGTCACACATTGTGGATAAATACCATTTCTAAAATACACTGTTTACATGTAATAAGCTTAAGAAGCTTCACTCAGCTTTGTATGACTAACTTAGTCACTTTAGTAGCCTCAGGGCCGGATTAACATAGGGGCTAGTGGAGCTCCAGCTCCAGGCCCACCACTGAAAAAAGGCACATCTGGCCCAGATCGTCTTGGTATGCCCCATGGCAATCCGGATCAGCCGGGCTTCACACAATCAGGCACCTGAAGTGACGCAGTCCAGTATTCTTATGAGGTCCAGAAGAAATTATAGAACACCGGCAGCTCTCCTATCAGGCATATTAGATGGCGATCGCTGGGGCCTCGTGGAGCCTCAGTGAGGAGTGAGCAGCTGCCTGATTAGGGAGCCGCTTCTGCTTCTTCCCATCTGACAGCACCAGGCCCATGATGCTCTTAATCAAACCCTGACTAGTCCATGTAGAAAATTAATGCCCAGCAACATTGTCACATTGTAAAACACACACACAGCCTGTGCCAATGTGTGGCCGGGGGGTCAGGGGACAGAAAAGTACTGGGCATTTTTTACCTTAATCCTTAATGCAGAGAATGCACTAAGGTAAAAAAAAAATGCTCTGCTTTTATTACTACTTTAAGGCATGCTCTAGACTTGTTTAAAGGACTTCAGTATAATATTATACTTACCTATAACATTGCTCTTTTGAGATTTTTGCTCTCCAGCCGGCCTGGTGCTACACAACCTCTGCCAGACGTTATTAAAAGTAGGGATGCACCAATATCGGATTCTCGGTATCGAGTACTAATATTTTTTTATCGCTACTCGCCGATACCGAATACTGATACTGGCATCCTGAGGTAGCGTGGGCCCGGCTTCTCGGCCCATCAGACCCGCCGCACGGCTTCCTGATTGCCGGGTTCATACTCCCATGTAACACTGTGGGGCAGCCTGGCTTCCTGACTAATTAGGAAGCCATCTATCGGTGCATCCCTTAAAAGGCTAACACAGGGTGCATTGCCAGTCCATTCAAAATGACAGGGTTGTAATGCATGTTAATACACAATGTAGCCTGATACCACGGATGTGTGAACCTGGCCTTAGAATTCCACTACATTACAAATGAATGCACATATTCAATATTTTCTTAGGCAGGAGACTTTGTCGGTTATATTTTGGGCGAATAGGTTGTTCCTTAGCTTAGAGAATGAGATGAAGCTCTGCTGACTTCCAGCATCCAATCATGTGAAAGAAAAATAACTGTTTTCATTTTCCTTCCACACGATTGGGTATTTTTGGCAAAGTGACTTCTCACCACAATCACACAGCAAGGAAAAAATTCCCTTTCAAACTTAATTGCCTTTAGCGAATCAACCACTATGTGAATAACATAAAACTTGTGGTGGGAGAATTGATAGGAAACATAATTTTTTACATTTTTACCTTTCTTTCTATATAAAACCTTGGTAATAAAGCAAAATGTATGCATATCTGATACTAAATTAAAGCCCCATCTGCCCTAAAAAACAATGTATACATTTGTTAGGGTAGACTACACAGTTAAACAGACATGTCGGAAATGTAATAAAAAATACTTTCCAATTTAAGGGTGGTAAGAGAGGAAAAGACCCTGGGGCTGAAGTGGTTATGACAAGGGCAGCATCAATGGTGTCTGCAAGCTTCAAGCCATAGCAGGAACATAACTACTTTGTCGAAATCAAGTTTGTTTTGACTCAAAGATATTGTTATGCGTTTGAACATGTCTACAGGTTCAACCACAATGTTATGTCCATAGCCAGTTAATTAAGGTTACTTCACCTGACTTGATGCTTCAGTAAGGCAGGATGCAATGCCTGCTTAAATGTTTTCCCAAATTTTTTACCGACTTTTGTGAAAGTGGAACTGAAGCCAAAAAAGGAAGGAAGGGTTATAACCCCTGTCAGCAGTGTCCCACTGGGTACATTTCCTTTCACTCCCTGTCTGATAGCCACAACAGGATGTGAGAGGAAATCCCTCCAAAGAGAGAGATATTCCTTGTGGTCAGCAGGATCTCCAGAACTAGTGTCCCCATTGGAATATTTCCCCTCTATTCCTGTTCTGGTGACAACTCAAAATTTGGGACAAATACCAGGACAAATAGAGAGGGTGAATCTCTTTAATGGGGACACAGATAGCAATAAAAACCTGACAGGTTTTCTAATCCCTCTCCACTCTACCCAAAACTAAAATAAAAGTTTTGGCTTCAGTTGCACGTAAAGCTCCAATACCGTTAGGTGCAGTGCAGAACTGATCTTTATGAGAAAATAGTGTATTAAGACGAGGGACACGGAATGGCTATTCTGATTGGCAACAAAATGCAATGTAAAACACTTTCTTTTTAACAATCCCACAATCAGCCAATCCGAATGCCATCAGCAGCACTCATGACAGCACATGCCCACAACATGCAAAAAAAAACAAAAACTCCAACACACAGCAATACAAAGGCAATGAAGATGAATCCTACAAGAGAGATAAGCCTGCTGATTGGCTGCAAAGTGGGATCATCAGCAATCAACCCAGCTGCTACCATTGGCATAATGGCAGTAAACATCCTGATGGAAAGACATAAATAGACATGACAGCAATTAACATACGAAATGGAATTATATAAATAAATATAGGTGTATATGTGTATTTATTTATCAGAATGCTAAACAAACTAAACACACTGCTCCCATCAGTTGCATGGTATCTTGTATGTACAACCTGCCATTAGCAGACAACATACAAGTTATGACCACATTCATTATAATACAGCAAGATGAGGTGGCTTGGACATCAACTAAACTTAAAAGCAATGAAAATGAGAACATATCAGCAGTTTGTAGTAAGAGAGAAAATAAATCTTGTATACAAAACCATGTTTTTGTCACAGTGATCTCATTGTATAATTGTTATACAGAATTGCAAAATCTAGTAGAGTAACTGATGTTGATAAGCTGATGACTAAGGTAGTGCCATTTGATAAGAGATCAGTCACTCATCTCACTAATTCCCTAAGGGGCCTGTTTGTAAACAATGCACAGGGCCCTCTGCCCTGTGAATATCTAAGTATTTGTTTTGGACAAATAATGCCAAAAACAAATGTTCTTAATATATTTTTTCTAGTTCAAATGGATTGTCATGTAATACTACAATTTAAAGTGTTGCCAACAGTATCAAACAATTTCCAGGAATGCTTTGCTGGTGGGCTGTTATTATCAAACTAGCAGGCCCAATGCTGTCTCAGTCTACAACCATGTATTTCCTGAATATTCTGTATGTTTATAAAACTGAAAAATAAATACTGTTATTTTTTTTTCTATTGTGTTGTCCTTCTCAAAAAAATGCCTCACATGTTACAAAGAAAGGAAATAATTGAATTTACAGCAAAGGGATTTTCCAGGGACATCTGTCAACTATGCAATCCTGTATCAACAATGCATCCAATTTGAATGTCAACAATCTGCTTTAAAGTGCTATAGCCATTTATGTGTATGGTTATAGGTAAAGCCCTTCAGTGGACAGGCACACCTAAGTGATGACCTCAATGCATTTATGGGATTTATGGACTACAAACACAGCAAAAATGTAAAATGAATCCAAAACTGACATTTGTGTTTTTGGTAGATGCTGAAGAGGCAAACCACCTGACCACCAGTTTCTACAATCTCTTGGCAACTATTAGTATTAGGAGTTGCTGCTGTGCTTTTTATAAAGGACCCTACCTGTTGGATTTTTTTAAAATATAAATCTTATCATTGAGAATGCATGCAGGAATCCCCCAAAACTCTCAGAGGGACAGGAACAGAGTCTAAAAAAACAAGAGATATCTTTCCCTCATGGATTCAATTGTTCCATGCCTCTCTTCCACTGGACTGTGTAGTGTTCATGTGGAGCACCCCTATTTTCCTTCACCATCATGTTCTCTGTACTGTTTCTTACCTTACCGGTTTCCATGGTTTCTTCTCTTATATTTGACAGTGCTTTTGTATGCATCATGAGACCCACCTCTGTTATATAGTGATTCTGATAAAAACTTAGTGGTCTGGGTTTGTCAATATAACCTTTGTATCGCTTCTCGGTCATACACTGTTTATTTGCCTTACATGTTTGCGCTCTTTGTTATGTAGGAGACATAATCTGCACATATTGCCCTATGTACTTCTACTCATTTATCTAAATGTTTAATAAAGATTTCTTCCTGAATTCTATAATAAGTATGTTAGGGAGTTTGAGACAGTCTGCAATAAAGTTACTCACCTGTTGTCAAAACTAAAAAATATATTGGCAATGCCATACTACATGAAAAAAGTAGACCCTCTCACCACACCTCTTATAACATTGGTCAGAAGCTAAACCAAAGGCCTAAAATGTGAGCTTTCATCTAAATTTGATAAAATATCTTTATTTGGATGACTTTATCTCTCAAGGAGTTTAGCATACAAGTCATCTCAAATTCCTGCCAACTGTCCTCTGCCAGTGTGCAAATCATGGCAAACCACTTGCTTTATACTCTCAACATCTTTAGTAAACCAGCCTCAAGTGTTCCAGGATAAATCACATGCAGGACTCACAATGACTTGACCTTACCCAACAGCTAGCACACACAGAATAATGTATATTGAAAATGTGGATACATCTCTTTTGTGATTAACTGTAATGTTGTTCTAAATAAAACCTAAACTACTGAAAGAAAATGCAATGAGTAAAAAAATGGACAGCAGTTGTACACATGAATGTATAAAACTTATATGAGGGTGATACAACACATGACATCATATGGGTTACATAAAAAATAAACTCATGCGTTTCAAGGTCATTACATGCTCAATGGATATGGAAGTCAACGGACGGCAAAACTCTCAACATGTATGGAGGACACCTGACAGCAAAGGAAGGCCTTTTACCTGGAAAATACCATCATTGAGAGGAGACAGAAAAGCCATGATGTGAAAATAATCAAATAATTGTATGCAGGGTGGAAACCATCACTAAAAAAGATGAGAATATTATTCTTTAGGACTGAAACCCTTCTTTATTTGCATCAGTGAAAGAGGATGATTAAGGCAAACATTTCACAAGCAGGCTAAAATAGTTCTATAACAAAAATATGTTTAAGGTATTTTCCTAATGCCATGTAATGTCTAATGATATAGAAGGTAGATTAAAAGGAGAACTATGAGGCGAGTGCTTTTCACTCACCTCATAGTTCTAGACGACCTGTGACAATGAGACTGTCACAGGTCGGCTACAGCTCGCTGTATACTGAGCCTAGGGTGACAGGAGGACACTAGTTTGTGTCCTCCCGTTACCCTAAGGAGAACTATGGGGAAAAGCCTTAACCCCATAGTTCTCCTTTAAACAATACAGTTCATTCATACACTAAGGCCTTTCTAGTGACATAAGTGCACTATCCCACAACCAGGAAGAATAAGTCATTGTTCTTTTTACTGCCCTCAAAAGAAGGTGAAATCTAACAGGCTGCTTTCTAGCATGACAGTGCACACCGTTTCTGTGCTTGGTTCTATCTTATTACATAAGCCCTCTGCCACTATTGCTACTGAAAAATACTCAAGCTAGTCATTTACAAGGGGAAAAAAACTGCCTACAGCATCTTACAGTAGTTTGGAGGTGGTTTAAAGTATTACCCCATTTTGAATGTTTTACATTTTGTAATGTTACAACTTTTAAGTAAAATGCATTTGACTGGGATTTTCTCACTTTAAGACTTTGAAAGAACAAAAAAACGAGTCAATACATTGTCCAGACCTTAATACATTTTGAAATGTATTAAGGTCTAGGCTATATTTTGAAACTACTTTAGTCTAACTTGACTGTGTTTACGGTCACTACCCTGATTCCGCAAATCTCAGGATTCTTTATGATGTAAACACTTTTGGTCTTGAATACCCTGCATTTGGCTCCATCCATCTTGCCTTTAACCAGCCCTGATTTTTCAGTCCCTGACTATGAAAAGCATCTTCACAACACAATGCTACCATCACTATAAGTCAATGTTAGGGTGGTGATCATTGTTGGCATTGCTTTGTGCCAAAGCTAAAAAGTTGTGTTTTGATTTAATCAGACCAGAACCTTTTTCCACATCTGACAAACTCCAAATGGGATTGGATACAAGTTTTTTTTAATAATGTCTTTCATGTTGTCACTTTTCCATAAAGCCCGGCTTTTGTGAAACATACAGGTTATAGTTGTCTCAAGGACGGTGTCTGCTATCTGAGTTGGGGATCCCTTCATGCTCATTCAGGAGGACCACTGACCCTTTGGTTGCTTTTGCGATTAATGACAATTTAGTTTTGGTGGATGGCATTATCTAAGCAAAGTTGTGGTTGTGCTATATTCTTTCCTTAACAGTGGATATAATGGTGCTCTAGAGGAAGATTTCTTTTTTTCAATAAGTCAGCCCTGATTGGTGCCTCTCCGTAATTCTATCCCACACTTGCCTTGATAGCTTTTTATTATTCTCCATGATGTTCTTTGTTTAAATGCATTCCCCAAACAACTTTGGGGCCACCCAGAAACAGGTGTATATACTTGGGATCATATGACCTTTTAAATAGAGGCAGGTTGATTCCATTCAGCCCATTATGTGACGCTGAAGACACAAACCAAAGCTTATTTGAAAGATTCACAGCAAAGTGGTGAATACTTATATAATGAGACTTTTGAGGTTTTGTAACTATCAATTCTGAAAATGAAATAGATTTTTTTCCGTTTCATAATTACCATTTTTTGTAGATCCGTGGCATAAAATCCCAGTTAAATCTATTCAATTACAAGTTACAAGTTCTAACACTACAAAATGGGAAAAAGTTCTAGGGTGCCGATTACGTTTCAACTTGAACATGGAAAGGCAACAGTTTAAGAAAGGCTTTGCTATTGGTTTATTCTATGGGAGGTGCACCAATATGCAACACATTGTGTTTTAAAATATGCTCATTAATATGTAAAAGTTATTTATTATGCCAAGCGTCATAGTCTTGGGTCCTGCTTTTCCGTTGAGCTTGGTAGAGAGGTTTAGAGAAACTGGAGAAGAGAGAAGACATTGCTTATACCAACCAATAAAATAGTCGAGTCTATTTTCTAACTTTCTTTACAAAACGACTATTCAAATCCAATTGGTTGCCACTGACTATGCAACATTTTTCCTCTCTCCAATCCTTTTTTGTTCTCAGTGTGACTTGGGACAGAAACACTACTATTTAATCCCTAAATGGTGTGATTTTGTGTTTACTCAAATAAGTAATCACCCCAAAAACACCACAATTGATGCACATTCCTTGCAGCCAAAGTGATGTCAATTTTGACAACATTTTCCTTGTTTTGAGATTTTTGTTTGCATTATTCAAAACTTTAAAAGGTTATCCCTATTGATTTCATAATCATTATGAAACAGTATGGGTTAAAGGTCTACAAATAACCAAAGAATCAAAACATATTTATCAAAACTGGAGAAGACAAAATCTGGAGCAGCTGTGCATGGCAATCAATCAGCTTCGCTCTTTTATTTTCAAATCTCAACTGAACAAACTGAAGAGAGAAGCTGATTGGTTGGCATGGGCAATTGCTCCAGATTTTATCTGCTCCAGTTTTGATAAACTCCCCCCTTTGTATACATATAATAATTTAAAAAAATGTATCTATGAATGTATAACAAGTGTTTATTAAAACAGCAGAAGTCATTGTTCCTTGGATATGTACCGTATTTTTCGCTCCATAAAATACGCACTTTTTTTCCCCCAAAAGGAGGGGGAAAATGTGCCTGCGTCTTATGGAGCGAATACCTATCGCCCGACGCCCGGGACATGCAGTTTCGGGCGCCGAGCGAGTAGTTTCTTTTTGTACATTCAGCCCTGCTCCTGACAAGCAGAGCTGAATGTACAGTGGGAGCCGCTGTTCGTTTAATACAAGCGATCTAAGTAGATCCCTTGTATTAAATCGAGCGGCGGCGGCATCGGCGATCGTGTCCGCCCCCCTGCCGAGGTTTTCTGGGTCCCCGTTCCTCTGGGGGACCGTGACCGTCACGATCCCCCATAGGAGCTCACCATAGAGCCCATTGAGCAGATGAAGAACGACGTTCTTCGTCTGCTCTGTGTGATTACTGAGACAGCGCCACCTGTCTCAGCAGTCACGAACTGCAGCTTCTGTGACAGAATTTCTGTCATAGAATTTCTTTCACAGAAGCCATGCGTCCTATCGTCCGGAGCGTCTTATAGACCGCAAAATACGGTAAATGTAATATTTGCCATGGTATTTATCCCCAGCTCATCATATCTCCTTGTATAGGGGACATGCTAACTTATGGTGCCTGGAGAAAGAACAGTCCTTGTGAACATTAACAACAAGATTTTACCTTCATTTTTATGCCATGGTTGCTATAGAACTTTAGACACAGCAACTGATAAAGCCAAAGCACAGCTTTATTCGGTGGCCTAAGCACTTGCTGAGCAGTAAGTACTTGTCAAGCGCAACAAGCTGTCAGAGCTCTGTAAGGCTGATCTGAGTGTACAATTTGTAGCTGAACATACAGCACAAGGAAGGAAAGTAGCATTAATTTGTGAACAAGTTATTTTAAAAAATGCAAGTAGACTATATAGCATGAATAACCCAATGGGAAATGACAAAGGTCTGAGGTATTTGTCTCCACTGAACTTATCAATCATTTTTCACCGCTGAACATGGAATGATGGGCAATGCAATTCAGAGGGACCTGTCACTATAGAGAAAGTTCTAAAGCATACCTGTAAAAAAAAAAAAGACAGGACATAATCCCATTCCCTGCTTGACTTGAGCCTATTGGAAGTATTGGTTTTAGTGTGGACTTCAGCAGTAGATTTCTCAGCACTGGGGCAGAGTACAGTGGCACAGGCAGCAGGAAATGCGAGCATGCCCTGTATTATTTTACAGGTAAGGTTTGCGTTAAAATTTGTTCCTGTTCTAGTGATAGGATCACTTTAATAAAACCTATGCTGAAAGAATTATAGGGGTTGACATTGCTGGCCATCTTCTAATAATGCTAGTTTAACTGGATATCTCTGACTGCAATTTGCTAACATGGAACAAGCATACAATCCTTATCTGCATACTCGCTCCAGGTCAGTGGCATAGAAAGTACTGATGGCATTAGAGCAGCATGACAGACAGGAAAATATATTTTTAGAAGAAGAGGTCGGCAATAGCAGCCTTCATTATTTCTCAGTGTAGGTTTTATGTACAATTGTAGCATGTTACACATTCTTTACAGCATGGTTGCCAAAAAAAAAAAGCTACTAAAATTATAATTGTTGTCTGTATATTTTTATATACAAATGATACAAAACCCAGCTGAAGGACATTACTTACAGCCTTTTGATGCTAGATTCCTGTGGGTTGGGTGCTTTGGAGTTAATAATGGGCGGCATTGTTGGCAGCTTTGTTTCCTCATCTGCTTCTTCGCTGCAAAAATGCAATATTTCAGTTAGGCTGGTGTCATAGGTAAACGTTTAGAGAAACAGTTAGATGGATTATTGCACCTTTGACAACATATAGTATTTATTCACTGGCTGTATTTGAACAATTGTAATAGTTATACCATGGCTATAGTGGAATACATTGTATATGGTAGGCACTCCCTAGTTGTAGTGGTGTTCAACAGTGCTCATTGCCTGACTGTAATGGTGAGAACTCCTTGGCTATAGTGATGCTGGTCACTTTCTAGCTGTAGCCATGTTCACTCCCTGGCTGTTGTGGTGGTCATTCTCTAGCTCAGTGGTTCTCAACCTGTGTAACCTCAGGAGCCACATATGTACTTGGTCATTAAGTTGTGGCCCAAGTCGCACTGCACTGGAATGCACGGCATTGCAGTACCACGCTTTCCAGTGTGGGCGATCAAACTAAGGGAGGGAGGTGTGTTTGGGGTGCCATTCAAATGAATGAGAACGCAGCACACCTCCCACACCAGAACACGTGGTAGGTGCGATTGCACGGTACAGTGTGTTAGGTGCATGGGACTGTGAATGGGCCCTCAAAAACACAGACAGACACATACAACCACAGACATTCTCACACACACACACACATTAAAAAAAAAAAGTTTTTTTTGGAGTAAGATCCACCCAGTCTCCCTAGCTTAAGAGAACTGGAGTGGATCCTCAGCCTGGGGTCCATTGTGGGCTGCGGTGCTGTGACTGAGCTCCATCCATATGTGCATTGCTTGTACAGCTTCCTTGCGCACCCTGTAGAGGTGCCAGGAGCCAAAACGTGAAGTCACTCTGGTCCAAGCACCTCTATAGGGCATGCAAGGGAGCTGAAAGCAATGAATGTATGGATGACGCTCCAAGCCCATCCCAACTCAGGCTGACACTTGGCACCGGGCAGTCTATTTTGATGCACGCTAGGGGGAGGTTGAGGAGCCTCTCACCTAGCGCATTGGAAGGCACGCGGCGACCAACTAAGCATGGGGTTGCAACCCACCAGTGAAGAACCACCGCTCTAGCTTTTTTAGCAGCTAGTTCTGGAGTTGAGCAGTCATCAGTCCCTTGCTGTAGTTGATATTGTGCTCTCTAACTAGACTGATGAACACTATACCTTGTTAAAGCAACTTTGTAGTCCAACAAACCTAATTAGTGAAACATATGCACTGTATAACAGGCATCACATAATATCTGCATTTACCTTCAGTGTTCTGCTCAAACCCCATCATACTCTGCTTCCATATATGAAACAAAAGGTGCACACTGTCCTTTGCTTCCCACTATGCAGCAATCCATTGCATTGCTGTCATTTGCAGCACTATGTGATCTCATACGGGGGGAGGTAGGGGTCAGTGTTCAAGCCCTATGCAAATACCAAATTTCAGAAAATCTGTATTTTCAAGGGCATGTCAGGATGCTTCAGTGGCAGAGTGGGGTGAAGGGCAGTGCTGGAAAGGTATAGATAGGCACCTTGTAATACATGCGTTACAGTTCACATGTTTTTGTCAAAATACGTTGTCGCTTTTAGTTGAGTGATGCCACCTTTGTCTAGTTGTGGTTAATCTTTGTGTCTAGTCAATTAGCTGGAGATGTGTATTATGACCCTATATGATTTGAAAGAAAGCAGTGGGGTAGACTACTAGACACAAGGAATAAAATAATATATATTATCTATAGCCAGGTAATAATCACCATGAATATCACTGCAAGAGCCACATAGTGACTATCAGAGTATTACCACTAGAGCCAAGGAATCAATATAATCTCTACTCAATTGTTTGGTCATACCCACAAGCTTATGGTATGCTCAGTTTGACATTTTCAGCACACGCATTGCAATGTACATTACCAGGATCCCAACTTTTAGAGCCATACCCTACATTTAAAACATTTGTTAGGCTTTGTCTCATCACCTTTTATAGTAAGCAAGCTCCTCTTGCAGCATGAAAACCTTGGATTTCAGCTCATTCCTTTCATGTAAAACATCTCGCAGCTCTTGCAATGTAAACCTGGGCCGACTTGAATCTTTCAGGTCAAAAGACGTTTTGTCTGAATCAAAGATGGGGTCTTCATTTATGGCATCAGCCTGAAGAAAAGATCAAAACGCAAGAATTATATTTATAGCACTGAATGTGTTTAATTATGGTTTAAACAGAGTAAAAGTTTAACATACAAAGCTTTTTTACTACTTTTAAAATGAAAATTCTATAATAGTTCAGTCTATTGGTAGTCAAACCTAATCTTTGTGGTTTCCCACTGCGCCATTACAACAATTAGGAAACCTAATCATTGCTGGAAGCTATAACACTGAAAAGGACATTAAACCCAAACCAGCTTCTAGAACCTACTTCCATTTCTAATAGTTCAGAGATTACTCAAGTGTATTCAGTGCTGATAAGCCCCTTTTACCAATATACCTATTCCAAGCCATTTATAGATGTTATCTTTAATTTAAGCTATATTATTATGTTATTGGAGTTGTGCTGCTTGTAGAAAGTCCATTTAGTGATGCTGTGCCTTGCAAACCACTGTCAGTGTCCGGGGGTTCTAGGCAACAGTAAACTGCAAGATAATGAACACCACTGAAAATGGAACAGGTCGCTGTCTGCAAAATGAAAATGTGAAAAAAGGTGCTGCAGGCAGTAGGACTGCAGAGGAGTG
Organism: Nanorana parkeri; assembly: GCF_000935625.1. Lineage (NCBI taxonomy): Eukaryota > Metazoa > Chordata > Amphibia > Anura > Dicroglossidae > Nanorana > Nanorana parkeri. The sequence goes on along the minus strand of NW_017306281.1, from coordinate 1,618,195 downwards.
GTAAGGTGACCAATCACCCCGCACATAGTTAGTTGGCTGAAGTGACCAGTCTCGTGGCCAATTATAGGTGCCCATTTCATGATTATAGGCAACGTTTGCGCTCCAATGATATTGCAGAAAGGCATGAGCAATGAAGAAAACAACATATACAGACAAGGTAGAAAATATTGCTTGCCAGAGTTCAGCCTAGGGCCTCATTCACACAGCCGTGCATATATGCACGTATTGTACCATATGCAACATATGCAAATAAATGGCTCCATACACATAGCCGTGTATGGAGCCGTATATTTGCGTATCGTATATATGTGCAAAAATAGATTGGAACCGAGATGCATCCGGCAAATTTTCCATTAGGAATGATAATAGTGCACGCATATAAGCACATACGCTCGTATATACGTGCATAGATGCGTATATACGCAATATACAATTTTGCTTGCGTTATGTGTGAATGAGGCCTCAAAGGTTTTAGGTGAACAAAGCCCCTGTACAAGATTGTACAAAATAAAAAAAATACATCATTCACAGGTTGCACAATACCTTTGAGGCCTTGATTAACTACCTCCCGGCCAGCCGCTGTGTATACACGGCCTGCCGGGAGCTTCTTGGATGTAACTGGGCGTGTATACACGTCCTGTTACATCTGCCCGCTCGGGCGCGCGAGCGGGAAATCCCCGCTATTTGTAAACAGGCAGCGATGCCCGTTAATATACAAGCGATCCGCCGGCTATAGAGCCGGCGGATCGTCGGTAAAAGCTTTTAAAGCGTCGCCTATGGCCAATTTTGGGTATGCTAGTTTTTTACGATTTTGCGAGTGCGCGCAATTTTTACGCTTGACATGTTTGGTGTCTATTTACCCGACGTGACCCCATCTTTTATATTTTACCAAAAAAGTGGGTAATATTAGTTGTTTTATAGCATAATGTAAAAAAAAAATTCTCAAAATTTTCAGTAATTTCTCCTGAATATAGTAAAAAATAAAACCCCCAGTAGTGATTAAATACCACCAAAAGAAAGCTCTATCTGTCCCCAAAAAATGGTATAAAATTAATTTCAGTACAGCGTTGCGTGACAGAATAAATGTCAGTCAAAGTACCGCAGCGCTGAACACTGAAAAATGGCCTGGCCAGGTAGGGTATCTAAACACCTGGTCTTCAAGCAGTTAAAGGAAGGAGAGTGGAGCTTCCAACTCATATGACACTAGGAAGCATTTGTACATAGAATAATGTGCACACTGAGATAAAGATAGAAGACCCCAAATCAACTATACATCTCACAGCCTGTGCAGAGAGTGAACACATCCATAAACAGCGACAGACCTAGGGGCAGCTGTGTTATATCTAATACTCAGTGGCGTAACAACCGGGGGTGCAGCAGGGGCGCGGGCACCGGGCGAAAAGTGAAGGGGGGGCGCCGGCCGAAAATGGCACTTTCGGCTAAATGCCGAAAGTGACATTTTCCTGC
>NW_017306281.1:1558350-1616610 GCF_000935625.1 Nanorana parkeri | reverse complement strand
GGGGCGAAAAAAAAAATTCTGCCCCGGGCGCCACTGCTAATACTGCAACTGAATCTCCTATAACAAACGAATGCTATTGAAAATAATAAAGCGTTCTACAGTTACCTGCTCTTTTTTCTCTTCGCCATTCTGCAGCTGCTCTCCCTTCAATCTCTCTCTGAGCTTTCTAATTTCCAGTTTCATGGTAGTGGCCTCTTGTTCCTTCGTTTGGAGATATGCTTCCAGCTCCACCTTCTGTTCTATCAGTGACTTCCCTTGTGCCTCCACCACTGTGATGCGGTGTCGTAAGTCATGGTTAATCTTCATGAGTCGGCTCTGCTGTTGCTGCAACTGTAGGAACAGAGGAAAGATCTACTATATAACAAGCCCAGGCAACACGTAAAATCAGAGACCTGATGATGCTTTTTAGGAAACACTGTGGAGGATCGCTAGGAACACTAGGAAGCTCAAGCTTCCTGCATCCTAGCAACAAAGGACTCTAGGCAGCAAGGAGGCACGTGCATTCTAGCAACGAACAACATTAGGCAACTTTTGCATTTGCACTGAAGAGTTCATTGTGCTGTGCGGTGTATGCATGTAAATATTAGCACAAACATTTACATGCATACAGCGTAAAATAAAGTCTATACGCAGAACTTCAGATGCAAGCATTTCCCTTTTGATTTTACAGATCTGAAAACAGTGCAAGTTTTCTGATTTTTACATACGATGTGCATGGGCCTAGAGAAGATAATGTACTGTGTTCAGATCCTTAAAGGAGAACTATGGGGTTAGGGCTTGTCCCCATAGTTCTCCTTAGGGTAACGGGAGGACATAAACTAGCGTCCTCCCGTCACCCTAAGCTCACTATACTGAGACGCCGCAGCTGAAGCGGATCCAACAATTATGTCTGGATCCGCCCAGCTGCGTGAGTGACAGCTGGCTCTGCCTATCTAGAGGCAGAGCCAGCTGTACCCGCCCCCTCCCCTGTCTGTTCCGCCAGTCAGCGCTGGAGGATCGATGCGGGGAGGGGGGAATCCAGCCACTCTCCTGTCACGGGAGAGAGTGGTGACAGGATCGAGAAGTGAGCGAACGCCGGTATGTGTTCGCTCACTTCCCGATCTACTGAGCCGACCTGTGACAGTCTTATTGTCACAGGTTGTGAAAAACACTCACCTCATAGTTCTCCTATAAAGAAAAAATGCAGCGCTGATAAAAGTGCAACATATATTATAGACCTTTGCATGAGCCGTAAAAAGTAGACATTTGTTTATTTTCTTGTCAATTACCTATTTAGGCTTTTATGAAGCTCTGGCCCCTCTCTTCCTAATTACAGGAAATGTTCCACTACTCACCGCTTCTACATCCTCGTTCTTAAGTACAAGCTCCCTGTCTTTTGCTCGTATTTCATCTCTCTGTTTATCCACCACTTCTTTTAACTTTTTCATCACTTGCCTTTCTCGCTCAGACATGCCTAGAATAAGGAAAGAAAATGTAATAAGTCAAATATAAAGCAGCCATTGCTGACCACCTTCTAAAAATGCTAATTGCTTGCCCTATCTGGTTACAATGCTGTCAAAATCACTGACCCAGAACACAAGCATGAAGTCAATGAAGTCAAAACTTCTGATCTCCATACTTGTTCTGGATCTGCGATTCAAAAATATTAAAGCCATATGGTTACCATTACGGCCAGACAATTAGCATTTTAGCATGTTTAGATCGTAAGCTCACACAGGCAGGGCCCTCCTTACCATCTTGTCTTGATTTGTAACTGTAATGTCTTATATTGTAAAGTGCTGTGCAACCTGTTGGCACTATACAAATCCTATATCGCAATAATAATAATTTTTCCAAAGGAAAGATTAGCCTACCCAGATAGCAATGATAACTTGCCACAACCTTGTGGCAGGGTTACATTGTAATTCTTGTTAACTTGCTGCACACATTCCCGGCAGGTTGCAGAACACTTGCAGCACAAGTTCTAGTTTAAAATTTTTGAAATTGTAGCATATTTGCTTGGCAAGTCTACAGCAAGAGTCCTGCAGGTCTTAGCAAGAGCTCTGCAAGTGTACAGCACTTTTGCATAGCACGTTGATCTGGAGACTTGCAATGCATTTCTTTTAGGACCTGTTTACACTATAGTGGTGACATGCATTTTTCTGCACAAGCAAAAATGCAAAACACCACTATGGAAAAAAAGAAAAGATGCAGGGACCTGAAATGGAGTGTACACATTGTACACTACCAAAAAGTAAAAAAAAAAAAAAATGTTAACAGTGACAGCTCCGCCACAATGTTGTCACAACGCAGTAGCCTGCCCACCAAAACGCTCCACTTTAGTGGACTGTCTATTGTGAAGAGGCTTTTATGGCGGTTGTAGGTCATTAAGTGTGCAAAAGTGAAATATTGTCTGTCTACAACAAAAAGACACCTTTACATTATCAAAGGTAATTTTAATTCTGCATAAAAAGTTTTGGGTTTTGTTTTAATCACTTACATCCTTCGAACATAGGTAACATACAAGGATAAGAAGTGTCTGAGACAAGTTCTGTCTCAGCTGACCCAAAGCAACCAATCTAACATTTATTTCTTCCACAAATCTTAGAACATAAAAATGTAAAAGTGGATTTGCTGAGCTCCAATTGAGACAAAGTTGAGAAGTTTGTCTCAGACTTTTCATTAATTCCCCCCTGGTCTCTAGCTACTTGGTAGGTTGTAGATGTTTGACACCACAAGTCCTTGTTCACACATGCTGCAGGGTGCACTGCGGTAGGCAGCCCATTTATTTTAATGGACTGCCTACCACAGCTAAATCACACTAAAAGAAGGTCATGCACTTGTTTTTAAATCGCATTGCACCACATCGCATTGTAATAGTAATGTGGTTACGATGTCATGTGGTGCAATACAATGCACATGCGATGGCTAGGTGCATTGGGATACTATTAATCCATATTCTTCATCTCACAGTACATTTCTAAATTGGTCTGCAGAGGCAGTAATAACACTCCAAGTCTGGGAAAAGTAAACACACTTGCAAAATGTGTTCCTTGACGATTGCAACATTGTAAAATAGCACTCTGAACAAGTTTATCTTTGGAGATTGCAAGAATAATTTTAGGCAGTCCTGTCATCTAAACCAAGAGCATATTAAGCCAAATTCTCAATAGTGCAGTGTTTGTGTCGTCTATGATATTACACCAGAGAGGTACCTGCAAGTATACGTTTCTGATAGCAATGCTGTATTTATTGGCTTGGCAATGTAAGAATGTGCATATTGGTGCATTAGGCAGCCCATTCAAATTAACACAATGCATGGTAACATGTGGCATAACACGCGATAACACACCGCAACAGTGTAAATCCAGCCTAAAATTATAAGCAATGTAAAATGAGCAAGCATTGCTTGGGACAATCAGCTCTTGATAAGGGTCATGTGTGAGGGATTCAACTACAGAACATTCCATAATACCCAGTTTTATTGGAACTTCTTTACTATGTCCAGAAAACAAAAGACCTCCTACAAGCAATGAAAGGTCCTACCTTCCTTTTTTCATACTCCTCTCTTTCTAAAGTCTCTACATCCTTCTCTCGCTCCATGTTCTGTCCTCCTTTCCTCCATCTAACCTCTAAAAGCAAGGAGTTCCTAGCACCTACTTTCTTTCTCATCTCACATTCTTATAAATAGAGAAAAAATACCAGCATATATAACAATGAGACTGTTCTTGCGTATCCTTGAACTTCAGTATTGAGGGAGAGACATCTGATATAGTATAATATCTTTTGTTGAAATGCAATGTTTACCTCCTGTTTCTCGTTTGGCTTCCAGGCTGTACTAAAGAAAGAAACTTAAAAAAAAAAAAAATCTGACAAGCTTTCTGTTTAAAGCTGAAGTATGTTCTTAATTCAAGTTTGGGAGGGTAGGGTGTTGTAGTGTGACTCAAATGTCATCTGCACCGTTTGGGTCTCATGTTCCCACTGCCTTAGGCAGAACAGATAAGGGCACATGCAGATATTGGGACTGTAGCTTGTAGTTATAAGCAGCAGTTGGTAGTCACTCGCAATGAGCTGAATGTAAGGCTGCAACAAACGATTATTTTCATAATCGATTCGTTGGCCGATTATTTTTTTTTCCGATTAAACAGTTAAAGAAAAAAAAAAATCAAATACCATCATGAAACACACAAATGGAGTGTTACAAGCAAAGTTTACTGCGGAATAAAACAGCATGCACATTTTTTGCAAGCATGGCAATGGAATGCAAGGCATTGCAGTACCGTGCTTTCCAGTGCAGGCGAGAGGCGCGTTTAGGGTGCCATTGAAATGAATGGCACCACAACACACATCCTGCAGCAGAATTTGACAGGCCGAAACCAAAAATTACTTTTCCCACCCTTTTTAACAAAAATAATTGTATGTATTATATTAGACATTTAAATTAGTTTCATGGATTTAAAATAATATGAATAGTAAAACTCCAATATAATAAAATGAGAATCATTAACAAAGATTCTCATTTTAGATTATAATCGGTTTATTTGATTAGTTGTTGCAGCCCTAGCTGAATGCAGTTAAATATACCCTAAATTTGTAGCAGCAGACATGAGAAATAGACTTCAAATCTTAGCTAAAGGTTGACGCTGAAAAAGTAACATTTCTGCAACTAGTACAGGTTTAATTTCCACCCTGACTCATTTTTGTGTGTTTGTTTTCACCAACCCATCAGATTTTTGCATTCGCAGCAAATAGAAAAAAAAAATGAAATATCATATTTTAGCATGACTCCACATGACTCCCATCCTATTGTGAATTCCAACCTGCCAGACATTTAGGAGTTCTAAAGCAGACATCCTGCTAACACTATCGGTGACTCATCTGTATTCCCCATCAGCCAAACATGCTTCACCATTTCCAAACCAAGCTGTTCTATTCTAAGTAAAAACACAGACGTGGAGATGTATTTCTGTCTAGAACAGACTTAAAGAAGCGCAGCTAAATATAAAATAGTCAGAATGAGTCCAATACAAGGATGGCACAAGTATGGTTTTCAGGCACAAACATGGTATTTTATAGTGCACCCAACCTGAAGCATATGGATGGATGACTGCAAATGAAAAACACACACTGGCTTCTAGTGGTCCTTTGAAAACAGCTGCAGGGGGATCATCTGGTTAGGAATTATAACCCTCCTGCCCCAAACCAAGGCCATTACAAATCGAATAACCCGATATAGTTAAAGGAGAACTATGGGGTCAGTGTTTTTCCCCATAGTTCTCCTTGGGGTAACGGGAGGACACAAACTAGCGTCCTCCCGTTACCCTAAGCTCAGTATACTGCGAGCTACAGCTCGCGGTATACTGAGACGCCGCACCTGGAGCGGATCCCGACTTAAATGACGGGATCCGCCCAGCTGCGTGACAGCTGGCTCTGCCTATCTAGAAGCAGAGTCAGCTGTACCCGCCCCCTCCCCCGTCCGTTCCGCCAGTCAGCGCTGGCAGTTTGGAGCGGAGAGAGGGGAATCCAGCCCCTCCCCCTGTCACGGCAGAGAGCCGTGACAGGATCGAGAGGTGAGGGAACCCGGTATGTGTTCTCTCACCTCCAGATCTACTGAACCGACCTGTGACAGTCTCATTGTCACAGGTCGGCTTAGAACTATGAGGTGAGTGGAAATCACTCATGTCATATTTCTCCTTTAAATTAGGCTATTCAACTTACAATAAACCTGTACCCAGACTATGCACACTAAAGTACTTCCATTTTATGATAAAAGCAGCTAAAGCACTGTAAAACATGGCATGTACATCTGTAACTATAGGCATTGTAGAGAAATTCATTTTGAAAATTCACAACCAAAGCACTGATATCTCAGCTTTTTCCAGGAAATCAGATCTTAGTAGACAGCCAGCCCTCTAATGTACACAAACAGCGGGTGTTTATAAGCTTTTGGAAACCTGCTGAAAGTTCAGAGTATTTGTTGCGGTCGTTTAGGACCTTTGGGAATGAATTACTTCACAGAACATGCTGCAAGAAAGTTGAGTGCATGTTTTAATCCTTTCGCTGCCAAGCCCTTGGGAATGCTTTTAACCTCAGCTGGCAATTTTTCCCATTGTTTTGATTTTCTGCTGCTGCGTTGCTAGCGTTTGTAAAGGACCCCCCAAACCATAGATTTTCTGAAAGCGCAGGCCCAGTAGAATAAAAAGATGGTGCTACTAATTTTGTAGGTCCTGCGATAATTACGCAAATGTTTATCAAATCAATATTAAACAGTTCAAAATACACAATTCAATTGATAAAAGCACACTAAAATCAGTATCATTGCACACAAAAAATACTTTTCTGACTAAATCTAAAGATAAAACTGTATTGAGGTAATAAATACCAAATATTTGTACATTTTTGTGAAACAGTAAAAACATTAAGTAACGCAAAACTGTAAATAAGCGACTTATGTTGAAAATCGTTTGTTGGTGTGTGCTGTGATAAAATACAGTATTTGGCCCCGTTCACACCAGGGCGGCTCGGCCGCGCGGATCCGCCGACATGTACGATCCCATACATTGCTATGAGGACCCTTCATGCGTGATCCGAACTGCACCCCCGTCCAAACTGCTCTTTGCGATATTTTTGCCGTGCTGATCAGTGCGGTTTTCATACAGCTTTTAATGGAACCATGCTGATCAGCGCAGTTTTGCGCTGAAACGCGATAAAAAACTCTTAAAACCTCCCTTTTGAAATCAGCGCAGTAATCGCGCTGATCCGCAACCGCCCTGGTGTGAATGGGCTCTTAATTGCAACACAGCGTATCAGAATGCACAGCAATGCATCACAACGCTTTGCCATGCACTGCCACACAATTAAATTAATGTTATTTGAAGAAAAAAAAATCTAACAACGCACCACAGTGCACGTGCATGGCGTACACCACAATATGGTGCACACTCTTGCACGTGTATAATGTGTGTGGGGTTGTGTTTTGATTTTTTATTATTTATTTTACTGTTGGGGGCTTCAGGGAAATATTAGGGGTCTAAACAGACTCCTGATATTTCCCTTTAAAGAAAAGAAAGAGACTGAGGACAGAGAGCCCTCAATCTCTATTTCTCCATTTCTGCAGCCTCTGTTCTAAATGAACAAGAATCCCCTATACTGAGTGTTCCTGTTCATTCATAACATGACATAACACTGTTTACTATATCCACAATCATGAATGTTTACTATATCCACAATCATGAATGTACAGGAAGTGATGTAGATCACTTCCCATTCATTCATAATTGGGGACACAGTAAAAATACTATGTCCTCAATTATTTACAAACACTCAGCGATCACTGACTGCTTGTACCCGCTCCCCATCCTGACTCGCTGTCACAGGAGGCTAAGCGAGCAGTGCAGGGAGGAGAGCTCGATCTCCTCTGACAGCTGACTCCTCCCCCGCACTGCCAGCCTGGCCTCCTGTGACAGCAATCACAACTGTCTCCGTTCCCACACACCGCTCTCCTAATCTGTCACAGGAGGCTGAGCAGTGCAGGGGAGGAGAGACGCCTGCCGTTCACATCGCTCTCCTCTCCCACACCACTTGGCCTCCTGTGGCAGTTTCTCTCCTCCCAGCTGGACGCTGCAGAGGAGAGAAACCAGGGATGCACCGCTATTTCGGCCGAAAGATGGCACTTTCGACATTTTGCAAAAAGTGCCATTTTCGGTCGACATGTTGCGGCGGCCGAAATTTCAGTGCATCCCTAGTTATAACCCTCTTTCATGTGCCTGAACATGCTAAATTTTCCAGTAATTTTGGCTGCAAACTATTTCATAAATATCCCCAAAACCATCCAGTCCTAGTCAGAAGGACAGAATGCCTATGACGTTCTTATGTTTTCTGGGCACTCAGCTAGTAAGATATCTGTACTTAAGTTCCTGGACCTGACACTGGCTGTGGGATAAGGGGAATTTTTACTTTTAGAATACAAAGAATGGCACAGGAGATGCAGGATGACACGAAGCTGAGCGTAAACACCCAACACTGTCAGAAAACCAGGGTCAGGAATGATGGCAGGTAGAGCTCAATGCTGTGGTAGCCAAGATATATAGGGACTTATTAGGACCATTATGCACCACTCTATAACTTAAAGCCAAACACCAGGAAAAAATGCACAATGCACTTGTTGGGTAATTTATTATTAAAACTCTGTGTGTTATGTGAGGAGGGCTGCTGCAAAGTATGAACATTTTACCTTGCAGCATTGCATCTCCTACACACAACGCACTGCAGGGAGTGAGGGATGTGGCTTGAGCAGTGGAGCAGAGCTCCAGTCACGTCACCTTCCCATCCTCACTACTTGCCTTGTATTTTTATCAAGAATACAAGGCATTCTGTGATTGGAAGAGTAGAGGAGGGGGCGTTGATGTGACATCATCTCTCCTACTTCAATCACATAACACCTTGTATTCTTTGAAAAATAATGCAAGACATTTTGTAAACGGGGAACTAGTGAGGAGGGGCAGGTAATGCAATGGGAGCACTTCGCTGCTTGAGTTGCATCCCTCACTCCCCACAGTGCCTGGAAGCTCAGCATTATGTGTACTTTGCTTCAGCCCTCCACATATAACACACAGCTTTTTAAAGCAGAACTTCGGGCAAACTTTTTCTTAACCCTTGTAGTGGGGCTACCTCCACACTGCAAGGTGCAAAAATAAAAATTATACTCACCCAATCCTTGGAGCTGGCTTGGTCTTCCTTCCAGCCTCTCTCCCCCCCCCCTTCTTCAGCGGTCCAAGGTCCCTGAATCATCACATTCTACAAACTGTGTATAGGATGCGAGGATGTCGAGGGACATACCACTGCTGCAGCGCTCCAAGGTCCCTGAGTCATCACATTCTATAAACTGTCTATAGGATGTGAGGATGCCGAGGGACATACCACTGCAGCAGCGGTCTAAGGTCCCTGAGTCATCATGGTTCTATAAACTGTGTATTGGATGTGAGGATGCCGAGGGACATACCACTGCTGCAGCGGTCTAAGGTCCCTGAGTCATCATGGTTCTATAAACTGTGTATAGGATGTGAGGACGCCGAGGGACATACCACTGCTGCAGCGGTCTAAGTTCCCTGAGTCATCACATTCTATAAACTGTGTATAGGATGTGAGGATGCCGAAAGACATACCATCGCTGCAGCGGAGAAGAGAGGCTGCAGGGAGTGCTGTAACAGCTGGCAGGCTTCCAGGTTTGGTAGCCTCACTGCAAAAGTTAAGAAAAGGTTTGCCCGGAGTTCAGTGCGGTGTGTAAATTATCCTTTTTTCCCTGGTGTTTAGCTTTAAATGTCACTTACAGGTGGACTGACCTTTAAGTGAGGCATAATTCAGAAAGTCAATAACACCAGTGATGCTTACCTTCATGCTTCTGAAACTCCTCCTCGGTTAAAGTGACATCTTTGGAGGACAGGTTTGATAGAAGCTGTTTGTTTTCCTCTTGTAGTTGCGCTATTTGACCCAGGAGGTCCTGTGCTTCGCCTCTCCACACATCTTCTACCAGTTCAAGCTCCTGAAAGATTATCATCCCATTACTGATACAATTCTTTTTACAATGGACCTCATGTGTGTCTATATAGGTATATTGTCCAGTGTCCAAAACAACCACATTGTCTCTATCTAGTCTAGAAAAAAAAACTCTGGTTAGATGCCGTGTAAAATTGTACTTCACTCCAGATACCTTGTCAATATAAAATAAAATATAACCTATTGTATTACTTATACAGGACAAGGCAACATGTTCACTGTACTGTCATGACTCCATCATCCAAAAAAAAATAAATGCAAAAACTGACCCCGGCAAAAAAAACAAAATGTCTTAAATTCACTTCTTTCAAAAGCTATGGCCTCAGGTGAAATCTTGAACATCTGATAAAATACCACCGGCATGTATTGTGGTTTCATTTGTCAGCCCCTATGCCACCATGGGACATAGAAGGTGTAGGAGCTGTCAGGAAGAACCACAGCATAGAACCAGACAACCGACACATTCAGAAGTGTGTTGGAAACCGAACATTCTTCATGAAGGTCGGTGACACAGGCAGTAGGACAGATAAGTATTTACGATGTGCGTAGCCCTGTTCACGTTTTAACAAGAACATAGAGACTAACACGGAAATAATGGGTGATCTAATGGCCCATCAGGGTAAATTAAGTAAAGGCCCTCAGGGGTCCCTATAGTAAAGTAGTAGGCCTTTTACTTTGCCCAGTATGGACCTAGTCAAATATAAAGATATGGTTGAAGAATGGGGTAAGAATGGTTGGTTTTTGCCCCCTCATTGGCATACTGTCCATCCGGATCAAGGCACACCTCAGGTCAGTATTGGGTTACTTGCCCTTATGGCAAATGGATTCCGAACACAAATTTGAAGGCTAATTGATTAGCCTGTATTTGTGGGAGGAGTCCGTTCCCTCCTCTCGCACATAAAATGGGCAGGTAGACTCACCTGGGCATGGCTTTCGTCAGCATGACCCGCCCACCCGGTCCCTTCATTCAAAGATTTCACAGAGTATGCCCCCTCATTGGCATACTGTCCATCCGGATCAAGGCACACCTCAGGTCAGTATTGGGTTACTTGCCCTTATGGCAAATGGATTCCGAACACAAACACCATTTAGTCCAATTATGTATCTATGAAACAATTATTAAAGATGAGAACATGTCTGGATGGTGTGGGAAGCAGGTGAGGACAACTATTGTTGGGTGTTTTACAAGCTTAAACATGCACCTCCTGAAGTTCTGAACCAAAGATCACTGGATTGAAAGAACTGAGGTAAATGTAATACTCATAATTACAGTGCTCTACAATGAAAGATGTATCCTTGCAGTAAATTCCCATAATCCCACACACCCAAAAATAAGGCCGCGAGTGTCTTCACAGTAAGTGAAGTAATAAGAGCTGTAGAAAGTGGTGATGTAAGGGCCTGTTTACACCGGGTGAGTTTGGGTTGTGTTGGCTGTTTTTTTCCAGCAATGCACAGACAAGGCAAATTGCGTTGCTTTAAATATGCCCAGTTCACACCATCCTTTTATTTTGCACTTGGGTAAACTATTTAAAAGTGGTTCTATACTAGGGCTGCAACTAAATGATCATTTTCAGAATCGATTAGTTGGCGGGTTATTTTTTCCATTGATTGGATAAAAAAAAAACATTAAATAAATACCATCCTTAATTTATAATAAAATACACAGAGGCAGTGTTACAAACATAAAGTTTACTTTAGAATAAAACTGCATTTTTTTGCAATCGCACTCCAATGGAACACATGGCATTGCGGCACCGTGCGTTCCAGTGCGGGCGATCACAGTGTGAGTGGGAGGCGCATTTGGGGTGCCATTGAAATGAATGGCACTGCAACGCACCTCCCGCAGCAGAATTTGTCAGGCCGAAACCCAAAAGGACTTTTTTCCACCTCATATAATTTTTACATTTTTTTTATAATTGTATTTTAAGCACATGAAACGCTTCAGCCAGGAAATGACAGCTGCCAGTGGCAAGATTCTGCAGACAGCAGCTGAGTGTAAATACATCAGGTAGTGGGCTGGTGCAATAGCCAGCCTGCTATTGGCCATTTCAAATTGCAATAGCCAATAGCAGGCTGACTCTTGCACCCGCCCACTGCTTGCTGTGCCCTCCTCCCAGCATGGAGGCAAGAACTAGAGGATCCAACCAACTAATCAATAATGAGAATAGTTTACAACTACTTTCTAAATTGATTAGTTGGGTGCAGCTCTATTCTATTCCCAAAATAGTTTTTTTCTTTTTGTTTCGATAGAATGGGGTAAAGTTAGAAACCCTGTCACTGCTACCTAAGCCAAATGACTCACCCCCCAGCTTCCTGATTGGCCGGGAAGCCAGCTGGAGTGTAATGACTAGTCGCACGGCTTCCTGATTGGTTGGGAAGCTGGGCGGTGAGCCATTATCCGTCCCCTAGCTTCCTGATTGGCCCTGTGGAGTCAAGGGAGCACGGAGCCCCTTCCCAGCTAATCAAGAAGCCAGGTGGCGAGTCATTACACGCTGCCTGGCTTCCTTGATGGGACTTCCGGTATCGGTAAGTACCGATAGAAAAAATATTGGTACTCGATACTGAAAAACCGTTAACAGTGCATCCCTATTGAAAACTCTTGCAGTAATTGCATTTATTAAAGGCTAACTTTACTTTCTGGGCATGTTTCATGTTACACCGATCATGTGAAACATGAGCACATTGCAACTCCCCTTACCTGAATTTTGGGGTTCTTAAAATACAGATATGGACAGGAGACAGTATGCAGGAGCCAGAGCGTTGAACCCGTAATCCACTGATCATGGTGGCAATGCTTTACTGGCTCCAATTAAACAAAAAAAAATAGAATAACATTAAATTTTTTAATGAAGTTTGCATTTATTTATTTTTTTCAAAGTGGAATTTCACTTTAAGTTGTGCATCACCATCCCGATCCTGCAAAAAACAACCATCATTCCGAAATAATATTCACTCTTCCACATGGATCTAGATATATGTACCATGCTGGAGTTTTATCTGATGCTGCGCAGGGGTAGGCAACCTTGGCTCTCCAGCTGTGCTGAAACTACAAATCCCATCATGCTTCTGTCTCTGGAAGTCATGCCTGTGGCTTGCAATGCCTTATGTGATTTGTAGTTTCAGCACAGCTGGAGAGCCAAGGTTGCCTATGCTAGGCTGTCCATCCCAGATGACTGCTTCTGTTTCATTATATAATATATGGTGTTCTACTAACTGATTTCAAATAGATTAGTGCTCCCAAATACTGTAAACCACATGAAAGGATACCCATAGACCCAAGGGACTCCAAGACCTCCACCAGATCATAATTTAATCAAAATATTTGGATTGAAAAGATTGTCAAGCCAGCTGAAAAAATTTGATTCACCAGGTTGTCAGGATTGCTGATTGTTGTTGATTTTTGTAATAAATTATGGAAGGAATCTATTAAAACTGGAGCAGACAGAATCTGAAGCAGTTGCCAATAGTAACCTGTTTTCTCTCTTCAGATTGTTCCTTTAAGATTTGAAAATGAACAATTGAAGCTGATTGGTTGTTATGCACAGCTGCTCCAGATTTTATAAATTCCCCTCTATGTGACTAAAGTGAGAAACACATGTTTTATGACCAGCCTAAAAGCTACCCAACTGGATTCATTCTCACAGGACAATGAAAAATCAAATGGGAACTGTACTGTATGAGACAAATCCCAGCTGGATTACTGTGTGTTGTAAACTTATGAAAACTGCTGATTGTGAGCAACAAGTGCAGGATCTGTAATGAAGATGAGTAGGCTGAGCCCGTCACAAGTCATGGTGTCATTGTACTACACGTCACAATGTTTAAACTCTATTACCACAACAGTGGAAAGCAATGTTAGTGTATAATAAGACATCATGGCGTCCTTCTGCCACACATCATAGAAGTGGTGGACAACTTTCTTGATAAAGAGAGCCCCAACTGCAACCCCTATCATCACCAAAGAGCCACACAATATACTTAGTGAATGTAATGCTACAGAAAGCTGTCACAGGCTGCAGACATGCACCAGGAAATGGTCAGAGACTGAAAAGATGCTATAGGAGTTTTTAGAGACAGTCATAGACACATAGTCAGGAGACACATCATATGAGACTGCTCAAGATCACTGATATTACAAACCCTTTATATGTCATTGCTTACACTTCAGTGCTCCTTAACGCCCCATTAAAAATATTTATTTCTCCTCCATTCAGATCCATTATAAAAGATTAGAGGGAAAAAATCAAGAGGAAAATGATGGACACAGAAACGAGGAAGTCCGTGTGAAAGAAAGAAATCTGGCCAGTTAAAGGAGAACTATGGGGGTTAAGGCTTTTCCCCATAGTTCCCCTTAGGGTAATGGGAGGACACAAACTAGCGCCCTCCCGTCACCCTAAGCTCAGTATACCGCGAGCTGCTGCTCGCGGTATGCTGAGACGCCGAAGCGGATCCCGACAATTATGTCTGGATCCGCCCAGCTGCGTGACTGACAGCTGGCTCTGCCTATCTGGAGGCAGAGCCAGCTGTACCCGCCCCTTCCCCCGTCCGTTCCGCCAGTCAGCGCTGGCGGATCGGAGCGGGGAGGGGGGAATCCAGCCCCTCCCCTGTCACGGCAGAGAGCTGTGACAGGATCGAGAGGTGAGCGAACGCCGGTATGTGTTCGCTCACCTCCCGATCTACTGAGCCGACCTGTGACAGTCTCATTGTCACAGGTCGGCTAGAACTATGAGGTGAGTGAAAAGCACTCACCTCATAGTTCTCCTTTAACTACTAGCACCCAGTCTAAAAAATGATGTTGTTTCCCTGGCCTGAGTAAGAGCCTAGCTAAGGAAACAAGGACCACTTTCTGCAAGGTCCGTGAGGGCCGCACCATAGGTGCCAAAAGGGTGGCATGTGGCCCACGGCCTTTACAGGGTCTGAGCAGCCTGAAATCTATGAATACAGCAAGGGGAAAGATGACAACCAGAAGTTATGGTGTCATTGTACTGTACAATGTCTGATCCAGCCTGAGCTCTATGAACACAGCAAGGGGGACCGATGTTAGTGTATGAATACAGCAAGAAGAGAACAATGATGCTGTATAAGAAGACAATATAGTGTCATTGAACTAAATTTTACAATGTCTGAGCTCTATAAATACAGCACTGGAGAACAATGTTAGTGCATGATGCCTTAGGGTGTCATTGTACTGTAAGTTAGGGGGCATATTTACAAAGCAGAGAATCTGTCATGCACTAAACATTCAGCACAAGTAAATCTTCTAGGTACAGTACATGTGTTTTAAATGACAGGGATTGATTCACCACTAGCTAATGTTTGGTAAAAGTCACATTCAATGCTTCATAAATATTCCCATTGATGTCTAATTACAGCAATGGAGAAGATGACAATCAGAAGTTATGATGTAATTATACTGCACAGTGTCTGATTAAGCCTGTACTCTATGATCACAGCAATGGAGAAGATGACAATCGGACGCTATGGTGATATTGTACAGCACAGTGTCTGATCCAGGCTGAACTCTATGATGACAGGAATAGAGAAGATGACAATCAGAAGTCACCATTGTACTGCACAGTGTCTGATCCAGGCTGAACTCTATGATGACAGGAATAGAGAAGATGACAATCAGAAGTCACCATTGTACTGCACAGTGTCTGATCCAACCTGAACTCTATGATGACAGGGACAGAGAAGATGACAAATCAGAAGTCACCATTGTACTGCACAGTGTCTGATCCAGCCTGAACTCTATGATGACAGGAATAGAGAAGATGACAATCAGAAGTCACCATTGTACTGCACAGTGTCTGATCCAGCCTGAACTCTATGATGACAGGAATAGAGAAGATGACAATCAGAAGTCACCATTGTACTGCACAGTGTCTGATCCAGCCTTAACTGTGACTAGGGAGGGGGTTTTAGTGTAAGTCAACAAGAAGTCATGATGTCATTGTGCCAGCACCCTGTGACTACAGAGAAGAACAATGTCAGTGTGTGACAGCATGCCATTCCCTACCCCTGGGGAGCTGGCACCATCCTGTCAGGAGTCTGGGAAGCTGAGCTCTCCTGTGATTTCGAGTTATGAGAGTTTCCTCTGTCCTCACCTTCTGATGCTTCTTCTCCTTCTCTATCCTGTCCATCCGCTCCAGTCTCAGCCTGTCCAGCTCCAGTCTGAGCTCTTCCATTTCTGGGTTGATGTTTCTACTGACCAGGACTTCCAGGATTTCCAGGACCCTCACCACTTTGGGCATCAGCCTGCCTATGGCCTCGCAGCCATACTGGTCAATGACTCTCTCAAACTCCTGGCCCACCGCAGAGGCGATGTCATACACATCCATGACCGTCAACTCGGCCACATTCTTCTCCAGGGCTGAGATCCCCTCCATGGCTCCTTCCCTCCTCCCAACCTCTTTCCTGTCCTGCACACAACCTCCTCCTCCTCCTCCTGCCGCTGCTGGAGGAGAGCCGGGGGAAGGGCGATCTCCTTGTGCGGCAAGCAGTCAGATCATGTGGGGGGATCTCATATAACATGCACGGACTCCATCGTCCCCCGAGCTCCAGCCTGCACTGGCCTTCTAATCAGGGCAGGAAAGCTGCCAACCAACTCTGTGCGATCTGGATACATGACACCAGAGGGCGCTACTGCGCATGTCCAGCCTGGCAGCTCCATTAACCCTTTCACCCATCAAAGTTTGGACACTGGAAAGTTCAGGAATTTTGTCTTCTACATAAGTAATCGGTAAGGTTTTATTAGTTATTGGTTTTCCTGCATTACATTTTACACTTAAAAAAAAATCATTTAAACATTTGAAAATAAAAACATACAAATGTAATTACCTTACCGAATTCAAAATACATAGATCCCAACAGGTTTGCAATTCTGTTTGGTCATTATTGTGATCCTGTGCTAGACTGGACAACAAGTCCTGCATCCTGTAAAACTAGTATGATTAACCGTTTGATCCAATCATTTAGGTTAATGTCTTAAAGGGTATCTATGGTCAAAATCTAAAAATAAATATGTATTTATATAAGGTCTATCCCACTCCTAATAACCATATTGATTTGTAAACTTACTTATTGAAGATGTACTTTGATGTACTCAATGCACTGACACAATGTCACTCAGCTCTGTGAATATGCACTTCCTTGTGTCACCACTCTTATAGAGGCTGCTGTCTGAACTACAACTTAATGACTGAACTAGAGGTGCACCAAATTGAACATTTCAAAACCGAAATGAAAAAAAATGTCAGTCCAAAAACCGAAAATATTTTTTATTCTAACTTTTTCAAATTTTTTCAAATATTTTATTTTTATTTATTTTTTATAAACTTTTTAACTTTTTTATATTTTATTTTGTATTTATTTATTAATTTTTATTAGTTTTTTTTTTACTATACTTTTAGGGGCTTTGGGGAAATATTGGGGGTCTAAACAGACCCCTGATATTTCCCTTTTAAAATAGAAAAAGAGATTGAGAACACAAAGTCCTCAATCTCTTTTTTTGCAGCCCCTGCAGCTCCTGTTATCAATGAACAGGAAACCTCTGAGTGTTCCTGTTCAGTATAGAGGATCGCAAACACTCACTGATCGCTGAATGTTTGTACCTCGCTCTCCATCCTGACAAGCTGTCACAGGAGGCTGAGCGAGCGTTGCGGGAGAAGAGCTCAGCCTCCTGTGACAGCAATGACAGCTGTCTCCACCCACACCACCGCTCTCCATCCTGGATTGGCTGTCACAGGAGGCTGGGCAGGGGTGGTGCGGGAGGAGAGCTCAGCCTCCTGTGATAGCGCTGGCACACCACTCTCCTGATCTGTGACAGGAGGCTGAGGGATGCGGGGAGGAGAGACGCCGGCTGCCCACAGCGCTCTCCTCCCGCACCACTTGGCATTCTGTGACCGCTCTGTGTCCCAGCGGGGAGGAGAGAAATCACTTATGCACCGCTATAACGGCCAAGAAAATGGCTAGACTAAAGAATGCAACATTGTCATTGCTAGCTGGAAGCAATGCATTATGGGATATGTAACCTTGAGAAATGGAGATTGCATCACATCAAGCAGCAGGGAAAGAGAAGTTGATGGAAAGACAGAATGAAGTTGATGGACAGACCGAAGGCAGCACTCACTACATAAAAGGGATTTTTTTCAAGTAAGCTTTGATCGCATTATCAATAACAACTCTAATATGTATTCAATACAATGCTGATGTTATAACAGGACATTTTATGCTGGGTCTTTTAGAAGAGGCATATATATTCTTATTTGAATTTTGGGGAGCCAATTTTCTTGCATGTGAATGCGTTCTGTGGAAATGGGGGGGATGTTATTAGTGTATGTTCTTTCCCAGTCAAATGTAATAGCAGGAAAATTCCCCCTTATGGCCACTAGATGGAGCTGAGGAGCCGAGGAAATTACCTGGGCAACAATGGGCAACTTTAGGCTAGGGATACATGAGCTATTGTTCGTTGCATTAACAATTCCCACAATTGTTGGCTAGAATAGCCCCTTTCACATCTGCTACACATGGAATCATAAGAAATTCATGCATGATTTGCTCCCCCATGAATCCTGTGCTATCGTGCATTAGGTCTGGCAGGGATATTGTCAAAGAGGTAGAGAACAGTCTCAGGGAATTATGTCATTGATCAGCCCTAACATACTTTACATAGTTTAAACTAAGATGATAAAATGAATGAGGATACATCATGATTGCTTGGATAATAAACACCATAACCATTGAGCTATTGCTATGGAATACTGATAAGGCAAGAGTCACCTTTTTACCATGACAAAACAAAGTGAAAATGGCTTGCAGTAAAGGATTCTGGGAGTGGAAAATATGCAGCGCTGTCACATGGACACAGCGCACTGTAGTATTAGAGGACAATAATAGAATAGTCTGGGATTTTTTCTAGCAGCTCCTTGAGAGATGTTGATTGAGGGACACAAGGCCACCATTATCCACTGTTCAAGTCTTCATACATATAGCTCTCATTATTGTGACTATGTCCATCTATTTGCAAACATCAAAACCATTCTCAGGACACAATTTCTTTTGTTCTTACATGTAAAGAAGAGGTCAGACAGGCATATCAAAACACGGCTCTCTATCCAAAGTGTATCTAAACTAGAGGTGCACCAAAATGGAAATGTCAAAACTGAAACAAAACCGAAATTTAAGAAAATTCTCAGGTCGAAACCGAAAATTTTTTTATTTTAATTTTTTCAATTTTTTAAAAATATTTTATTTTTATTTATTTTTAAAAAACGTTTTAATTTTTTTATATTTATTTTTTATTAATTCATTTTTTTAATTAAATATTTGTATTTTTTACTTTACTTTTAGGGGCTTCGGGGAAATATTAGGGGTCTAAACAGATGCCTGATATTTCCCTGTTAAAATAGAAAAAGAGATTGAGGACACAGATCCCTTAATCTCTTTTATCTCTATAACAGCCCCTGTTATACTGTAAATGAAAAGGAATCCTCTATACTGAGTGGGATATAAGTTACTTACATGCTGGTACATGGTGCCACAAAAACTCCATAGACTGTTTGGTGATGTGGCCAGGACATTGGTTCTCTACCGCATATCTTCTGAACCTGCCCGATCATCTGCCCCTTTTTGGAAAAAGGTTCACAATATCATCCTCCAACTCACTGGCACGGATTTGGGTTCCGACCCGGCTAGATACCTGCTACACCTTCAAGACACGTTGAAACGACGCTATTGAAAGTAATTGCTTATTCAGCCTCTTAATGCAGCGAAATCCTGTATTCCTCTTCTCTGGAAACAATCAACGCCTCCTTCGATTTCACTCTGGCTCCAAAAGGCTAATGATATCAAGGATATGGAAGTCCTTACCTTGTCTCTTCAACACCGAGAAGAGCAATTCCGCCACACTTGGTTTCACTGACATGAGTTCACTTTTACTAGTGAATATGAAATGTTGCTTGACATAACACATACAGCTGATGCTTTGTCCTAGTTTACCTTAAAAAAGAAACACTGCCCTCTGCACCGCCCTCTGTACCCCGTAACATACATTACATACTTCGGATTACTAAACTCTATATGCTGTGCTGCACTTTCAGCATATAGAGTGCAGAGACCAGGACTATATAACACAATGCACAGAGTGCTGAAACTGAGGCATAAGTCCCCTCCCAGCAAAACTCTCTCCACTGCCCCCCAAAAAATCCCCCTGCAAAGATCCTTCCCAGTGAAAACCTGCCCTGACCTAAATCCCCTCAAATCTCCCATCAAAGAAACCCTCCCAGCAAAAATCTTCCCCAATAAAACATCCCCTCCCACAGAGGAAATATCTCCTCCATTGCCCTCCCAGCAACCCCACCTTCCCAAAAATATCTCCTTCATTTCCCTTAAGCTTTTAAAGCATAGCCCATGGGCAATTTTGGGTATGGTAGGTTTTTTGCGATTTCGCAGGCGCACTCAATTTTAAGGCTTGACATGTTTACCAATGATTTTATCAAATTGGGTAATAATAAATGTTTGATAACATAATGTAGGGAAAACAGTTTTTTCCCCCAAATTTTTGGTACTTTTTTTTCTTTATATAGTAAAAAATGAAAATCCCCAGTGATGATTAAATACCACCAAAATAAATCTCTATCTGTCCCCATATGATATTAAAGGAGAACTATGAGGTGAGTGAAAATCACTTATCCTCATAGTTCGAGCCGACCTGTAACAAAGAAACTGTCACACGTCGGCTCAATAGATCGGGAAGTGAGCGAATGCATACCGTCGCTCACTCACTTCTCGATCATCTTCCTGCAGTGAGCGGTGACTGTCAGTCACCGCTCCCGGCAGGGATTCCCCCCTCCGATCCTCCAGCACTGACTGGAGGAACAGACGGGGAGGGGGCAGGCATCGCTGGCTCTGCTTCTAGATAGGCAGAGCCAGCTGTCATTCACGATCTGGACAGCAATGTTGGGATCCGTCCTGGTTGCGGGGTCTCAGTATACCGCAAGCTGTAGCTCGTAAAATGCTGAGCTTTGGGTCACGGGAGGACGCTAGTTTATGTCCTCCCGTGACCCTTAAGAGAACCCTGGGGAAAAACACTTACCCCATAGTTCTCTTTTAAATTCATTTCAATACAGCTCAATAAATGTCAGTCAAAGTAACGCAGCTCTGAATACTGAAAAATGGCCTGGACAGGAAGACGCTTTAACACCCCAGTCAGCAAGTGGTTAAGCAATTTGATAAGTTAAAAAAACGTTTTTGATTTGTTTTGTTTTTTACATAAAATGTAATGTGTCCCTATTTAACCCCTATTAACTCTTAGCTTACTCAAATCAGTCCTAATCTTACTCAGTCCCAATTTGTTGATTTTTTTGTTTATTTTTCGAACTATTTAACTTTGAACTTTTGTTTTTCTTTATTTTGTTAATTATTTTTTTAGTGTTGCAAATTTGAAAAAAAAAAGCCTTTCTAAATCACAGCACAGCACATTAAACAAAAAATCAAGTTGTTTTAACGTGCATGTGTTTTTTTTGTTTTTTTTGTGTGTTTTCTGTGCATTTTTCTGTGTGCTGTTGAGTGTACGAGCCCTCGATGTAGTAAGATACAAACCAACGTAATCAAACTATATATGAAATGGCAGTGAGCATAGCCATATCTCTTACAATATTTACAACTTACAGACATTAGGTGGAGCTCTGTGCAACGTTTATGCTCTGCAGTCTCTTTCTTAAAGTGTATTTCCATTTTTGCAGAACATTGGGATAACATATATTTGTTACATGTTCCTATTCACATAGCATAAGCTAAAAACAAATTATTTAAAACAAATGCTTCTTGCAATTTAAATTGCTTTATGCTCAGGTTAGATTTAGGTGAGAGCTTTAGATTGAGGTGAGCGTTATATCCAATCAGCGCAGAATCAGTGTTCATTGCAATTAAATTGCTTTTACTTGGGTTAGGATTTTTTTTTGTTTCTTTAGGGTTAAAATTTCTACTTGGCTTCTCTTTCTTTGTTAGAAGGGGTTGTGATGGGTGAAGGGCTTCTTCATTGCATGTTAATGAAGTTAATGAGAGAATCACAATCAACAAATTTCAGTCCTAACTTTCTCGATAAGGACAAATAACTGGTGCCATTGTGAAGATCACTGTGAAGGTGCCATTGTAAAAGATATGGCTATGCTCACTGCCATTTCATATATACTTCGATTACGTTGGTTTGTATCTTACTACACACATTGAGGGCTCGTTCACTCAACAGCGCACACAAAATTGCAAAAAAAGCACAAGCACGTTTGTATGTATCAATTTATTTTTTATTTCAAAAGGGAAATATCAGGTGTCTGTTTAGACCCCTGATATTTTCCTGAAGCCCTCCAACACTAAAAATAATACTAATAAAAAAATTATAGAAAAGAAACACATCCTGGAGGTGGGGCGTATGACGACACATGTTCTTGCCTCGGGCGCAAAAAGAGCTAGCTACGGCTCTGCGCGTAGGGATTCCCCCCTTCCCTCTCTGTTCCTCCAGCGTTCATTAAAGGGACCGACAGCGGAGTGGGCTGGCATAGCTGTTCTTACTCTGGAGAGGTGGAACCTGCAGTCAATCAGCTGTCAATATTATTGGAAACCATCCTTGCTGTGGCACAGCTCTGCTCTGTCAGCATATTAGTAAATGTACTCCTGTGACCAAAAAGAGAAGTAAAGCCAAAAAAAAGGTTTGGCTTTACTTCTCTTTTAAAGCTGCTATGTTAAAAGAAGGCTTGAAGGATGACACTCCCCCTCTACTAGCAAAGTAGATTACATCTAAGGGCCTGTGTCGATGGGCTTTAAGGTGCCCATACACTGCACGATTATGGTACGATAATCGTATGCGATCGACTTTTCGTACGACAATTGTATCATGTGAATAGAGTGCCCGACCGATAGTACTGTACAATCGTACGACTTTTGACGGTCAAGCATGTTTGAAAACTTTGGTCGATCGTACGATGTTCGCATGGTTGGTGGCGTTTCCGTCCGTCAAAAGTCGTACGATTAACACTGCGCATGCGCAAACTAAAATAATTGCGGTCAAATTCCGCAAGTCGTCAAGGTGTTTTTTTTTTAACTACCGCTGATTGAACCTTGCGATAATCGGGGCAGGATGGGGCCGTCGTACGAAAATCATACGACGGTTCGATCATCGGATGAAAAGTTTCGTCCGATAATCGTAAGGTGTATGGGCACCTTTAGACTTGTTGCACTCACCTTCATTGACAGGTGCATTTGATCTGCAATTGACCTGCATCTCACCTGCATTTGACCAGGTTCAATTGGGTTTTGAATTTCCATAGACTTTTTATAAACTTGTAAACACAAAATTTAAATAAAATGTAGGGCTGTGCAAATAAATGATTCATTTCTCGATTAATCGTTAATCTTTTTGATCGATGAACATTTTTTTGGTAGATTACATTTTTTTGGAAACTTTCTGCACGAGCGCCAGCCAAGGCATTGGCCTATACACATACAGCACAGCAATGAAGTAATAAAATGAACTAGGATCACACTAATCCAGCACGTTATTATTCTGAGTTGCCCCACTCAAGCGGCGGCCATATTGAGTGGGGCACGTGAGATTAATAACGTGCTGGATTAGTGTGATCCTGGTTCATTTTATTACTTCATTGCTGTGCTGTATGTGTATACGCCAATGTAGTTGGATCTGTATGTGCGTTATAATTAATCAAAATTAATTGATTTTAAAAAATGTTGATTAATCCAACACGAACATTTTAATCATTACCAGCCCTAATAAAATGTATAAATTTACAATTTCCAGGAACCTGTACAGTTTCCAGATTTTGTATGTTCTATTTCTTGTATTGCGGAGAAGTGCTTTTTTATTCTGTGTGTCCAAAACGATTGTAGTTTCCCATTAACTGCTCTAATCATTTTACAGTGTTTACGTTTTTACAGATCTGCTGTAACCTTAATCCTGAGGCATAGTTACGTTTTTTTAGCAGGTGCTGCATTTCCCTTGGGAAACACTGCCTAAAGCTGGCAACAATCTATTGCACAATATATTAAGTTTAAACTTAAAGGACAACTGTACCTTTAACAAAAACTACTCTAGTGCTCCTGAGCTAATCTACACAAACATTAACTTCAGTAACCCTAAGCTTCTGTAGCAAAGCCGTGTCCTGCTCTGATATGTACACCCTCTTGAGCTGAAGTCCTCCTCAGCGATTGCTGTGCCGGTAGAGAGAACCCTCATAGATAAGTATGCACCGATACTGAGTTTTCAGTATCGAGTATGAGTACCAATATTTTTTTTCCCCGGTACACGCAGATAACGAATAACGATATCCGAAGTCCCACTAAGGAATGACTCGCCCCCCGGCTTCCTGATTAGTCGGGAAGCCGGGCGACATGTAACGACTCGCCCCCCGGCTTCCTAATTAGCCAGGAAGCCGTCACCATGCTCACTCGTCACCAGGTCTTAGGGGCCTCTTCCCCACAACCCTGGCCCGGTGGTTGTTAGGTTCTGTGGGCAAGGGGGCTTATTTGCATCTGGGTACCCCCTTTTATAAACCCTAACCCTAACCCTAACCCTTGTGAACGAGTAAAGGGGAGTGGCCTGGTCTGATTAATTGCATTTTCTTTTATATTATGTGGATAGCTGGGTGCGTGTGTTACTGCCCTGAGCAAGAGATGGCACCAGGATGCACTATGGGAAGAAGGCAAGATGGCGGAGGCATCTTGGGTCCTGCCATTTACGTGGATTTTACTTTGACACATACCAACTACCTAAACATTGTTGCTGACCAAGTACACCCCTTCCTGGAAATGGTATTCACTGATGTCAGTGACCTCTTTCAGCAAGATAGTGTGTTATGGGTGATTGGTGTGCCTATATGACACACATATGCCCCAGTACTTGTGCAAATCAAAATACTCATAGATGTACCTAAACCTCAGTTTAAAGGATAATTTAACAAAAATAAACTTCTGTTACATATGATAGGCAGAGAGCACACACTTTATCTGAGTCTATCCTTAAAGAGAACTTCATTAAAATAGTTGGGGACTACTTAGCAACCAGCCCATCATGCAGATTGTAGTGGTAAAATGTACAGCCAAGCATTAAAAAAGAGCAGTGGCCAAAAGTATGTAATGTACAACCTAGGACACACAGTGCAGGAGTCCGGAGTGAGAAACATATAGCCCATTGCACATAGTGAAGGTGAAATGTACAGCACAGAGAGCAGGGGTCAGGAATGTATAATGTACTGCCTAAGGCACAGTGTGCAGGGGCCAGGAGTGTGTAACATACAGCCCTGACACAGCGTGCAGGGGTCAGGATTGTGTAACGTACAGCCCAGTGGTCATAGTTCAGCACCACTTACAAGGGACTTCAAATCCTGTTATACACCTTCTTCACAGCTATGACACGGCTCAATTCAAATGTTAACAGATGTCTGCGGGGAGAAACAACCTGTAATTCAGGTAGGTGGGGGTGCAGTTTAAGGATGGAGTAATTCATAATGGTTTTCTTTCAACAAAAAAACATGTTAACATGTTAATATGCATTGTTGTTCAAATCAAATAATTTGTCAAAAGCTTATGGATTTACTAAAATGTATTTATATGTATACATTATCTTATTATAGATAAGTTTATAGTATTCTTGGGACTTCCTACGTGTTTACAATCCTTGGTGTCTAGCTTTATGGCTATCAAGCCAAAAAAAGAAGTGGTAGTCAGAGCCAGCGTTAGCCATAGGACAAGCAGCAGGAGGAGGCTGAGCAAGAGGTACTGTAAAGATACTGACACAGAAGGTGCTGATTAATGCATGAGCTTCCTAGTATCAACATGTGTAACTGCATTGTAAAGCATATGTTAAACAGTTGTCTAAAAGTACAATTATAACTTTAAATGTATAAGGAAACATCTGTGTTCTTAAACAGAAATCTTTACCATATTTCAAATCATTGCTTGGCAAATCCCAGGCGCCAGGTCACTATGGTGACTAGAAATTGCTTCCTGGCACCTGGGTTTTTTGTTAGCCCTCACGTGGGACAGCAGGAAGCAGCATGTTCAGTATAAAGCAGATCGGGGCTCGGGCTGACATGCGAGCCCTAGGAGCCTTGCTGTTAGGGCTTACCTGAGGGGCGGAGTCTAAGTACCAGCCGGTCCCCAGGGTTGCCCTGCCAGGGGATGGATGAGAACAGGAGGGCTCCAATGAGCAGTCAGTAGTCAGATCCAGGCAGAGTTCATGGCAGGTGGTGGTCAAACGGTGCAAGGTTGCCAACGAGTGATCAGAGCATAAACGCAGGTGACAAGAGCAAAGTGGGGTCCAGGAAGAAGATCAGGGTGGGCAGCAAGCGAAGAAGGGTCAGGCGGTCCAGGTCAGCAACAGGAAAACAGCAGGAGTATTAAAGGAGAACTATGAGGTGAGTGATTTCCATTCATTCTTATAGTTAGAGCCGACCTGTGACAAAGAAGCTGTCATAGGTCGGCTCTATTGATCAGGAAGTGAGCAGAAACATGTTGCCGATCCACTCATTTCACGATCGTCTCCCTGCAGTGAGTGATGACTGCCAGTTACTGCTCCCCGCAAGGATTCCTCCCTCTCCGATCCTCCAGCGCTGGGTGGAAAACGAACAGTGGAGGGGGCGGGCAAGGCTGGCTCTGCCTCTAGATAGGCAGAGCCAGCTGTCACTCACGCAGCTGGGTGGATCCAGACAGTATTGTCGGGATCCGTCCCGGCTGCGGCGCTCTCAGTATATACTGTATACTGAGCTTTGGGTCACGGGAGGAGGTTAGTATATGTCCTCTCGTGACCCTAAAGAGAACTATAGGGAAAAACTCTTACCCCATAGTTCTCTTTTAAGCTCTTTTACAAACAGGAACCTAGCAAAAAGACACAGCAGCAGCTCCTTGCAGAGCCAGTGCTTAAATACCTCTCAGAATCAGAGGCGACACACCCAGCCTGACCTCAGGGTACGCTGGATGTCCTGGTCTGGAATTTAAGGCTATTATTAGCCATACTGGCCTAGGTCCTATGAGATCCATTAGAGGTAGTAGCGCATCTTCCGTAAAATCTGGCTGGGATTCACAAAGGAGAACGGTAAACCCTGACAGGTACTCTGAGTTTACCATAACACTTGCACAGGCACCATCCAGCCCTTGTGAAGCACATTAAAGTCATCCAGCGATCCGCACAAAGAGGTCAATACACGGCTGTACTTCTGCCTCCACAGATCAGCCGGGGAGCTGCGGGAAGTTTGCACCGGCTCTAAGGACGTGATCCAATTCAGCCAAGAGGTCGATGTATGGGAAGTGGACAGCTGGTGATCCAATGTGCCGGTGCGGCTGGGACACGGGACGGATCCCGATGACACTGAGCAGGCTGTCCAGGGATAGGCAGACGGAACACTTGTGTGGGTGCTGCGGGGTGAAGATGATCCCCCACTTCTCTGAGAAAGTCATCATCTCCCAGAACACCATCAATCAGCTGCCAGTAGATCCCAGCAATCTAACTTCCAGGATCTGCTTTTCTCTAAAAGCATTTTTTTTGTTCTGTATAACACCTGAGGCCTCATTCACATCTGTGTCTTATAAAAAGCTTGTAATGCATTTCCAGTGTGGGTTTAATGCGCTGCATTAGTGTAGCATTCATGTGTGTTTTGTGTGCAGGGATCAGAGGGGACGCAGTCTGCTGCAGCTGGCATCCAGCGGGGAGGAGAGAGCGCTGACTTTGCATTCCCCGTGCCCCCGCCAATCCCTCTTTGGATCAACTGCTGGCCACCGGTGACAAGTCTCCCATGCAGGGGCTGGGAGCAATAGGCAGCCTGCTATTGGATATTTTAAATTGCAGTAGCCAATAGCAGTCTGGCTTTTGCACCTGCCCACTGCCACTTGTGAGCCCCCCATGTGATAGCAATGAAGTTAAGTAACAAAAAATAAAGTTTAAAAAAAAAAATGCATCTGAAACTGCAGGCATAATGAAGAGATCTGTGCCAAAATTGTCAATTAGATTGTGGTAACAAAAGGGAGAGATGCAAAGAGAAACATTGACTGTAATAACATAACATAATATCTTTGATTCACATACATTTAATTAAAAAGTTGCAAATCCCAAAGCTCCAGAACCAGAAGTCCCAGAACTGTTCCACATGTGCTAGAACATTCCCCACCAAAGCAAATAGAGAGACTTATTTGCTGCATGCATTTCTTTGCAGAGCACTGGATGCCACCGCTGGTCACAGTACACAGCACAGCTGTTGTCAGGGAGTGTCCCTGGGAGACAGAGCAAGAAGAAACAATATTGTTGAGTTATGAACATGTACAGTATAACTCGCTGACTAATAGTAATTACTAGCAGGTTTATTCCATGTGTGACCATTGCCTTCTGTGCTGCAGTCAAGAGAGGAGCCTGTGCTGAAAGTCATTTTGCCTCCCATGTCTGCTCTAGGGTTGTCACCTGTCTGGGATTCACCTGGACAGTCTGGCTTTTGAGTCGCGTGTCCGGGTTCTTTCAGCCACCTGACACCCAGACACAAGACACTAAGTGCCAATACTGGCACTTGAAATTGTTTTATAGATGCAGTTGCTGAGCAAGCGTGGGACTCAGGCAGTCGCGTCTGCTTGAACCTGCATCTTTCTGTGATCCGCGGGCACTTGTAAACCGGTGCAGGCCGGCCCGCACATCTCTTCCACTGTTTTTCTGACACAACGCTCCCTGCACAGCCACTTGAGAGCCCACACATCCTCCTGAGAGCCCACAGAGTCCATCTGAGAGACCGCAAAGCCCTGGTGAAAGCCCACAGTCCACTTGAGAGCCCCCACAGCCATGGTGAGAGCCAGCACAGGCCACCTGAGACCCAGAAGCATCAGGGCGCAACCCCAGAAAAAACAGTATGTAGCTTCATATAATTTTGTATTGCTGTATAATGTATCCCCTGGCTGTCTCTTCTTGATTTTTTTCCTGGTTGCCTCTCCTCGTGTGGCACTAGAGTGTTCGGATTTCTCTTGAACAAAAGGTGGCAACCCTGGTCTGCTGCTTGGGTAGGATGGTCCTGACAGTGGGCCTGTGTCTTAGAGGCCTGGGAGAACTTATTTCGCCTTGCTGGAGGTTATATCTAGAAGGAGTGGAACAAGAAGATGGTTGCCTGTATGAATCATCTTGGGAAGAGGCTTATCTGCTGACTAGTGTCCTGGAGAGCTGGGTGCAAGCTGCTGTTGTTGATGGACAGGACATTCTGGCTATTAATCTTAGAAGGTACTTGTGCTACCTGGTTGTGCTTAAAGAGTAACTGCCCATGAAAAAAAATGCGGCCTAAAGTAACTAGGCAATAACTCCAAACTTTCTGCATTAATCAATGACTAACACAGTACAATACTCCAGGGTTGCCACCTGTCCAGGATTTACTCAGGTGGTCCGGGTTTTGAATGCTGTGTCCAGGTTTCATAGCAGCGGAAACTCGGACACAAGAAGATAAGGGCTACTGGCCCCCACTGAAAATAGTCTTCGAGGCTCCGCCCACCGGCTCCGTAGTTTGCGGCCGGCGGACACCTTACACCGGAGCCCGCAACTTCCCACAAGGTCACCGCTGCCGCCCTCTGCGCTCTGCCGCCCCGAGGCCGGGCCTCGGTGGCCTTGTGGGAAATCCGGGCCTGGCCACGACTCATTCTCCCCAAAAAATGTCAGCGCGTCACTAGAGTGTTCGGGCTTCGCTTGAAAAAAAGATGGCAAACTTACAATACTCTACTACAGTTACAATTGGAAATACATTTTCCCTTCCTCTCCCAGTAACAAGGCTATCATCATGCCACAAGTGAGGGAATAGCTCACCTGTGGGGCTGCAGAGACAAATAAAAACATGATTAAGGTCCTAACTCTTTTACACTATATGCCAAATGTAAACAAATGTCAGGTACACATATTAATCTCCAGTACAAGAAAGCAACTCTGCCCACACTCAGAATGGCATCCCCGGCGTCCCTCCATCTCGCACGTAACAGCGCGCTTTCTGGCGCTGCCAGGTCTCTCTGTGTTTGGGATACCCGGATGTCAGCGTGTCTCAGGTCGGCCGCCGTAGACTCGTTACGTGGCATTAGCAGCTCGTTACCCGGCTGCCTGGAGAGGTGACGCCTCTTTCAGACTGAGGCCCAGATTCGGCAACAGCACTACCGGCCTGCGCTCGTTCTCCTCCCTGCCTGTCCCCGCCATGTTCACCATATCAGAGCTCGTCGCCCTGGTCGCCTTTTTCTCTGCCACCGCCTCAGGTTATTTTGTCAGCATCGACGCTCACGCAGAAGAGTGCTACTACGAGCATGTGACGTCCGGGACCAAAATGGGCCTAATCTTCGAGGTGGCTGAGGGGGGCTTCCTGGATATTGACGTGGAGGTGAGGAGCTCATGGGCTAGCTGGCTGTTCTGGATCAGGAATTGAATGTGTCTGCTATGACATGAGGGCTGAGTGACCCATACCGATTCGTGAGGCCGCATGTGTTCATTGAGCTTTGTTCCTTATTTTATCGTGCAATATGTGTCTCATCAAACGTCCGATTGCATAGGTGTGCTGCCGCTGTGTATTCATTTTATTTCATTGTTCTAGAGATCCAAGCTAGGGTCCATAGTACTGACAGGTAGGGGGTGGAAGTCTGTCATTCAGATTGTCTCAAGTGTCTATATAAGCCATCTATGTCTACCAGATATTCCATATTATATTATATTAAGTGTAAATTATGTTTCCTCCATGGCACAAGTGCAGATTAAAAGAATATTCCACCTTTTGCACAATGAATAAATGCACACACATTGATGAAATAATGTGCATTTATTTTTTTGCATTGGAACCTGCAAAGTATTGCATTTGGGCGATGGTGATTTTTAATGCACAGGCTCATGCAGACTTTTTCGCAGCCTGTTCGTACTGAGATACAGACCTGTTATGGGACTGAGTGAAGCTATCAATGGACTACAGGTGCAGTGATCTCACCACAAGTATGCTCCATGGAGGTCTATGAGTGCAACACCGGCAGATGGGACTTGTAAGGGTGAAGAGTCTGGAGAAGGCAGTGATCAATCTAGGCTTAAATAGCTGATTTGGAACAATTCTCCAGTTCAGCTATGTTGTCCTAGATTGTTCACTTCCCCTGCCTTCTCCAAACTTTTCACCCTTTTGTGAATAGACCTGATAGTCTTTAATTTCACACATCCTGTGAATGGATGATGCAGCTGGGCAGGTGGAGCCACACAAAATAAATAAATAGGACACTGCAGGGAGAAGATCCCTGCAATTCAGGTAAGTGGGGTGCGGTTTGGGGAACGTGACCCTGTTTCATTTTACACTGTAAATATTGGTGAAACATGGTCACATAGGTGGCATTAGCCTTTAAATGTTTGATGCACAGGTCACTATATATTTCTCAGATGTACTGGATGACTTTCACTTTCAGCGGTAGGCACACTACTTGCGCAGAACAAGGGCACTCCCGGACTTAGGAGTCCATCTATACTTGGTGAGGGTTGGTGCTGTTACCTCACCGGCTGTCGCTTAGACCTTGGTATTGCTCACTTTGAGGGCAGGGGAGGAGCAGGTGGCATGCTTTATAATGCCTTAACAGTGAGCCTGGTTTGTAATACCCGAGTGGTATCAAACCGCAAGCATTCCCTACACTCCCTGTCTGGTTGGATCTGGAACTTGCTCTATGCTTTTATCACTTAACCTTTATCACTACTTGGACTGAATTTAAAGGGGGTGTTTTTGTCAGAGCCCAGTTGCATTTTATGAACCATAAGCAAGTTTGGGATACTGCAAAGACTACTATACATCTGCAGCTGCCTACATATCTATATTTCTTTCTCTATACACTGTGAATTCAAGTATTAGCACTTTACAAAAAGCACATTCACATCAGTCCCTGCCTTCAAGGAGCTACTATCTAAGGTCTCTATTTTACATGCATACATATGAGGGCAATTTAGTTAGGAGCCAATTAACCTACAAGCATGTCTTTGGGAGGAAACCAGAGTACCTGGAGCGGCAACCTTGACTCTCCAGCTGTGCTGACACTACAAATCCCATCATGCTTCTGCCCTTGGGAGTAATGCTTGTGGCTTGCAATGTATTATGGGATTTGTAGTTTCAGCACAGCTGGAGAGCCAAGGTTGCCTACCCCTGACCTGGAGGAAACCCATGTACTTGGGCTCTAGTTTAATGGGGCTCCCACAGTTCTCACACAGAGAGGTTATGATGTCTGCTATTGTTCATCTCCTTTCTACTTTGTTGTACAAGAACCACTGAAGAGGTCAGTCCCTGCAACCGTTGTGTATATTCTGATGCCTGTAGCACAAACACATTTTAAAATGTGGAAAATAGTTATTTTACCCATATGTGTTTGACTTTCCCCAGGATCTGGAATACCTGAAACAAACCCTTTTAAATACAGAAGCAACATTTACATATAGAAGTACTCGGAATCAGCTCTGCAGTGCAACATAGTAGGTGTGTTGCAGGGTGCGTTGTAAAGAAATAATGGCACCGCAGCACACCTCATTGCAAAATGCAATGCGGGATCATGTGCGCCATAATGTGCGCTCCCGCATTGTAAAGATCTTAATGGAGGCCAATTCATTCAAAAGGTACAATTAGCATGGTGCTCAGTGCAGTACGCTTTGCAGTCAGAATATCCCTTACTTTAGGAAAGTACATTCTGATTGGTTGCTCTGGGTTATGTGAATTGGTGCTTTGCTTATTTTATTGTAGATTGAAGAAGACTGTTCTAGGGGAAATTAATAAGACTGGAGTAGACATAATCTGGAGCAGCCGCAAATGGCAACCAATCAACTTCTAGCTGGATATAGAAACTGGTTACTGTACACCGCTGCTCCAGATTCTGTCTGCTCCAGTTTTAGCAAATTCCACCTTAGTGTGTTTTTGTTATTTAGATTTATGGGTATACAGTGTATTGTGGTTATCTTCAATGTGCTTTTGAAATTGTTTACTGTATGTGTAGCATTGCACAGGATAGGCATGAGCTGTGTGACAGCACAGTATTAATAGAATTGTGCTGTTAGGGTATGTGTACTTGAGTGCCTTGATCACACCTCTTGTAATCAGAGCAAACAGGGAAGGGATATCTGTGCACAGCTGCACTTGCTCACAAAAACTCCCAAACAGATAGAAATCAAAGTATAGTATCATTGAATGATGCACCCAAAGGGACACGTACAGCGGTGACCTGCATTTTAACACGGTTCACTGCTAGGACACATAGAAAACAGTTGGGTGGAGAGTGGGTTAGGTCAGTGCAAAGGGCAACGAAAAATAAATTGGTGTGAATGGTACAGTTCACACCCGTATGTTGCGTTGTGATGCTGTCTGTTGCGTTTTTTTAACGCAATGCTGCAAAGACACGTGCTAACACAATGCATCACAAGCTTTAGGGAAGTATGTCCACTATTTAATCGAACTTAATAATCGGCTAACTAATCGATTATGAAAATAATCGTTAGCTGCAGCTCTAATGGACATGTCATTTCACATAAAGCTTGACCAAAAAAGATTGAAAATAAAAACGAAGGCCTCAAAATCGCGACAGATCGGATTGCACAGAAATCTGAAGGTACAATCACAAGGCAACAGAGACGCCTCTGTTGCGCTGCACTTAACTTGCAAGTTTGGGACCTTACAGTTTTTAGCTGCTTGCCTGGAGTTTAGACCTCTGCCAATTACCGTGCAGTTCCCAATGCACATTGATGCACGACAAAAGCATTGCCTTTCTTTTCATTGGGACCCATTCACACCTGTTTGCTGTGCTGTGGTAGTACAAGTACGTTTATGGTGCAGCAACGCACATTTTGGCCCCAAAGACATCAATGGCAGTGCACAAAAATGCACGTAACCTCTTTTTGTGCATTTTAGAGCATAACAAGCCCCCATCCCCCAGCATCTTCTACTTGGACAAAATAAAACGCTAAAGCTGCATCAAAAATCTACTTGATTGAGTTTCCTAGCCCGTGTACATTTTTGGAAAAGTAGCAGAATGCCAAGCTAAAAACTTTTTTTCTAATTTTGGATAGAATGGGGAAGGATTAGAACTACTGTTGAGTTTGAACTGCTATTTGGGGTACCATTAGGGAGATTTACCCTCACAACCCGTACCGCTGACAATGATTTCACCCAACAGGAAGTGATGAAATAAGTGCCCCCTACTTGACAAAAATGCATTTGTTTTGCTCTTACTTTTGCCCGTGGAGAATTCCCCCTCAATTCCTGTTTGTTAGAACTGCCCTGAGTTCTAAACCTCCCCGTTCTCCATTCAAAAACAAGAAAAATTTAAATTTGGGATGGATATTTGTTCACTTCAAAGTACTGTGCTGGACAAAGTGCTTTAAATAAAGAAGAAATAAAAAGCTATTTTGTCGTCATTTGAGTTTAGCGGTCATCATCGGCTTGTGAGCCGCTGATGACAGCTATTAATTTAAAGGGGACAGTCTGCTGAACAGTTCTACTGTAGAATTATTATAGTAGAACTGTAAATGCCAGGTCCGTACGACGTACTGAGCTGGCCAGCTGGAAGCACTTTTGTAGCTCCGTACGACGTACGTCCTTGGCAGCGAAAGGGTTAATCAAGCCGTTAAATCACGCAATATACTGTAGGTATTTTGAAGTTCTGCGAAATGTTCAGCACCCTTGAGAAACCAGGAAGTGGCTACACTTTCAATTGCTCTTCTTCAGTGTAGCTACTTTATATTTTCATTGCTTATGAATGCATTTATGTGCATTTTGCAGTGTTTGCCTTGCATCAGCACATTAATTTAAAAGGGGTTTGAGCTGTGAGGTTCACTCGTTTCTGATCACGCGGTTTTGGATATTTGTTGTACATCAACACATGTGCAAAGACATATGTTTTGTCTGCCATGTTAATGAGCTCTGCTATGCAACAAATGCATCACAAAAGTTTTGAGCTGTGTGCTTTACCCATTTATTGACCACATGGTTTTGCATGTTTGTCACACACCAATGAATGGGCAAGGACATGTTTTGCGTGCCGTGTTAGTCCTGGTTCACACCTAGGCGTATTTGAGCAGTTCGAAAAGCGCTTTTAACTGCCCACCGCAAGAAATCTCATGATTTTCAATGGCCCCGGTTCACACCTAAGCAGGAAAAGGCCAGACGCCTGAAAAGGGGCTGCTTTGGGCAGTTAAAAGTGCTTTTCCTCCCCATAGACTTAATTGGAAATGCACAACAAAAGCATGTTGCACATTTTCGTGAGCGTTTTTGCGTGTTTATACGTGCGTTCTTCCATTGCCAAAATGGTGTATGAGCTGCCAATCAAAACGTGCGTCTTCATGTACACGTGGTAAAACGTGCATACAAATGTGCACAATGCGCAAATAACCGCATGCTGCTAACGTGCGTATAAACGCACAAAAACTGTGCCGCTTAGAGGTACCATTATCAAGTAATGGCACCTCAAGCGCGTCACATGTTCGTTCTGTGTTGTGTGAATGCGCACCAATGCTCACACTTTGCCACATGTTTGCACACATGGCAAGTGTGTACAGAGCTTTACCATGCAAATAAAGTGTTTTCTTTATTTCCTATGCTGCAATAGCCACCTCCAGTTAGAATACAAATTCAGAGCAGATTGTGGTTGAAAGGTGACATGAGGGTAGTATTCTATAAGGATAATAACAGGCGTTCATAAATTTATAGTTTTAAAAGCATATTCTACCAGGTGACTGCAAGCTGGTACCATACAATTTACTATAGGGTGATGCTGAAATCAAGTCACTCCGCTTGCAGCAGGGATGGACAAATTGTGTAGCACACTTATCTTTATATTGCACACTTTTTTCTGTGAGCTTTTTAAAATAACATGAGGATAAGCTGCTAGTTTAAGTTTTCATTATAAGGTTCTGTTAATTGGTATATTCCTTTTTACAATAAAAGCCCTTTTCTTACAGATCACTGGCCCTGACAATAAAAACATTTATAAAGGTGACCGAGAATCGAGCGGCAAGTACACATTTGCTGCACACATGGATGGAACATACAAATTTTGCTTCAGCAACAGAATGTCAACAATGACTCCGAAGATAGTGATGTTCACTATAGATATAGGTGAAGCTCCGAAGGGCCAGGACATGGAAACAGAAGGTTAGTGTTGTTTTACTGAACCGCTCACATAATTTTGTCAGACTATGTCGCTTTTGATGACTATTCATACAGAAGAATATTGGTCCGATATATATTACTTATTACTGAATAAAAACCCAATCACCAGCTGAAAATAGTAAAAAATCAAGAATTCTAAATGCATACTTGCAGCATTTTTCCATGTCATAAACTTTTTTTTTTTAACTTGCAATGTGCCTCTGAAGTGGTATTCCTTGGTACAGCCCTCTCCTTTACACATCTCCCTCTGCTTCTAAGAGAGCCTAATTACTTCTGTGCTGACCCGGCTTCTCTGCTACTTAAGAGTACATATATATAATTTAATCCAATAAAATGCATATATTATCTTATGCAGATTCTTGTTGAATTGAATGGTCAGGTGACAGGGTCTCTTTAATGACAGATGCACTCAAGACCATTTTCTGAATATATACAGTATATGTAGTTCTTTATCACAGTTTACATCAATCATGAAGTAAAAGCCTCCAAGCTACTTTATAAAACCAACAGCAAAGGATGGCGGATTGGTATTTATTCTGTATTTATAGCAGTAAATTGTAGAGAAAATATTTAAACAAGGACTCCGAGCACATCAAATCTTGACCCTTGCACTTGGGCTACCCTTCAAGGGTTAAAGTGACATTAAACCCTCAGATTTCTTAACATAAACCAATACTGTAATGTGTGCCTTACTGTAATCCATGGTAGTTTCCCTTCTCTTTGCTGCTCTTCCTTTTAAATCCGTATCTGTTCTTATGCTGGGGGAGAACTTCCCTTTGCAGCTGAGTGCCTCTTCCTGTAGTGCTGGCTCAGGTTGTGAACCTTCACACAGGCACCATGTATCCATTCCAGAGACAAGGCAGTCTGCTGCAAAACAGAAGTTCTGCCCAGCATGAGAAGAGATACAGATTTAAAAGGAAGAGCAGCAAAGAGAAGGGAAACTACCATGGATTACAGTAAGGCGCACATTACAGTATTGTTTTATGTTACAAAATGAGGTTTTAATGCCCCATATAAATCGTATATGTAGGAACAGATTTGGCATTCATGGGGTAACCTCTTTGTTAAAACACATCCAAAATAGTTCATTATTATTACCATACATCATATGTGACATTCGTCAGTAAATCTCTATGCATGATTGACTGAATTTCCACTCGCCCTCTCTTTATTTCCACTCGCCAAATGCGAGCTGGCGAGTGGAAATTTTGAGCCCTGATCTACAAGATATCACTTTAACAAGCACATGAGTTTTCCTTAAGTTTTCCACATTTATTAGTCCCTTTTGATTTGTTCTCATCTCTTTACAATCCTCTTAGGTGGTGGAGATACATGGGACGGTAGGTTTTCTGCTGCATTCTGTAAAGCGTAACAATCAGTCAGGTTTTCTAACACCTACCTGTTTTGGCATGGCAATTATATATGTTAATGCAACATTGGATGAAGCAGTTTGGTTACTTAAACCCCTAACCTTATCGATTGTGAAGTGTTGCCGTGTTACAAGGAGATAGCATGCAATTTGATGTGCATTTTTGCAGACAGTACTTGATAAATAATGCTCAAAATAGAATGCACAGTTGACCTGAATTTTTTCTTTTTGCATGTATTTTCTAGCAGAAGTATTACCTTCTGTAGAGTGCTGGCTCAACACATTCAAGCCTTTACACTACAGAAAATTGTACTTCCAGAGGGGGTGTAGATAGTAGGGGGCACATACTGAAAGCAACAAGAGTAAAATTTAGCTTTGTAAGGTAAGTCCACCTTGTATTCCTTGCATTTGCTTTGTGGAGAATCCACTAGGAGGTGGGTGACCATCTTGTTTACAAGATGTGTATAGGCTGCAAAACTAGTGCGAAGCAGTGTTTCTCTAAGTGCAGATCTACCTCCTAGGATCTCAGAGCTAGTAAGATACTGAACATGTTAGCTTCCACCCCTGCCCTTTTACGCTACCTAGAGGTAAATATAACGTACTGTAAAGTTGACCAGTATCACCTGCATCACTTACACTGATGTAATGAATCTTTGCTTGTAGGCTTTGTGAATAAATGTGCTATGTTCCCTCTGTCATATGTTCATTACATTGGTGTGAGATAATGAATTCTAACTACAGCCAGGAGTTCTTGCATTCCCTTAAATTATGTACAATCAAACTGTGCAGGGACATTTTTCATGTTGCTAGAAAATAAGTGAAGGACATTATCCTTGAATGCATCATAGTAGAGCTGTTTTAAATATAAGTATGTCGGACCTCTCTCTGTAAAATCAATGTGTAATAATTTGTCATGCAGCCCATCAGAACAAGCTGGAAGAGATGATCAATGAACTTGCAGTGGCCATGACAGCTGTAAAGCATGAGCAAGAATACATGGAAGTGCGGGAAAGAATACACAGAGCAAGTGAGTCATTTTAAAGATTATGCAATGTTTAGTATGAGCTACATCTTACACAATTCATACATCAATAAGTAATTAAGGATACAGACCCTTGTAATTAATCAGACACTGATGAAAATGACTATATTTTAGAATAGAATGGTAGCGTTGTAGAAGTGGGTTTAAATTGCATTAAATACATATAACATAACTAATAGTTAAAAGTGAGTAAAGAACTCGTATTTTTTATTTGTTGGTTACTAATTTAGTGAAACATTTACTAGAAGAAAAAAAAGGTGGAAGTTGTGAACATGTCAAATCTTTAAGCCAGTTCACCTTTTGATAAAATTATTTGTTTTATGGTTTAGTTCCAAATCTAGGGTAGCGTCTACATTTTTTATTTTTCTTTTAGGCCTTGTTCACACCGAAAGCGTGTGCGTTCCAGAGTGGTAGCTGCTGGAACGCACCGTGATCGCAAAGAAACTTCTCCCCCCGTTTTGAGGCGGGAGGGGGCGTGGCGGTGCATTGAATTCAATGGCACCGCTTCCACGCCCCCTTCCCGCAGTGCGATCTTTGCCAGCATTCTGTTCCACTGCAAACACAAAAA
Source organism: Nanorana parkeri (assembly GCF_000935625.1). Classification (NCBI taxonomy): domain Eukaryota; kingdom Metazoa; phylum Chordata; class Amphibia; order Anura; family Dicroglossidae; genus Nanorana; species Nanorana parkeri. The sequence goes on along the minus strand of NW_017306281.1, from coordinate 1,577,929 downwards.
ATAGGGCTTGCTCTATTTTTAGCGTTTGCCGTGGAACGCACCGCTGGTAAAGTTTTGCCACGCGTCCGATCACACTGCGAGGGAGGCGGGTTGGGCGTGGAAGCGGTGCCATTGAATTAAATGCACCGCCACGCCCCCTCCCGCTGCAAAACGCAGTGAGAAGTTTCTTGGCGATCGCGGTGCGTTCCAGCAGCTACCGCTCTGGAACGCACACGCTTTTGGTGTGAACAAGCCCTTATTGGTTTGTTTTGATAAGGAATTTAAACACCAGCCTTCAGGACCCATAGAGGGGGCGAAGGGTGGGAAGTTTTGTTTGCGGCTGGGCAAAGTATGTGCCCAGAAGAAGAGCATGGGAAAAATGTGTCTTATGTACGTTGTGTAAAGATACCACATTGGTGATTATATGTAGCACAGTTGCCAAGTGTTTTATACAATGCTATTAGGAGTTTACATGATTTATTTGATTGAAGTAATAAAATATATGCATACTTCCTTTTTTCCTGCAGCCCCCTGCAATGTTTTCATCTTTTAGCTAGACTTTCTGTGCGCCAATGCAATTGATACCAATAGTTTATTATGAGGCTCTGTCCCAAGGCAGGAGACACTCGCAAGATGGTCCCTGAGAAGTTTAAGTAGTACAACTGTGCCAGCATGACCAGTGCAGAGAATAATTTGCTGAAAGATTTAAACATTGCCCAGCTCCTGCTGGAAGTGGAGCTAGTTTGGGACAGGTACATTACTGTAATTGATGGTACAAAGGTGTGCATTGCCTTGGCTTCAGCATTCCGTGCAGGAGTTAAGCAATGACAGCATCAGGCAGTGAACAAAACCTTAGCTGTAACAGCATTCATTCCTGAATGGGTTCCTCTGGATTCTTGAACTCTTCAATCACTAAATGAGTCAGGTCTAAGATTTGCATTCATTTAGAAAATGTAGGTGAAAAGATCCATTGACAGGTGTTTCAGAAACTGGCTGGTAGAATGCAAATCATTATTGTAATGCATTTCTTTAAATGTGTCAGTCTTGTTGAGGTGAGCATAACATTTAAATGATTTAGGGCCCATGTCCAGGCATGTCATGCTTGTATTCTGCTCTTCTTGGCATAGCTCTAGTACAGCAGCCCCCATGCTATTTGTAGGCTTCATTAATGCCTCTTATTAGTGCTGTGTACAAGTGGTGTGTAACAGACAATTTTTAGATTGCATGCTTAACATTCTCCTGTTATATTTTGTGTGAGATACACGGCTGATGCATTTAGGGAGCAGAATGTGTAAATTATGCTTGTCTGGGGTGTATTTTCTCCCTGAGGAAAATAAACCAGGTGAAAGGCTACAGAATACCCTTTGATGCACTACTGTAACAAACATTAGCCAGTGGTATATTTTGTAGGTTAATGTAGTATTTGAACAAGCAGTACTCTGAGTTTTAGTTGGGGGCATTGAGTATGCATTTGGTATAAGGAAATGAGGCGTTGCATCTATGTATGTTAGATATCTTAAAATGTCTCTAAAACCTATAAACAGTGTCAGTGTAGCTCTTAAGGTCGAGAAAGTGGTACAGAATGCTGTAGGGGCTTCCACTTCCAGTTTATATGAGTCCTAATGTGCAGCTGTACATTTCAGACAGCAATCATATCTTTCATGTAGACATATTTAGCTTAACCTTTGCTTACCTTTTTTTCCATTTTCTCTTTTTTTTTCCCTCCAACAGTCAATGACAACACGAACAGCAGAGTGGTGCTCTGGTCATTTTTTGAAGCCCTTGTGCTGGTAGCTATGACACTGGGACAGATCTATTACCTGAAGAGATTTTTTGAAGTTCGGCGAGTGGTTTAAGCAGCTATTTTGTGGGGGATTTTTTTTGTCCTAACTCATCCCAAATGTTTTATTTTTGATCCCAAACTTTGTCCTAAATGATAATCCCAAACTTTGTTTTATTTTTGTTTTCCCTTCCTGTCATCTTGGTAAGAACAACTTCTGAATTTAGTTTTGCTATGTTTGCTTTGGAAATGCTAATTGTAGCACAAATAAGACACCATGCTGCATATGTTACCTTCAGGAAAAGTCCCCAAGAAATCAAAAGTGAATTGACATTTTTGGAAAGATCCCAGAGCACTCGGTTATTGTGGTACCGTCCGGATCGGAAGTACTTCTAGTTACATTTGTCTTTCTTAACACTTTACTTTTGCAATGATGTTGTCTTGTTTTTATGAAGACTGTGAACCAAAGAGGTTCATTATTAAGATGGCTGTGCATAAGCCACACAGAATTAACCTGCAATAGCTGTATCCAGCAAATGAAATCCTCTTTGATCCTTCTAAAAATATTGCCTCCTCTGTTGTGCATTGTCTTGTCTTTTCTAATAATTTATTACCTAGTTCTGCCTACAGGAAAGTCTTCTGCTTCGTTGGAAAATGGCCTGTTCAAAGATTCTGGTTTCTAGTAATGGAGCAGATGGACACAAATGTGCTGTTTTATACCATGAATGCTAATCCTTTCAAAGTCAGAAAAGACTCGGGCATTTCTTTGGATTTTTCTGATGAGGATGGGTTTAATATTGTATTGTATGATCTTGCTGCCTTGTGTCCATCTGCAATGCAAAAAAAGATTTTAAAGCTGTACTGAACATTCGGTACATCTCTATCATGGCTGTGCTCAGCTGCCTTCAATGACCATGTTAGTTTACTAGGTGATTAGAACTGCATACTGTATTAAAAAAAAAGTACCACCATAGTAGACGAATTTTCCAACTCCTGACTGTAACAGACTACTGGTAGATTAGGTGTTGCACGAAGGAGTTCATTACTGCACTGTGGTTTCTGGGTAAGTATTGTTTGCCTTTCTATTCTATTGCTACATCATGGACCATCAAAAGCAATCTTTATAAAGCAAAACATGTATGGGTGAAACCGCCATTCCCTGACAAAGAATACATGCCATTTGCTGGGCAGTGACAATCCAAATCGGCACCTTTTACTGCTCTAGAGCTAGTATTCAGCAAAGGTTGGCTGAAAGAGGTATAAGAGTGGGGAATCTATAGTCGCACATTAACTATCCCATCTAAAAATTCAAAAGTCGATCATTTCCCAGCATAATTTTGCAAAAAACAAAAGTGGGACTTTTGCAGGAACGGTTTGCTTACAATTTAAAGTTAAGACGTGGTTGGTATACCAAACTGCACCAACCTTTATCACATTTAGATTGTCATTTAGTTATTGAAAAGAAAACAAAACTGAGTGGCTTGCTTACTTGAGATAACCACACACAAAGGCAAGCAGTTGTATGATCCAAATAGTGGTGCATTCATAGGACACAATGCAGACTTTTACATGAGGGTGTTTGACCAGGTGAGAAATTTGTCTCTGGATTTCATATTGTTAATACTGATTTAACAGAGATAAGTTGGTGCCACACAATGGGGGACTCTCTAACAGTTTGCACTGATGTCGATTTGCATGTTGGCTAAAAAAAAGAAAATAGGCCTGATCATTCAGAAACTTTTTATTTGTGCATGACTAGCTTTATCATATTTGGTTTCATTCTCGTCATTAAGATATTTGAAAAAATTTTTTTAAAGCAGGAGGAAAGTACAATATTCTGTCAAGCTTTGGAAATAGAACATGTAACTATTGATATTTTAAAGCCACTCTTCCCATTTGTCTTTGTTTGGCACATACGCCTGTCTGCAATTGTTTAGTTTTACATAAAAGTGGTATATTTTGGTCAAAACCAAACTATTTTTCATCTGTTTGTTTAATAATGCGTTAAAGTAAAATGCTTCTGGTGTTGGTGCAGATCCGGATTAAGTGGTGAATTATCTAATTTATCTGCTTGTATTATTTTCTTCTACACACAAAATTGTTTTATATAATTTGTTTTCTTATGCATCTCCATGTTTAAAAAAATATTTTCCACCCTGGGCAAAACTGCTCTTGTGCAGCAGGTTTGAGAAGAATTAAATGGTTCTTTTGTTGGGACTGTTGCTTGCTGACTTGTTTGAATATCCCTTTAAAAATTCAAAGGTGTACATTTAAAAAGAAAAAAGATGCTTGTCTAAATATTACCTGGGTTCGGTGAAAATAAACATTCTTTAACAAAAAAAAGTATTTCTGTGTTCGTTTTAAAGTTAAGCTGTATTAAGGAGTAAGTGCACTTTCCTTTTATTCCTCCTTGACTGCTCAAATAAATGAAATCCAAGTATATGTGTTGCTTATAACAAGGCAGCACTTCATTCAATATCATTGATGCACTGATGGTCATTTTTCCTTGACTTACCTCAACATTTCCGCACCACTACTTGAGCTAGTCTTTACATAGTATCTATTTAAATTGGTGTATTTTTTGCAACAACTTTGGAGACTGTACCCGGATCCCACTGGACAAAGAATTGTGGGGCCAGCCTGGGATGTGACCTTTGGGCACTCTGCTCTGTATTGTGGTGCTTTTCAGACCTGCATGTACTGTTAGTAGCACAGTACTTTCTGGGCTCAGAGCTATAGCACAGCCTCTGGTGTGACCCAGTCTTTGAAGACCCGTGTATTGAGTAGCCAGTCAGGCTGAACTACTTGGAGCTACCTTACAGTTGATACTGTTGGGTGCCAATTTTAAGGCTGAGGGAACTAAGCGCTGACCTCATCAGCTAGATGGAATGTTGCACAAGCTCCTTCTCCTGCCTTTCAGCCTAGAAGAAGCACTACATGGAATGTCCAGTCTCATTTCACTGCCTCCCTACAGTGTCTTCATCACCTCTGGCTGCCTGCGACCCTTAACACCAGTTGCTTGGGTTTGTGAATAGGCCTTACCCCACTTTGTTTTTCTCCAATATGCTGTACAACATGTATTTTCAAAAATGCACAGGGCACAGTCTTGCTGCAATGGGTGACCTCAGCCCATACGCACCTACTTGTTCCAAGGGAGTTTACTAGATTTCCCAGAAAGGAATCGGCAGCTGTAATTTGAAACCTGTGTCCCCTATTAATGGGTCGTCTTCATCAGAAGCTTTTGCACTCGTCTGAAGCTGAGGCCTCCTCTGTGTCCACTTTGGACTTTTTGTCTGCTTGTGCCCAATTATTAGAGCAGTCTGCTTGCAGAGACTTGAAGCATGCAACTATACCATCTCTGGCTCTGAGCTTCCTGGGTTTCCAACTCAAACCATGCGTGAGGTCCCTGGCACCATCTCTAATTCAAAGCTCTCAGTCTACCTCTAGAGAGGCTATTTATTGAGCCACTTGCAGACAACTCGGGTGTACTAAGGGTTGTTTCAAACCTAGTTAATGTGGTATGTGTTTACCCTGTATTTAGAGGATCACCCTGCTATTTCAGGCCTAGTGTCTTGTATGGCTCCCAAAGCTGCAAAGACCTGCTTCTCCATCTCATAGACCACTAGTGGCCTGTCCAAGCCTTCCTCTCACTCAAACCATGGGTTTTATGCCACTGGCACTCTAACTCCTGTGCTTAGTCTTCTGCTTTAAGGTGCTCCCCCACTTTTTTTAAAAAAATATTATTTGTTTAGCTGGGTCCCTGGGCATTATACCTTCCTAGCATTTGGATGCTCAAGTAACCCCCTGTAGCTATCAGGCTTCCCATTTTCTGTTATTCCTCGTCAGTCTTCTGATAAGATTTGTTGGACACATTGCTGAGAACAGTCTTAATTTCCTTGCAATCTGGGTCCATGTTACCTTACTTGGCAGGAACTTTCATTTCATTCTTTCATTATTGGTTCCCCCCTAAACCTGTACCCCTCAAAGGGGAGCTTCATGTGATTGGGTAGTGTTCAGCCCTTTGTAGTATTCTAACCATCAGTCCTAGCTCTCTACCCAAAGGTCTCAGCAAGGTTTACATTAATACTTTCCAGCTGTTTCTCTTGCTGAGAAGGAATCTGTCCATTCAGCATTCCCCAGACCTACCCGCTCTAAGTACTGGATCTAACAATTTTACCTAGTGCCTTCTTTTGGTGTCCCTTTTGTAGAACACTTAGAAGCCCCTGAATAGGGTCTGTTTTGTGGACTCTTGCAATCGTAGTCTTTCTGCTGGACCTCACTCTTGGGTTTTCCGCTGGTACCCTTAATTCACTACTTGAAGAGGATCTGTTTTGAGGACTACCACAATCGGTGTTCTTCTGCTGTAGATCTTGCGTAGAGATGGTCTCTCCTGGTTCTTCCATTGCCACCCCTTAAAGAGCCTTTGTTTTGTGGACTTTTTACAGTCAGAGTCCTTCTGCTGAAGCTTACTCCTTTTAGGGCCCTTTTACATTGATGATCAGTCTGGACCAATCTGTCAGTTTTTTTTCTTTTCTTCAGATGGATCCAGAAGAATGCCCAATATATGGCTATGGGTGAGCAGATGAAAACTTACATATATCCGTTTGTATTTGTTTACATCCAAGTGCTTCTAGATCTGGTAAAAAGGAAAAGGCCTGTGTCTTGTCATATTTGCGGGCCTAGATGGAACTGAATAGATGTAAGTAAATGATGTCTTTTCAGTTAACATGTTTTCATCAATCTTCCTTTTTTTTTGGCCCACCTTGACTTAGGATACAGGGAGGGGCATGCACACTGATGTTTTTTGTAATCCATATTGGGCAGCAATCATGGCCAGGGATGTCTCATGAGACACCTATTATTTTGGTCCATCTCATACCAGACCTGTGGGGCACCACCTGCTGGCAATAGAGCGATAGGGTGAAGGAGAGGCTGTGGCAAGAGGTGAGCCAGGCTCTGACCCCAAACTGGGCGATCCTCACAAATAAGTAGCAGGAGAAGCTTTCTTTCACCAAAATAAATCAAGCGGGCTTTCCTAGTAAAGACATTTGAGATGACTACCCCTCATTCCTTAACAGTGGATGTGGCAGCAGTTCTGGATTGGTTTCGACAGATACTCTGACAGCTGATCGTTCTCTAAATTACAAAAATTATATTTTTTCTGCAATACGTGCTTTTTTTCCCCTGAGGCTGTCACTTGCAAACTAACAGCTCTGCAATCCAGCATCTGTCTTCCTTTGGTTTGGGCTCACAGTTCTACTACTCTGATAGGAGTCAAGATGGTCCCCAAACGACAATGAAGAAAAAGAGGAAGGACCTGTTATGTTACTTGGCCTTTTCTATTGGGATATACTGTATGAGCAGTCTTTTCTTCCTTTCACATTAACCAGGTGCTACAGGAAGAGAATGATTTAACCTGCTGACTCCGCCTGCTGGCCTGGACCAGTACAAACCATGTTAGAATAAACAATAAGTGGTAAAAGGTCACTTATCCTTCACGGTAAGTGTGCAGAGGGATTCTGACAGAGTGAAGAAGGGTTAGAATCTCTGAGAGGATTGGATTGCAGTTTGTGTCCCCGCAGTTCCCTTTGTTTCCTGCACTTGTGACACGTGAATAAAAAAAGGAAATCTCTCCAATGGAGTTAAAGACCCCAATATAAACTTGACAGAAGCTTGTTCTATTTCTAGCTTTATTAAAAACTCAAAAAGAATTCTAGTCCATAAAAAGTACCAATAGCTCTCATTCATTGAGAGATTGTGATCAATGAATAAACCAGAACCAGTGGTTTTAGTGCTACCTACACTCCTCTACCCCCCACTAAGCCATGCACCTTTTCTGGACCCCATAGAGCCAGTGGCAATTGCAGCAGTGGATGCGCAGAGCAGGAGCATTATGTCCACTCCACCTAGTTCTCCTGTTGGTACCAAAAGATCTTGGTGGAAGGGTGCCTTCTGTCTTTTGCTGACTATTGGCCCAGCTATATCTAAGATGCCTGTGTTCATGCTACAAACTTGATGTTAATTCCTTGGTTTGGAGAATTTCCTTCCACTGAACTTGCATCTGGCAGATCTGTTTGGCACTTCAAGGGCCTCTTGGCAAGAAGGGTTATTGTTCTGGTTCCTTCCCCAGAACAGTTCTGAGTTTTTAATTCAGATCTCTAAATGACCTTGGTTGGTAATTCAGGACATCATCTATTTCATTGGTAATCGTGTCACTCTATTAAGTGGATCGTCCCCCATTTGGGCTGTCCTCCACACCTAGAGCCTTCATAAAAGTGCTAATACTGATCTGTTTGAGCAGGATCTCCATAGTGGTCTCCCTGCTATCGAGATGCAACCCAGAAGCTAGAGGAGAATCTCTGGGTGACACTTGACACTCCATGTTCGTCTGGCTCCTGGCGTTCAGGAGCCAGCTGAACTCAGATTCTTCTCTAGCTCCTGGGTCACATCTTGATAGTAGGCCATCAAGGAAGACCACTATGGAGATCCCGCTCATCCTGTCTGCACCCTTCTCCCTACTGTGGGAGTGCCTGGGCTTGATTCTGGACACTGAACTGTCAAAAGTGCTCAACCCCCTAGAGAAACATCAGGACTATGTAGGAGGAGGACTTATTGGTTTTCCCTGTGGGCCTACTTGAGGATCCTTGGACTGATCATGGCTAGTGATGAACCGAACAGGTCCGAGTTCGGTTCGAATTCAAACTTTAGAACATCCATGGGGGCGTGTCTGAGCGGACGTCTAGAGACGCCTGCTCAGATCTAGAGAGCTCCGGGCCGGCCGTTTTTCTACTTCGGCCGGCCCGGAGGCAGTTAAAGAGGGCTTTTATGCCAGTTATTGGCCATAAAAGGTTTATGGGAATCCGGGTACTGACCTGGGGGACAGCAATCAATTTAAAAAAATAAAGAAAACTTTTTTAAAAATACTGTTTTTAAAGGAGCAGTGATTTTAACATCACTTAAAGGGTAACAATAAAAATGAAAAATTCCTGTAAATATCATGCCAGGGGGCCCCCCTTAAACTGCCTGTAAAGTGACACATCTGTACGGTGTGTTTCCCCTCCCAAACAATACTAGACCTTTAGGTCTGGTAGGAATGTTAGGAGGGACCAAATGTCTTTTTAAAAAAGCCTGGGGTTCCCCCCAAAAGTAATACCAGACCCTTAAGGTCTGGTAGAAATATTTAGGATGGACCCCGTGTAAAAAAAAAAAAAAAAAAGTGTGTGGGGTTCCCCCTTAACCACTTGTGTAAAAAAAACAAAAACGGGTGGATGGCGGATCCTTCCCAGCGGGGTCACTTAATTGTACGTCATTTTGTTTTATGCTCGCGCGCGCCCCCTAGCAGAATACCTGTTCGGTAAATAGAAATAATAAAAAAAGACGACCGCCGTCTTTTAGCTCCTCCCGTTCACTCGCGACGAACACCCGCTGCACAATGGCATTTTGACAAAAGCCAGTAACATATAAACACTTGGGCGGAGCTAGCAGTGAAAGCTGGCTCCGCCCAACTGTTTATAGTTGTGGCAGCTGAGCCATGCCTGGGCAGAGTCATCATGAGTTTGCCTAATCATGGCTTCACAGTTCTCTGTGCCCTGATTGGGCAAAGTCTTGCACCTGATCTGTGGTCAGGTGCAAGGCTTTAGCCAATCAGGGCTCACAAGGTACAGTGCCTGGTGCGGGATGCTCGGCAGGTCCACAGCCTACCGAACACACGAACTGCCGATGGTCGAGTAGAACTCACGTTTCGCCTCGAACATCGAGCCCAACACTAATCATGGCTGCCTTCTAAGCAGTTCTGTATGTTCTTTTTGCACCTGACATTTCAAGCAGGACATCCTGTGGTATCTTTTATAGACTAAGGCCTCTTTTACCGCCCTCTAAAAAGCGATCAGTGGCGGTACACAATTGTGGTGCAGTTCCATTGTCTACAATAGTCATGTTTGGCAGGCTATGCCTCTTTCCAAACAAAACATGCTGTATAAAATTTGCCATATGTACATACTGCAGACCTGAGCAGCCATGTTAGGTTTTAGTTGGGCAGTTGGGGTGGTAAAACAGCAGATCATCTTTTTACCACCCCTTTGCTGTTTGTGTGAACAAGGCCTAATAGACCATGGTCTTGTGAGGTTAGGGGTCAGACCTGTAGTATGCCATCTTCAGGAGTAGCCAGGAAGGGAAAATTATATTATGTTGTTTGACACCTTTTACGTATTCCTCACCACTTATGCCTGCTGTGGCAGCTGGAACAAAGATTCAACCTGACAGACAGCCGCCTGTTCCAATAGCTGGGCCACCCAGAACCACCACCCACAACAGGGAACACGCTATGCTTAGCAACTTTTCCAGAACACTGGCACGGCTTTAAATTGTGGGAACAGGCATAGGTGATACGGTTACCTGGGGGAATCCCTGCAGGGAGCCGTGAGTGACAGTCACGGCTCTCTGCGGGGACATGATGGAGAAGTGAGCGAGCGGCGGTATGCGTTCGCTCACTTTCCGATCTATTTAGTGAAATTCACTCACCTCATAGTTCTCGCTAGTGCACGCTATTGCAAAGTGCAATGCATCATACACCAGGTGTGCTACGATTCATTTGAAAGGCACCTCAACTTGCCACCTTGCAGGCATGCGTTGTAGCGCAGCATGCTGTACCAGAATACCATGCATGGCGTAAAAAAATATTAGTGCATATCTAGAGCATGCACTATTTTTTCACTGCATTACAATGCAAGGTATTGCGGTAACTTACGTTGTGCTGCAATGCATGTCTTGGCGTGACATTCATATGAATGGCAATGCACACACCAGCATACCTAGCATGTGCAAAATGCACCGTTCCAGTATTATGGTGTGAACCGGCCCTCACTTTGTCTGTACTGCAAAATGTAAGATAATAATAGTTTAGGAAAGCTCTGGCCTACGCCCAAACAAGTACATGTACTTCTTTGGGCCGTTTTTGTTGGGCGTTTCCATTGGGATACAGCCAAGTAGCCCTCAGAAATGCGTGTTTGTCGCGCGGTTTTTTACGGCGAATCGCGGTAAAAAAACCGCGCGAAAGACGGGCATATTCAATACGCCTAGGTGTGAACCCAGCCTAAGGGCTGGAATTTATTGCAGTCAGGCAGAAAACTGCAGCAGAGGAAGCTGTGACAAACAATGTTCTGGATATGTTGCCGATTTTTATTTTGAATCCTTTGACGTTGCATGGAAGTATCTCTCTATGCACACATCCACTATAACAGTAATATAGACACTACACAAGTCATGTTGCTTTGAACATTGAAGGAAACCTGACAAGAAGAAAAACTGCTGTTATCCTAAAATGCTAGAGGGCCATTGCCAACAAGTCCCATTTTCACTGACCAGGCCTGTAAAATATCGGGCAGATGGTGTATGCAAATAAGGATGTCTAACTTTTCTTTGATCTGCGATATTTTAGGTCAGCAACTCAGAAAGTACATCCTTGTTTTCATATCCTTGGTGCCGAAGTGTTCGCTGGAGCTACCTGCGCTGCACAATGACTCTCCATAGAATTAAATCGGGTTGTACTACACTAGAGATGCTAGGAGTATAGTCCGATTACAATCTATGGGGAGTAACGGTACAGGCATGGGCAATGGTGGACAAGATTTTGCCTCTGAGGCTGCAAACATAGAAGGTCGCTACCATCAGGAAGAGATAAGTAAGCACCTGGATAAAGGGTTATAGCTTATATTAGGCTGGGGATTTTTTTCTTTTTTTTAAAGAAGTTGTCCTTTAAAGCCAGTGAATTCAACATAACAGCAAATCAAACATGGTAGCCCGTGTATTTGTCTCATGACAAGTTTACTTTAAATTCTATAATTTAAATACATCCCTTAGGTAAGATAAAGGTGATGACAGTAAAATGGTTCAGCATCACTATACCAACTGTCCCACCGAGCTTACATTTTTTGATCTCATCTTTCACGCACAACAAGTTTAGTAAGAAAGTTGGCATGCAATCATCCATAGTTTGCCTGTCATTCATGTTCCCATCACTGACTTTGCACTCTGCACTATACCTATCAGCACACAATTCCTCAGTCTACCTCCCTACCTTGTGCTAGGTGCCACCACGTTAGCAGGAATTGGTAATGACTGCATGCAGAATGGCACACCCCCACCATATGGCCACAAGCACGGAATTGTGGGGTGGCAGGGTGTGTGTCACATGCTCCTTTAAACCTACAAAGCATGAAAGTCATGGAGAGCAGCAGTGGTGGTGATCAAAGCAGCTGTAAAGATGAATATGGGCAGCACAGAGTGTGGGTTTAGTGTAATAGGTTACAGCCAGAATGTGTAATTCTACAATCAAACATTTCCTGATTTTAGATACCCCCATTTATAAACATCTGGGCTCATCTTCCTCGCACACAGTCCACCATATGCACAGAAATGGAAAGCCTCTACAGATGACGCGATTACCCTAGCTGTCTTTATACACAGAAACAATCATCACACGAAGAGGGAAAGGATCACACATCTTTTTTATTCATTCTGGTTTATTGTTAATTATATTATTATAGTTTTTATCCTCTTAATTTGGACAATTCAAATTTTGCACGATGCTGACAACAAAAAAGCTGCCTGCCCGCCCGCCCGCACATAGAAAAACACCTGAGCCATGACATGGAAGACTGTCGAGATAACATTTGTACTGCAGGTTTGGGGGTAAAAGAGACAAACCAGCATTATATTCTGCAATCTTGCGGTGCCTCCTATCCTCCAGTTAATGACAGTTCCCCCCTATACCGGCCACTCTAATATTTGGGAAAGGCAGGGTCGATCTTCTCAGCCCATGCCATCAGACCCCCTGCAATATCCTTCGCTATAAACTTGCACATTCCATCTTTAGAAAGTTGCTGCAGAATTTTCACAGCTTTCTGTGAGTCATTTCCAAGTTTGCAGATGACGATCAGTTTCATTTGGTGACTGCCGCACTCGCCTGTTCCACTCATCTTTTTCCCCAGGACATCCACAGCATTCCCAGCCTCAAGTTGGCCCAGTGGGATATGGACAGAGTGGGGCAGGTGGCAGATGTCCACCTCGGCCTGCGGTCGGACATCAATGAGCAGGTGAGGCGCTCTATCATCCAGAAGCTTTTTGTACTCCTGAACGGTCATCCTGTCAGCGGGAGTCAGCAGGTTCAGCGTCCGGCACTTATCAGAGGCGGAAGAACCACAGAACGCCTCATAGTCCTTTAGGATACATGGCTCTGACTCACCACCACAAACGGCACAGTCCGCCCGTTTCCCTCGAAGCCTGATGTTGCGGAAACGGCTCTCCATTGCGTCGTACATCAGCATGGTGCCGCTATAACTGGGAGTTGTTCCAGAGGCCAATTTTAGCACTTCTAGAGCTTGTAGACACCCCATGATCCCAGGGATGACACCTAAAACTCCTCCGTCAGCGCAGTTGGTGACAGTTTCTGGAGGTGGAGGGATGGGAAACAGGCAGCGGTAACATGGTCCTCCTTGATGGTTGTATACAGTTAACTGGCCCTCCCAGCGAAGTGCGCTGGCCGATACAAGCGGCTTTCTAGCAACCACGCAGGCATCATTGATCAGATATCTGGTGGGTACGTTGTCTGAGCAGTCCGCTACTATGTCATATTGGCGGATAAGCGGCACAGCATTGGCAGGACTCAACATCGCCTGGTACGGGACGTATTCAACAGTGGTATTCAGCTGCTGCAATGTGGTGGCCATGGATATGGCCTTTGGCATCCCTATCCTCTCCTCACTATGGAGAACTTGTCTATGAAGGTTGCTCACCTCCACATCGTCATAGTCCAACAGCCCCAATCGTCCAACTCCGGCTGCAGCCAAATACTGCACCAGGGGGCAGCCAAGCCCACCGCATCCCACAACCAGCACCGAACACTGGGAGATGCGTAGCTGACCCCTGACCCCAAACTCTGGGAGCACCAACTGGCGGCTGTAGCGTAAGATTTCTCCATTGGACAAGGAGTCCCGGGAGAGTGCAGGCAGTTCTTCATCAGTGCTGCGAAGCCTGGGTGTGGAGGAGGACTTGTTACTGTGCTGGCATGAAGAGGACTTGTCACCGTGCTGGCATGAAGAGGACTTGTCACCGTGCTGGCATGAAGAGGACCTGTCACCGTGCTGGCATGAAGAAGCCCGGTCATTGAGTTGTTCTCTCAGGCTGTGAATCTCCTGGTCTCTTCTCTTGATCTCTTCCCTCAGCCTCTCCAGTTCGGCACTCTCCATGGGTGAGAAGGAAACCGGTTAGTGCTCTATGTAGCCTCCTTTGCTGTCCAGTAGTATGATTTCTGCAGGGGACTGGTCGAGGTTAGCCTGTGTTATGAGACGAGCCTGTCAGCCTACCGAACAGGACGGTACACTATTCATGTAAGGCGACAAGGAAGCAGCTACGTGATAGCTGCATGCCGTGTCCTTCAACCTACAGCGGAACCCGGAAGTCGCTATTCCTGTTGCTGCGGATGTTTTAGAGGAGCGCACTGGACACACGTGTGGCCGTTTTACTTACAGGAAGATGGAGAATGTAACAGAAGGGACATGGGACACTCTACCGGAGAGATTAAATGACAAGATACGGCAAACACTCCGAGAACTGAACTTCAGTCATATGACCCCGGTGCAGGTATGAGCTGAAGAAGACGGTGCCAATGCAGTTCCCTGTCTTTAGTTTCTAGGGAATTCCTGAGTTGGTTATTGTGTACAGAAGAGATAGTGATAAGGTCAGATCTGACTGTGCAAATACAATTCCCTGTCCCTAGTGAGAGATCCTTCTCATGTATCCACATCACACATACATTCCTGAGTTGGTTATTGTATACAGAAGAGACAGTGATAAGGTCAGATCTGACTGTGCCAATACGATTCCCTGTCCCTAGTGAGATGACCCTCCTCATGTATCCACATCACACATACATTCCTGAGTTAGTTATTGTATACAGAAGAGACAGTGATAAGGTCAGATCTGACTGTGCCAATACGATTCCCTGTCCCTAGTGAGATGACCCTCCTCATGTATCCACATCACACATACATTACTGGGTTGGTTATTGTATACAGGAGAGACAGTGATAAGGTCAGATATGACTGTGCCAATACAATTCCCTGTACCTAGTGAGAAGATCCTCCTCATGTATCCATATCACACTGGGTAATATGGTATATGTATACAGGCCTGCCTGTCATTTGGGGACTGACCCCTTATTTCAGAATTTTTTTAGCAGACTGCTTGCTGACCGACTTCTGCTTGTGCTTTGGATTGCTCTATTAATGCCCACAATGAACACTTTCCCTCCTGTAAGCTCACCTGATCACTGCCTCCTTCTACTACCAAGTTTACAGTGCAGACACTCCAATTGCATGTCTGATGTTAATTTTCAGCTGGCAGGTGGCAACCCTGAACTAATACAGAATCCAAGTACTTGCTAAAGCTGAAAAATGTCATGGCTTGTAAAATGGGGGAATTAAATGGTGTTTTGTTTGGTTGCAGTTCTACAAAGTATAAAATTAAAATATTGTATTACAGAAATCTCAAATGTTTACATAGCTGCCATTGTTTTGAAACAATTGATGGCAATGCAGCTTAAAGCATAAACTAGTTTAATGCTTAGAGTAAAAGGGGTTTACAGCATTCATTGCTCAAAACAAATACATTGTTTATTATAAGGAATGTCATGTATCATTTGACCATACGGGTGTTATGAAGGTTGATTTGCTGGATCTTAGGGTTCTATAAAGAGGTATAAGGAGCATGTACAAGGTGTAGTAAATAAAACCAGCCATGTTCAATTTTTCTGGTTGTTATAAGCCAATGAATAGTGACCAGTAGTTGCTGTGAGTAACTACAATATACTCCTTCATTTGTCATTGCCATGTCCAATGATATGGACTGCTGTGATACCTTTTTATGTTTGATTTGGGTTATATTTTTCTTTTCCTTGAATAAGACATTGATTTCATCAAAATCACAGTGACTTTTGCTTACAGTCTAGAAATAGAGATTAAAATAAACACTGGCTATATTTGTTTTCTAGTCTGCAACCATTCCTCTCTTTATGGGCAACAAAGACATTGCTGCAGAAGCGGTAAGCATATTGTAGCACTCATGTTATTACACTACAGCTAGATTCTGCTTTTGATTTGTACTATGCCTAGTACATCAGTCTTGTTAAAGTATAGATTGAAAATAAATGACATTTCTTATTCCAGAGTTGATTCTTTTGTCCACAGGAATATATTCTGATTTTTTGCATCTCTTATTAGATAACTGGAAGTGGGAAGACTCTGGCCTTTGTAATTCCCCTTCTGGAGATATTGCTGAAGAGAGAAGAAAAGCTAAAGAAAAATCAGGTACATACTGTGACAAAAAATTCACATTGTATTGTCTTGTCTTTAATCTGTATTGTCAAAAAGCATTGTGTAAACCATATTTAAACCTTAATTGTGTTGGATAGAGTTGGGAAGGACTACAATCCGGGCCAGGTTTGTACTACTATCTAGGGCTCTTGACAGTAGCGTCATCCAGCTGTCCCTGCCAATATAACCTCAGTGGTGTGCTCACAATACTAGTGTATTTAGTAACAGAGGTCAACAGTGGTAGTCTCCATACATACTCAGTACAGGTTTGCTTTAATTGTAACTTCACCCAAATACTTTTCTTTTTAGTTTGTACATGTGGAGAAGTTAGAATCCTATGTCAGGTTTTTGTTGCTGTGTGCCTGTTGAAGATTTTCCCCTCACTTACTGTCTGACACCCAAGGTATTGCTATGAGCCGATTGTCCTTTTTTTTGCTTCTCTTGAGTGCATTCTTTGTATACTTTTGTGGAGAATCTAAGAAACAAGTGACACTGCTATTTGTTCCTAGTGATTTCTGTAAACTAAGTTATGAAAAACTTGTTCTGGAGAGAAGAAACAAGAAGTTCAACTGACAGGAAGTCAGGGAAAATCTCCCAATTGTTGGCAAAGTAGAAAACCCAGGCAGGAGATAAAACCCTTCCCCACTCCATCCATCTATTTTGTTTATCTGCAAGAGGTACTAGTGATTTTTTTTTTTCCTTCCACCATTGTTCAGGTTGGTGCTATAATCATTACCCCAACCCGTGAGCTTGCTATACAAATTGATGAGGTGCTGTCACATTTCACAAAACATTTTCCTCAGTTCAGGTAAGATTTTATTTCCCACTCTTCCGCTGTTCTCTATAATTGTTCTGAAATGAAAGCTGTATTTAAATTGTTTTCAGGAAACTTAATCAGCATGGCCTGTTTTTTTTAATTTTTTACTTTTACATTTTTTGATGTATCAACATGATTTGCACATCTCTGCAAACTCCTCGACAAAAAGAATGTTTACTGTTTTTTACTGTTTCTTTTTAGCCAGATCCTCCTTATTGGGGGTAGTAATCCGATTGAAGATGTAAAGAAATGTAAAGAACACGGGTATGTGGTTTGTAGCATAAGTTAGAAAATAGAATATCAAATTCACATTGTCATGTCTTTGATCTGTATTGTGAAAAGCATTGTGTAACCCATAAACAATTCTGTTAGAAATGCCTAGGCCACTGTTTAAAAACAATGTTCACATTGACAAATCTAATCGGTGGTTGTCGGCAGCACAAAAAGTAATCTACGTAGGTTGGGGGATAATATTGATTAATTGCTTAGAAGTTATGGCATTTATTGGTAATCGGATAATATAAAAATGTTTAAACTTTTTATTACATTAATACTGAAGTTTAGTATTATAAAATTGACTGCTGTATCAAGAACTCATTTATTTGTCAGTTCTTCATTTTCCTGAATGTCACAGAAGTATATTCATTTATCATAACTTAAATTGCATATTTCTTAATTTGACCAGTGGAAACATCATTGTAGCTACTCCTGGTCGGTTAGAAGACATGTTCCGTCAACAGTCAGATGGGCTGGATTTAGCCACTAGTGTCAAGACCTTGGATGTTCTTATTTTGGATGAGGCTGACAGGCTTCTGGATATGGGGTTTGAAGCCAGGTGATTCATAATATGGTCCATGTAAAATCGCCCTTGCGCCTTTTCTCTACAATTTCCTGCATTAACTTTCCATTTCATTTTAGCATTAACACTATCTTGGACCTCCTGCCCAAGCAGAGGAGGACCGGACTTTTCTCAGCTACACAAACCCAAGAGGTGGAGAATCTTGTACGAGCTGGACTGCGCAATCCCGTGCGAATCACTGTAAAGGAGAAAGGAGTGGCTGCCACTAATACCCAGAAAACACCAACCAGGCTACAAAATTGCTACATGGTAAGCAATCAGACATGTATACATTTTTAAAAAGTACATGCTTATGGCTACATTTTATAGTTATTGATATTGGAGATTTGAGTTAACTCCTAGATTGGGCAGGAGTTATAGGTTAGGTGGTCATATAGTGACAGATTAACAAGGGCTACTGTCATGTGACCATATTTTGTTGTTGTTGTACCGTAGACTAACTTTGATCAGGTTCAGTCTGCATTTAGTAACCTCACACAGGAAACTGTTATCAATGAGAAAGAGTCAAAGCAAGCTAGTCTGTCAGCTTTATTGGCCCGCATGTGGAATGCATTAAGATGCGCATTAAAACTGGACATGGGTTAGAACAGTGGGTTCAAAACAAAAATGCCTGTTAGGAAATAAGATCATTAATGGACTTCTCTGTATGCTTGTAAGACTTGGGAAATATCTTCTGTTTAAAACAGAATAATGTCAGCAATAAGGTATTTGTTTCTTGATCAAGATTGATTTTTATTTAAAAAACCTTTTGTTTTTTGTTTGACAGATTTGCAAAGCAAATGAAAAGTTCAATTATCTTGTGAGTTTTCTACGCCAGAGGAAACAAGAGAAGCATTTAGTATTTTTCAGGTAATGACTAATACAGGTTAATGCTTTAAACAGCAGAGCTTGTAAGTCCTCTACTTATCAGTGTTCTGTTCTTTACTGTACCATAGTACCTGTGCTTGTGTGGAGTATTATGGGAAAGCCCTGGAAGCATTTATAAAGAATGTAAAAGTCATGAGCATTCACGGCAAAATGAAACACAAACGTAATAAGATCTTCACAGAGTTTCGAAAGTTGGACAGGTAAGGATTTTATAATACAAGGAATAATATTTGTATTATATGTGTCTGAGAGGAATGGCTCTAGTGACTGGTTATTTGTCTTTTGTTTCAGTGGTATATTGGTGTGTACAGATGTAATGGCCAGAGGTATTGACATTGCAGAAGTAAACTGGGTTATACAGTATGATCCTCCTAGCAGTGCCAGGTATGTGGAGCAGTACTCCTGCATATTTCTTGTGATCACCTAAGAAGTCAGGTTTTTACCTTGTAAATATTGATGGGGGTATTTAACCCCTTCGTGACAGGAGACATACACTGTACATCCTGCCACGAAGTGCCCAAATGACTCACCACGTACGCTGTACATGATGAGTTATTTGCTGCTTTACAAGGCTGGTAACCGCTGAGAATCAAATGAAGATGAGATTAAATGCTGCAGGATCAGTGTCACTAAGGCTATTATTGGCTGTTCTGAAGTTTGAAGCAGCCTGATAATAACCAAAAATGAATTGATTAATTTACCAAGCAGTAATAGTGAGAATAATTCACGATGACTGCTTGATATAATTAAATAAATTTAAAAAAATAGTAAAAAGGTAAATGTAACAAATAAAATGATATATTTAAGTATATTTTGATACTATCATTTTTATTTAATTTTTAATAATAATAATTGTTATATTTATATAAAAAATAACCTCTTACAATGAAAATCTGCAGCTGAGCTGC
>NW_017306281.1:1515937-1557157 GCF_000935625.1 Nanorana parkeri | reverse complement strand
ATTTTTAATAATAATAATTGTTATATTTATATAAAAAATAACCTCTTACAATGGAAATCTGCAGCTGAGCTGCAGATTTGTTTTTCACCCTAAGGGGTTAATTTTTTTTAAAAACTCCTTCATGACTGATGTTCAAAGTATATAGCTGTCACTTAGTGACACTTAATGACGGTGACATTGTAAAGGTTAAAATGTCAGGTTTTATTTTTAGGCCGAGTAGTACAGAAAAAGTTCTAAAATCCTAGGTATGTGAGGTTTTTCCAAATAAAGGACAAATAAATTAATGTATTTATTGTATTTCTGTAGCTGTGCTGTTTTTGTAAAAAATACTACAAATCAAAACTGGGGAAGAAGTGTTTTCTTTACGTTTTTTTTCCTCTTTTTTTTATTATATTGCGTTAGGCACACATATGTGATATAAATCTATAGCCCTATCTATCCTCTAAAAAACAATATACATGTGAAACTCGAATAATTAGAATATCGTGCAAAAGTAATTGCAGTAAGTGCTGAAAAAGGGGCCCAAACCAAGTACTGAGCACATATGCATGCTTGTACTTTTCAGAGGTCCGATATTGTTCTATGTACAATCCTTGTTTTATTGATTGCATGTAATAATCTACTTTTTTGAGGTTGTGGATTTGGGGTTCTTGGGGTTTTCATGAGCTGTAAGCCATAATCATCACAATTATGACAAATCACGGCTTGAACTATCTTGCTTTGCATGTAATGAGTCTATCTCATATATCAGTTTCACCTTTTAAGTTGCATTAGTGAAATAAATGAACTTTGCACGATATTCTAATTATTCGAGTTTCACCTGTATGATATGTGTGAGTGCACTTTATAAGAAAGTATATTACTGACGTGGAAGAGTCACACAGCAAAAATGTCAAAAGTGTGTCAGTCATTTACGAACAGAAACGAAAAACAAGCTCAGTCATGAAGGGGTTAAACCCCAACATAGATGCATGTGAAACCTGACAAGAAATCATATTAAACATTTTACGTTAGTAAATAAAATCTATTAATCTTAGTAAGGCTTGGGTAAATTGTGTCCAAGAATTTATTAAAGGATTACAAGTTCCAGAATGCCCTTTCCGTCTCTCGCGGCAGGGAGCCGAACGCCCCCTTCCCGTCTCCGGTGGCAGGGAACGCTGGTGACTGTGACTATGTTAGAGTTTGATGACTGTAGTTATTCATTGTGGTTATTATTGTGACTGTGTGCATCCTGTATACCTAAAAAAAAAAGGACTGTGTATGTTATTGTTGTTGAAAGGTAAAAGAAAATTAGTTGTATTGTTTTTAATACAAATAAGCTTTCATTGTTTTTACATTGAAATAAAATTACCATTGCGGATGTGGCTCTTTTGGGGAAGGAAATGTATTTCCCTAATAGGAATCTGAGTGTCAGGTTTTATGTTTGCAAGTCTGTTGTTTTTGCTTCTTATCAATGTTAATCTTTCCTATTAGTGCCTTTGTACATCGTTGTGGACGCACAGCACGTATTGGTCATCATGGCAGTGCACTTGTGTTTTTGCTTCCTATGGAAGAATCCTATGTCAGTTTTCTTTCTATCAATCAAAAGGTGAGCGCTATATTCAAGTGTTACTATGTACTATGATACTAACAATGACTGCACTGGGCCTGTTCAGTAAACTATTACTATATCTTGTTGCTGACATGGTTTAAACTGGGTAACTCCTTACTAGTTAGTTTAAATATTTTGGTATAAGGGAGTTTGAAGTCATGGAATAATTATTTTTTTGAGCAGTATAACCAGACAGTACGGTGAGGTGGCCTGAAAGGAACCAAAACGTCCTACACTTGCACAGTTTTCACAGGAGGAGTTTGCAGGTCCCCCTTCCATCATTAATCCACAAATCCCTTATTTTATCTTAAAATATCCCTCATTTTATTATATTGGGTGGAGCCAAGCATTTGTTTTGCCCCTGAGTAAACTGTGAATCCAGTTATACTAGCTTAACCCCTTCATGACTGAGGCACTTTTTTCCATTTTTGCACCCATGTTATATTCCACATTTTAGGCCTGAAAATGACGTAAAACCCCCCAACATTATATATTTTCTGAATGCCAAGACCCTATAGAATAAAATGGTGGTAGTTGAAAATTTTTATGTTGCGCAATATTAGCGTAGAAGCGATCTGGCGACAGGTAAGTCGCCAGGATCGCTTCTGTTGTAAAGCCGACAGTCGGCTCTACAAGTTTAAACAGAGTCCCGGCGGCAAAAGTCGCCGGGAGTCTGTTTAAACAGCCCCGATGCTGGCGACGTACACTGTACGTCGTCAGTCACGGAGGGGTTAAATGACAAAGGACTAACAAGACAGTGTAACCAGAAAGTGTATGGTTAATTAAGTTGAAAGGATCATAAAGCCCTCCACTGTACCACACAAACTACATCTGAGTGTTCTTAAAATGTAAGGTATCTATCATGTCCTACTCCATTACAAATCCAAAACATATGGGATCTATTTCTCATTTTAGGGTAGTGGGCAAGCCATAGAAATCAATAACCTGACTGGGTTTACTGTTTTTATTTAGCTGTTTGCCTGGGGTTCAGCTTTACGGTAAAACTGTTTGGAACATAAAACTACTAAACAGCAGTAACCGCATAAGGCATCAATACACACCTTCCTTGCTTCAATGCAGCCCATCAGCAGGTGCAGGTTTTGTCACATGGGCAGTAGGGGGTGCCTCCTTGGGGGGGGTTTGGGAGGATGGTTCTGGAGTAAGACATCTAGAAGCAAGATACATACATTGTAGGGCTGCAACAACTAATCGACATAATCGATTATAATCGATTATTGAAAAAGTTGTCAACTTTTTCAATCATCGATTTAATCGGCTTCCGCTTACTTGGCCCTGTTCACGGCTCCACACACGCTCCGCGCCGCAGCTCCTCCCTACCTCATGCTCGCCGCTGCCAGACCCACGCTCCACACGCCGCACCTCCTCCCCGCTTACGCTCACCGCCCGCCCACATTTTGCTCCTGTGATGGACTACAATCTCAAAACAAACTGGAGCCATTTTTAAAAATGTATTTTATTTTTTATCCGATTAACTGATTAATCGAACTAAAAAATCGGCTAATCTATTTTGAAAATAATCATTAGCTGCAGCTCTAATACATTGACAGGTCATGCTATGAGCTCACAGCTGTTATTTTAGTGGTTTTATTAAGTCTCACTTGGGAATGCGACTTAAAGTGACATTAAACCCTCAGATTTTTTAACATAAACCAATACTGTAATGTGTGCCTTACTGTAATCCATGGTTGTTTCCCTTCTCTTTGCTGCTCTTCCTTTTAAATCCTCATGTCTTCTCATGCTTGGGGAGAACTTCCCTTTGCAGCTGAGTGCCTCTTCCTGTAGTGCTGGCTCAGGTTGCAAACCTACACACAGACACCATGTAGCCATTCCAGAGACAAGGCAGTCTGCTGCAAAACAGAAGTTCTGCCCAGCAATAGAACAGATACGGATTTAAAAGGAAGAACAGCAAAGAGAAGGGAAACAACCATGGATTACAGTAAGGCGCACATTACAGTATTGTTTTATGTTAAAAAACCTGAGGGTTTAATGTCACTTTAAGCATGAGAATGATATTCGATTTCATGTGTGATGTACTGTATAGGCTCCTTCTTTCCCTTATCACCTCCATATTACTTCCTGTGATATCTGTTGTAGAGTGATATTTATCGGTTGCTGTCATTATTGTCACTCACTAATGACTTTATCCTATGACCCACAGTGCCCGCTGCAGGAAATGACCGAAATAAAATGTACCGTTGACCATTTGCCAAAGCTTAAGTCCATGGCAGTGAGTGACCGGGCAATGTTTGACAAAGGAATGAAAGCTTTTGTGTCGTATGTGCAAGCCTATGCCAAACATGAGTGCAACTTAATATTCAGAGTGAAAGGTACTCTATTTATTTATTCACTTCCAGCATTTCCTTGTGGAGTAAGCCAGGGCAGCATAATATCACAGTTCAATTTAGATTACAACAAAATTATAGAATTAATAGAGTAAATTAATCTTAGTTTCCTCTTCATGACTGCTCAATATTTTTTTCTGCTCCAGTTTTGATAAATTTAGCCCTATGCATTTTGTTTAACTCTAAGCACGAGGACAACATGAGGCTTTAGCAGCAAGGCATACCAGCACCTCTTTACATGTTCATGGTTTTAATAGCTTGCCCACAGCTGACTGGCCAAAGTTTAATAGGATATTGGCAACTATAGTGTCTTTGGGGATGCCTGCTTTCTGTGGGTTATTTTGTATGTGTATATATATGATTTGGAATATTTTTTTTCATAGATTTGGACTTCACAGCTCTTGCTCATGGGTTTGCTCTGCTAAAAATGCCTCGTATGCCAGAATTGAGAGGAAAGGACTTCTCAGACTTTGTTTGTAGTTATATAGATACAGACTCTATCCCTTACAAAGATAAAAACCGAGAAAAGCAGAGGCAGAAGATGCTGCAAGAGAGGAGGGAGAAACAGGAGGTAGATGGCGGAAGGAGGAATTTTGCCAGGAACAAGGCCTGGTCAAAACAGAAACTACGTAAAGAAAAAAAGAAAAAAACAGCCCTTAAGAGGAAACATAAAGAGGTAAAATGACCATTTTTGGGGGTTAATTGTGCATTTAGCTATTCTCTTTGAAAAATGTATTAAAAATACTTTCCTTGCTGCTAGTGCCATTAGAAGGGAAAGCATCGTGAATTAGAATAGTCTGTTTCTATAGATTCCATTAGCCTTTTGGAGCAGGTAGGGTAGAGACTAGATATTGGGTTTCTTGTGAGGGAGGAGAGACTGCATTCAAGAATAGAACATGCAGGTAGGGGGGAGTGTTTGGATGACCTTGTGCATACATGTATAAAACTCTTTTTAAAAAGCAACATTGCTGCTGCAAAAATCAAAACAAGGTAAAACAAGTGGTATAATACCACATGGGTAAGTGACTAGTTCTAACTTAGCTCTCTACAAGATCTATAGTGGGCAAAGAACCTGCAGGATCCCATACTCTTCTGGGGGTGCTGGATCCCTGGTCCCCAGCCTTGCACTGTCATTCTCCTTGCTGGCCTCTGTTATTACAGGACACCGCAGTGATGGAGGGGGCCTGTGGTTGGGAACACAGCGTGAGTGGTGCACCAGGTATCCAACACACTTCCAGGAGGTCCTTTAGCTGCTGTAGCTCTTTAGGTAGTCTTAAGGTGGCCATACAATATGCAAATTACAGCGGATTCTTGAGGAAAAAGCCTCAAGCTGAATTGATGGAGTGTCAGAAAATCTTCGTACGAACAAAGCCGGCAGCCAACGAGCTGTCGGCTGTTTGGGTATTCTGACAGGGGCCGGTGGGCGCTGTCAGAATACAAAAGGAACAACAAGGATTCCTCGATCAACGCACTTATTATTATTATAACAGGTATTTGTATAGCGCCGACCATTTACAAAGCACATTCACATCAGTCCCTACCCTCAAGGAGCTTACAATCTAAGGTCCCTATCTCAGATGCATACATACAGGGCCATTTTAGAGAGGAGCCAATTAACCTTCCAGCATGTCTTTAGAGTGTGGGAGGAAACCCACGCAAGCACAGATAGTGACCCCCAGTGCTGCAAGGCAGAAGCGCTAACCACTACGCCACTGTGCTGCCCTGTAACGTTAATGGAGGAATCTGCTCTATTTCTGCGGGCTGGATGAGAAAAATAAAGCAGTGTATGGGCAGTTTTAGTAAGGACATGTTGCCTGCTGGAGCCACAGAGTATACCTTTTCTTTTGCAGGAAGCTTTATTTGGATTTTTGTGTGGGAACGGTGTTACAATAAAATATCAATAATCAGTTTGTAATTACTTCATAACATATTATTTTAAATGTAGGGGGAAACTATAACATTCATTCTTCATGGGCTATTTAGACACTGCAAAGGTTGTGGGACTGTCTAAAGTGTGGGAACGCTGCTTTATTTGAATTGTTTGCTCTGTATTGCAGGGCTCTGATATAGATGATGAGGATGTAAATGAGCTGCTTCGCGATACCAGATTGCTGAAAAAGCTGAAGAAGGGTAAAATCACAGAGGAAGAATTTGAGAAACAGCTGACATCAACTGGGAGAGCTGAGGATGGATCTGACATGTCGGACTAAACACACGTCTCTTTACGCTTTGAAAACTTTGTATAGGTGTTTCCTGAGTAAATTTTCCTTCTGCCATTGCTGGCAGACACATTTTTAAAACTTTATAAATTGATAATTTATTGTAGAAAAAGTAAGTTCTTATGTGTTGTTCAGAGTATTCTTTTTCATAACCATGTAAACAACATTTCATTTTTAAAGAAAATCTGTAGTAAGAGAAATACGTGTGCTAGCATTTATGACCACATTGTGAAAATGCTAGTTGCTTGGCTGCCTTTGGGGTCTTTACTTCCTCTGCCACTGACCTAGAACAATCAAGCAGCAAATTGGCTCATCTCCAAAATCTGCATTCTAGTTCTGGGGCTCTGAAGCAACTGAATCAGCATGACTGCCAAGAAACAATCATATTTCCTTTAAAAACATTCAACAATCCACAAGGAATATTTATATAAAAAGAGAACTGCTGCCAGCACTATTTGTAGTTTCAGATACCTTTTTTTTCTCCACTCTATAACATATAAGAGTTCACATATAAAAGTGTCAAGAATTCGCTTCCTCCACTAACCTGATTCAAAACTTCAGATTGCAACTGTAATTTTCTAGGGCAAATTTCAGTCCGACTGGTGACTGTGTGAAACTAAAGACAGCTTGACATTCAATACATTGGGTCTATTGTAAAGTGTTAAGTGGCACTAACTCAGTAATTAAACTTAAAAATGCATTCAAGTGCCTTCACTATAAACAGAAATGTATCTTATTTGTGTATCACTCGGCTGTAGATCCTCAAATCACCTCTGAATTGGTGCTGACACTGTCCTTCCTTCTGGAGGGTGGCTACTTTTGTTCTCCATAGTCCCTGTGTGTGTTGTAAAGTAGTCACCACTCCAAGCTCGCTCACGTGATGGACTATAACTTCAATACAAATTAGCTAACTAAACATGAGATTGTAGTCCATCACGAGAGTGAACTTGGAGCGGTGACTACTTTACAACACACACAGGCACCATGGGGAACAAAAGGTAGCCACCCTCCAGAAGGAAGGACAGTGTCAGCACCAATTCAGAGATGATTTGAGGATCTACAGCCGAGTGATAATCAAAATGTATCTTATTTGTGTAACAGTTGAGGTAAATGTATTTTTAAGATTTAACTCCCACGTTTAGTATCATTTTAATGTTTAGTTACTGCAAACGGAGTATAGAGTACTTAAGAACTATGGGGGAAGCTTTTTTATCCCATAGTTCTCTTTAGGGTCACAGGAGGACATAACGTCCTCCTGTGACCCAAAACTCCGTATATAGTGGGCTGTTGCCCGCTATATGCTGAGAGCAGCGTAGCTGGGACGGATCCCGACAAAACTGCCAATCCACCCAGCTGGCTGACAGCGGGCAGGGCCAGCTTTGTCGGCCCCCTCCCCCATCCGTCCCTCCGGTCAGCACTGGAGGATCAGAGAGGGGGTAATCCCTGCGGGGAGCAGGGAGTGATAGTCACCGCTCTGCAGGGAGAGGATTGGGAAGGGAGCGAGTGGCGGTATGTTTTTGCTCACTTCCTGATC
Source organism: Nanorana parkeri (assembly GCF_000935625.1). Lineage (NCBI taxonomy): Eukaryota > Metazoa > Chordata > Amphibia > Anura > Dicroglossidae > Nanorana > Nanorana parkeri. The sequence continues at coordinate 1,549,450 of NW_017306281.1, read as the reverse complement.
AAAAGAGCTGACGTGTGACAGTTTCGATGTCACACGCTGGCTCTAACTATGTGGAAGAGTCTAATTCACTCCATAGTTCTCCTTTAAGCACAAATTTCAGCTTAATGCTGTCCTAAAAAAAAGTTGCACAACCCTGCTTTTAGATGTTACCTTTTACAGGGGTGTGGAAATGTTAGAAAAAACTACTTGTCCAAGGATTAAAGCAGGGGCCCGATCTGCTTGTCCTTCATGACAATCTACTTGTCCTGATACAAATGTTTTTTGTTAAAACCCAAACCGTATTTAGAAATGCTAAGAAGCGCTTCTCATAGGTCAGCGCTATCAGGTGACCGTGTTGACCAACGAGTGCTTGGGAGTGAAATTCAGAATGCATGGTACAGATAGTACACCCATACTGGTGGACAGGAAGGACTGTTCGCCGACAGGTAAGTATAGTGGGAGGGAGATTTGTGCGGGTAATTAAATTTTCCCAAATTACTTGGGAAAGTGAATTTACCCTTTAGGGTTGGTGCAGACTTGGGCAATCCCGGGATGCGCGATCGTGTGCTGTTACATCTGCATGTATGGGGTTACATCTGTGTGGCAAGCGCTGAAAAAAGGTAGATGTACCTATTTTCACAACATGCACTGCGCAGTGTTTTCAACTGCGATCGTGTGGGACTGGTGCAACTGGGGTGCCATTAGAAAATGGCACTGCCAACGCGATTGGTGGTGGTGTGCGATTCCGTGACTGCCCAGCCATCCGCTCGGTTTTGTGCACGATGACCGGGCGCTCACGGATTGCACACCACCGTCGATCGCGCTGGCAGTGCCATTATTTGCTAATGGCACCGCAGTCACACCGGGTTTCCCGCCGCAATACCGCCCTGCCCGTGCAGTTGCACACGATCGCGGTTCAAAACACTGCGCGTTTATTTTGCATGCAGATGGTGTGGGCAGCGGGGTTGGTTTTAAATTTTCATTTTTTATTATTTTTACTTAAATCACCTTTTTATTATTTTTTTAGCTAATTTCTTTTCCACTTAACTTTATTGCTATCACATAGGGCAGTGGTTCTAAACCTTTCTAGGGTCGGGACCCCTTGGTAACATTTGCCAAGTTGTGGTGACCCCCCCAACGGTAAAATTTATTGATGACGCGGCTGCTTCAGCGACATCTGGCGGTGTGGCCGAAGAACCGACACTGCTGCCCTGGGAAACTGCTGAGGAGGACTCTCACCTAGCACAGCAGAAATCACACAGCGACCCACAGGTTGAGAACCACTGGCGTACGCCGTCAGAATAAAAAAAAATTTAAAAAAAAAAATCACCATAGTAATGCATAGCTAGATTCCTATTGGCTATTTCACTTTGCAGTAGCAAACTAGCTATTGCACCCGCACCTCTGATGCTGTCAATCACTAGAAGAGGACCTGATGGAGAACTGCATGTCCCCCTCTGCTGATTGGCAGCAGCAGAGGGCGGGTGCAATATCTAGGTTTGCTATTGGCTATTGCAAAGTGAAAAAGCCAATAGGAATCTAGGTATACATTCCTATGGTGGTTTTTTTTTCTGACTTACGGTGGCCAGCGGCCCCCGATGTCAGAAAAAAAAAAAAACACGATTGCAGGGAAAGGTTTACTCTGCTTTACACTTTCCGGGAGAAAGTGTTTCTTTCCCGGGCGGCCAGGAGCCGCTATCTAATAGTGGGAGACTCCAGGGCGACCCCTGGCAAATCGTAATTCGACCCCCAAGGGGGTCGCGACCCACAGGTTGAGAAACGCTGACATAGGGGATAACAAGGCCCTGCGTGATAGCATTTGGAGGTGACAGGTACTCTTTATTGACCCTGTCACCTCCAACACAGGAGTTCTAGCACAGCACTGTGCTAGAACTCCTGTGACAGGAACGCGCAGCGGCCAGGGACAGAGCCTGTTGCAGCTCCATAGTCCTGCTCTGTCACCGCTCCACGCCCCCCGCTCAGTTTAAAAATCAATCAATCAATCAATCAGCCCTGCTACTTGTCCCCAGCAGGGCTAAAACACTGAAAAAAACACTTGCCTGGTGCCCAGAACTACATGTTCCGGGCGTCAGGCAATACGAATTTTACACCCCTGGGTACCTTTTACTCACTACTGCTCCTTCAGTTATGTAATGCTTTGCATAATATTTCAAATTTGGAACATCCTCCCGTAATGTTTACACAGCAGGCGAAGGGTCATCACAACCAACCAGGGCTCCACTCTCTGGAACCTTCTCCAAAAAACAAAAATTGTTTGGGCTCTACATCCACTTTAAACAAGCTACAAGTAATGCTGAAGCCTGCCAGCGGCTTGCTTAATGCGATAGCCAGCACTCTCATTAAAACCGTTCTTTAACTTTCCCAAGCTGAATGGTGCTTTAAAACTTTAATGAAGCTTGCAATAAACACTATTCTTTTACAATTTGAAGCCTTATGTACAAGGCCTTAGAGTAGGGAAGAACATGTGAAGGAGAATTTGATCAACAATTTGCTGCCGCCGTTTCATCATTTTAGGTGACAGCCTGGGACAGGTCCTAGAGCAGACAGTAGCATGAGAAGCCCAGGCTGTGCTGTCTGGCAAGGATGCCTGGATTATAATACTAGGTGAACAGAATGACAAATCTTTTGGCAGGTTAAACAGTTCGTAATCTTAAGTTTTTCAACTGTACCTGGCTAATAGCCTGGATGTAAACTGTCATTCTGGAAGACAATTTGCACACTATATCTTTAAAAAAAATACATTTAAAAACACAAACTGCTGGTAATTAATATAAATGTTTAATACAATATTATAAGTATAGTTTAATAAGTTCATCACTGATTGCAGAGGGGGTCAGGACTCCCAGGTCTGTGAAGAGCAATGTGATTAGGGAAGGGGAGGTATAGTCTATCCAGGGGTGCTCTTTCATGAGATCCTTCTGCTGCTGCTGTGTATCTGCTTTGTACTAGAAAAAAACCAACATATTAGTCAATTTTCAACAGTCATCTTAAAATGCTTGTTAAATGTTCAGATGTTTATCAGGACTATACCAAGAAAAAAATTCTATATCAAACCACAGAAGACAGAATCACTGGTCACAGATGGGAAGTTTATATGGCAATACATTTGATTTTATGTTTTAAAATATCTCTCGTTTTCTTTTTATTGGACTTAGATATGTACGGCACTTACACAAGGTGGTGCGGATGTCTCCTTTAACACACAAATGTGCAGTTAGATACAGGAAGGTAGTGAACGTCTGAAGTTCTGGAAAACTGATCTGTTTAATCTTCTATACTCCCTCTCCCTCCAGAGTGCGGTACCCCCATATCAGGGAAGTGACTGCTCTGTAGATCTACAGTTAGAATTGTTCAACCTCAAAAGTACTTATGGGTTCATTACCCTGCAAAGACTTTCAGATAGAATTATATGAGAAGTGAATTTTCACCTCTCGTCACATCTATGACACTACAAAGGACACCCCAAAGCCCTTTGCTGTGATTGTGGGTTATTGTAACTTTTTTTTTTTATATACATGCAAACTGTAACCACAAATGCTCATATATGGTTTGAATATACATTGAAAGATAGCGGTTGGTATAGTTACTCACATTAAATGGAGTGGGGGCACAGGATGTTTTAAGTGTTTTGGTTTTAAAGATTATATTTATAAATTCAGAAGACGACATTACAAAGGAATTACAGAATACAGTAAGAAAGAAAAAACCACGCTACCAGCGCTCAGTGGAGCAGGGCGGTCTTCTCATCCATCCATCAGTTACCAGTTTACACAATAGAGGCTGCAATATTGTTTATTATAAAAATCTTCAGGGCTAGAGCACCAGAGACCCCAAACCAGATTATATACCGTATTTTGCGGTCCATAAGACGCACCGGACCATAGGACGCAGGGAGATCCAGTGCACCTTATGGAGCACTCGACAGACCGTAGCTTCTGTCACAGCTTCTGTGACAAAGCTGCAGTTAGTGACCGCTGAGACAGGTGGCGCTGTGATTACAGCGCCACGGTCTCAGTGATCACACAGAGCAGACGAAGAACCTCTGTTCTTCGTCTGCTCTATGCTGATCTCGATCGTCGCCGCTGCTCGGTTTTAATACGAGTGATCTCATTAGATCACTCGTATTAAACGAGCAGTGGCTCCTACTAGTCGCCCGAAACTGCATGTCTCGGGCGTCAGGATTCGCTCCATAAGACGCAGGCACATTTTCCCCCTCCTTTTGGGGGGGAAAAAAGTGCGTCTTATGGAGCGAAAAATACGGTATATAAAAGGAGGTGCACCGAAATACAAATTTAAAAAACAAAAAATAGAAAGAATTGTCAGGCCGAATCCGATACCGAAAAAGTTTTTGTTTTAATATTTTTTAAATATTTTACTTTTTTATAAACTTTTATTAATTTTTTACTTTAAGGGGCTTCGCGGAAATAACACAAAGTCCTCAATCTCTTTTTCTGTATCCCCCGTTATCAATGAACAGGAATCTTTTATGAGTGTCCTGTTCATTGATAACTTGAGAATATAGTACGATTACTATATCCACAATTATGAATGAACATGATGTAGATCACTTCCCATTCATTCATAATTGAGGATATATTAACCATACAATATCATCAATTATCTACAAACACTCATCGCTGAGTGTATGTTGCCTGCTCTCCTCTCTGATACACACTGTCACAGGAGGCTGAGCGAGCGGTGCTCAGCCTCCTGTGACAGCGCTGTCTCCTCTCTGCGATAGGCAGCCGAGCGGTGTGGGAGGAGAGACACCGGCCACTCACAGCACTCGGACGGCTGTCACTTTCTCTCCTTCCCACTGGGACACAGAGCAGCGCCCAGCGGGGAGGAAAGAAATCACGCATGCGCCGATGTATCGGCAGGAAAATTGTACTTTTGGCATTTATATTCCAAAACCGAAATGAAAAAAAATGTCAGGCCAAAACCGAAAGTTTTTTTTCTAACTTTTTCACATTTTGAAAAATAAATTTATATTGATTTATTTTTTATAACATTTTTAAATGTTTTACTTTACTTTTAGGGGCTTCGGGGAAATATTAGGAATCTAAAACAGACCCCTGATATTTCCCTTTTAAAATAGAAAAAGAGATTGAGAACACAAAGTCCTCAATCTCTTTTTTAGCAGCCAGGAATCCTCTATACTGAGTGTTCCTGTTCATTCATAACATGTGGACAGAGTATGTTTACTATAACCACAATCATAAATGAACAGGAGGTGATTTAGATCACTTCCCATTTCATAATTGGGGATACAGTAAACATATGTCCTCAATTATTTACAAGCAGTCAGCGATCACTGAGTACTTGTACCGCTCTCCTCCCCTTCTCACTGTCACAGGAGACTGAGCGAGCGGTGCAGGGGAGATCTCGATCTGACAGCTGACTCCTTCCCCAGCACCACCGGCTGGCCTCCTGTGGGAGCTGACAACTGTCACCACCCACACACCGCTCTTCTGATCTGTCACAGGAGTCGGTGCGTGGAGGAGAGACGCCACAGAGCTCTCCTCCCACACCGCTCGGCCTCCTGTGACAGTTTCTCTCCTCCCTGTTGGGACACAGAGCAGCGCCCAGCGGCGAGGAGAAAAAGCACGGATGCATCGCTATTTCGTAATCGAAATATCGGTGCATCCCTAGTATATATTCATTCAATAAGTACATTAAACACATGAGGGGCACAGATAATAAAAAAGGAGAATAAGATCAATCTCGGGGATTGGGTCAGGCTAATGCAGTAGAAACCTCAAGACTCTCATTAAGACCAACTGGGGAGAGACTATTGAGGGTATAAATACAGAATGTCTCACTGCTACATAATTTTTTGAACAGAGGCCATCATCAATTTCCCAGGGGATAGTCTCAATACCAAACAATTTTAAAATTGGAAGGGCAGGATTGATGACAGGCTGAAAATGTTTGAATGATCTGTTTTGTTGAGAATATTACGTTTGTGCTCCTCCAAATCTAGTTGTAAGAGTTTTGACGGTCCTGCCAACATACAGCTTCCCACAGGGACATACGATGACATACACAACGAATTGGGAACCACAATTAATGAATTGTTTAATCAGATGGTAGTCACCTTTATGGGTCGTTTTTTCTTATGCCACATAGAGGGAGACGCACCACAATTCGGGACCCCACACCTGAAGTTGCCAGTTTGACCAAATAGACCGACTGACTGTTTGTTGGATCGGGAAGTTTACATTTTGGGCTAATATGCTCTTTAGATCCTTAGGTTTTCTAAAGTTCCATGGCAATTTGAAGCTTATTTCCATTAGAGAATCCGCCATCACCTACAGACGTCAGGCTGCCATCCCACGTTGATCGATTTTCTTTTCTCACTGATGTCTGGCATGTCATCTAGTACCACCCCTTGACGTCATTGAGCAGACAGGCCGCTCTGTTCAGCCCAGAGCCAGCTCCTCCTAGCCCCAGCATTCCCTCCTTGCCGAGTTGGACGGCTGCCTGATTCGGCTTTTAGCATACTCCACCCTGCTCTTTTTCACTGTCTCGCCTCTCTACGGGACGCTTTTGTCCTAGTCCACTGCAATAAAGGCAGAGTGCAAGTAAGCTGTCATGGCGGTCTGTTTAAACACTGGATGGCGTCCTCATGGTGTGCGGTCTTTCACACCATTTCTCCTATCAAAATTGTTGTTGGTTCTATTCAGGTATGACACATATTCTCATTGGTTGCACTATTGTAGGTGTGTTGGCTTTCTCCTGTTAGGTGATTGGCCCTTCCTATTACCTCCATTAAAGTGGTCTAGAGTGCTCTAGCTCTGAAGAATGGGTAATCGTCCCCGAAACGCATTAGCTTTCCTGCAGTACCTTGTCTATACATCGCTCATTGCGATATTGGAAATGCGAGTAGGTTTCATTCCTTTGCATTGTTATAATAAACAATATTACACGAGGAGAAGGTGCTGTCTTTTGATGGCAGACAATAATGGAATCCGCTTCCCCGCAGATACAAAAGTGACAACGTATGTGACCGACTGAATATTCTGGGAGCTGCGTGACAACAGATGGGCCAGCGTGACTGTTCTTGGAGCTGCGTGACAACGCATGGCACTGACAAATATATATTAGGGCTGGTAGTGATTACAATTTTCGTGTTCGATTAATCGAAATTTGTTTAATCGATTAATTTCGATTAGTTATAACGCACATACAGATCCAACTACATTGGCCTATACACATACAGCACAGCAATGAAGTAATAAAATGAACTAGGATCACACTAATCCAGCACGTTATTAATCTCACGTGCCCCACTCAATATGGCCGCCGCTTGAGTGGGGCAACTCAGAATAATAACGTGCTGGATTACAAATGTATTTACAAAGTATAGTAAAACAGCAAAGCCCTAAGGGTGATTTAAATATAAGTATTAGCTTAATATTTGAAGTAGCAGCAGCATTCTATTTCATGTAAGGACCTGATTGCAACATCAGTAAATTTCAATGGGCACATTTCTGGGAGCGAGATGGGGAGGTGGGGGTTTAATGGAGAGCCACATAGGGCATATATATAAGTTTAAGATAAGACAGAAGCTTGGTGCTTCTTGGGCAAACTCACCGGCCCAAGTGGCTCCGTCGGCTAACGAAGGGAAGGGGGAGGAGTCCGGTGACGTCGATGTCCCTGACGTCACCGGATCTCCGACGGGACTCCCGGAAGACGGCAGAGAGGTGAGTCTTTTCATTTTCGATCAAAATCATTTTAATCGATCAAAAAGTTTAACGATTAATCGAGGAATTAATCGTTAATTTCCACAGATTATATATATATATACACACACACATATATACACACACACACACACCTTCAACTTACCTTAAATTTGTCTGGAACATCTCTCTGATTTAGTGGAAACAGACGAACAAACTTGAAGCTTTCGGCTACCACATAGAATGGTTTATTCTGAGCTTTTGCACACACTGCCATCTGATTTGTACCAATCTGTGTTAAAGACAAACCATATAAATTATGTATAGGGTGGCAGCAATTTATAGCGGAGTTCAACGACTGATCTGTGAGTATAGAGTACAGAATAATGCTAATTACAGTAAAACATAAAAATATAACCTTCTGCAAGCTAGGGCTGGACAAAAGTTAGGCCCCAAAGGACATCTGGGGCCTAACTTTTGAGGTTTTCTGTAGTTGTCAATGGAGCTGGCTCCTAGATTGGACAGAATGGCTCTACAATTCCATATTAATTTGCCCACCCCTGCTAAAAGTCCAAAGCCTGAATGAAACATAGTCAAATATTACCGGTACTGTAATGCAGTCAGGCTGCATAAACAGTGATTACCGAGGGTTTTTTTTTTGTTTTGTTTTTTACTATTTAACCCCTTCATGACTGAGGCCTTTTTTTCATTTTTTGTACCCATGTTATATTCCAAATTTTAGGCCTGAAAATTACTTAAAACCCCCCAACATTATATATTTTCTGAATGCCAAGACCCTATAGAATAAAATGGTGGTAGTTGCAAATTTTTATGTTGCGCAATATTAGCGCAACTCCTTTTTAAACCCCAATATTTAGTGAAAAATTTAATTAAATGCCCCAAAACACAACAAAATACCCATTTTTTAAATGAAATATAAAAGATGAGATTACAACGAGTAAAACGATACCCAACATGCCCAGGTTGCCCCTTCTTCGGGACGCAGAAGCGATCTGGCGACAGGTAAGTCGCCAGGATCGCTTCTGTTGTAAAGCCGACAGTCGGCTCTACAAGTTTAAACAGAGTCCCGGCGGCAAAAGTCACCGGGAGTCTGTTTAAACAGCCCCGATGCTGGCGACGTACACTGTACGTCGTCAGTCACGAAGGGGTTAACAGTCATATTTGCTGCAGCAGTCCAGGTCTCCAGGGTCTGACATGCACCCTGCCCAGTGCTCCAAAAAACAAAATACTGCTTTTTTTTTGTATGGCACTGACCTTTATTACATTCATTATATCTGTTTCCTGGAACTGCTAAATATCATCAAATGTGAACTGTGTGACAAAGCTCAGTAAATCTTTTTACCTTGTTAATAATTCCTCCGCTCTCCACGACTCCTTCAGCTCCTACAATCACCAGGTCTACCTTTTCCATTATATATCTGGGAAAAACATAGCATGCGAGTTCAGGAGTGTCAAATTAATACTGATTATATATCTATGTTCTGTCCCAAACCTACCCAACTGCAGCATCCAGGATCAATGTGACTGGGACATTAATATTCTGCAGAGCAGCGGCCATTATTTTCCTGTAAGGGAGAGATATAGGTACATTTCTAATAAGAGTCAATTTATACAGGTACTTGAACTCACTGGAAAGTTAGTCATCTGTATGGTTCACCAAATAAAGCTGCATCTTGATATATATTGGAGGCCACATCCTTTGAATCACTTCCATCCACCCAACCTTGTTTAATCTTGCAGCAGTCTGTATTACATTGGAAGGGACATGAAAACTACTTTTGTATATACACAGCTATATAAAACATAGTTTAATATTCATATTTACAAGTGGACAAACTTTAAAAAAGGGATGAACAGCTCTCCTGTTGCTAAAGAACTACATGTCCCTGTATGCCTAAAAAGCCAAATGAGATTTACACTCGTGTGGCATGTTAAAAAATGCATTGTGTTAATGCAGCCTAATAATTTACAAATGGGCTGTCAATTTACATGCACCTTTTCTTGTTCTCAATGCAAAGCACCACAGCACACAAAATGTTCAGATCTGTGTGTTTGGACTGTGGTGCACTGTTAAAGTACATTAGTGTGCCATTCAAAATCAATGGCAGTGCAACACACAGACCTGTGCGTTTTCCCATGTTTAAGTCAGTCATCAAGGTTGGTTTTAGAAGCCATCATTACCCTGAGAAGTCTGGCTGTGATTCTGTGACATAAACACTGAAACGCTTGTTGGCAGCAGCAGCTTCTTTCAAAACCTTCAGGACCACCCTGGAGTATGCATGGGTCAGAATTTTCTAGGGGAGGAAGGCATATAAAGATCAGTTACTAGGCGTAGTTAATTACAGAGCTAGCTTAGTTACTTAACACAAGAACTACAATAATAGGGTTTATGTTGTTACTCACATGTGTAGCTAAGAAATGGGCAACACACTATATATGTACACTCATAGAAGCATTGAGCCTGCATTCAGGATCCATTAGATACATTTTTGAGATCCTTCTAAATTCGTACACAATTATTTGTTATTCCTAAGCTGCTTAAAGATGCTTTTGCATTCCCACTAACCTGTTTGCGGAGAGCAGCAGTTAAATCTGCTTGAGGCTTTCTATTGTCGGATCTCCCCTGCAAATCTTGTCACAGGTCGGCTAGAACTATGAGGTGAGTGGAAATCACTCACCTCATAGTTCTCCTTTAAGTACAAAGCAAACTATATGTAATCCTTGATCTCCCTTCTTATGTTTTTTAAGTATGGTCTGCTGTGTAAAAGTATATGTAGTATGCATGCTGAGAAGATACATTTTGCTTTTGAAACTCAGTGAAATCTAAACAAATATCCATGATAACTTTTGGGGCTGATTCACTGGCTGCCTTTTCCAGTGCAGTCCCAATGCACAAAGGCACAAAGAAGGCAATTTGCCTTGTTTACTGTGAGCCCAGTATATGCCACCGCGATGTGTCTGTAGAACTGAATAAAATGTAATTTGTGATATTTCAATAATAATTTTAAAAAAAGTTAATAGTGTCATGCATCAGCACTGCTTCTTTCACTTTTGCACTAGCGGCTGTGCTAGTATCACGGCTTGCTGGTGTGAATGGACCCTTATAGCTACAGGGGATATTATAGTAAAAGCTAGATAAAAAGAATATATAATATTTTGTAGAATCAGGCAAGTCATGCCTACAAATGATAGACAAGTTGACAATACTATGTACTCCATCATAATACTTACAGCTCCATCTTTTATAAATGGACAGCAGAGTTTGGTGATTTTATCCCTAGACATAGAGATTCTCTTTAGGAACAGTTCCCCACGCTTACTCATCATTTTTTTGCATGAAGCATAAGTCTGAAGGGGGGGAAAAAAATAAAATTAATTTTAATACAAAATTTATCTCGTCATCTGTATGACACTAGGATCGCTAAACAAACAGCTGAAAAAGGTTTACACCCGGCTCAGTCCATTTTATAAAAGGAATTTTGAAATTCCAGATCAAAAACAGTCAGCTGAATAGTGACTGCATCCTATCAGATGCAGCCACTGTTTGGGTATTCAGGCAGCTGGAGATGCAGTGGAGTTTCCTCCATGCACGCAGCTTAGTGTAGACGAGGATATTGAGTGATTTTTTCTCGTAGAGCCCGCAACCCCGTGTATAGATAGAATGACAATTAGTGCACATTAATGGGGCAGTAAACTTTAAAACCAATCAGTCAAATGTCAGGATAGTGTCCTTGCAAGCACTTACTGAATGCTCCAGCTCAGAAGAGCTCAGAGTGATGAACCTCAAGAAGAGTTCTCCTCCAGAAGAAACAGCCACAGATGAGTCTGCTTTAGAAAGGGTTTCAGTTGCATTTTTCAGACTCCCAATCAGGCCTTGAATAGTTTCACCTAAAAGTTCATTATTCAAGATTTTAAAGCGGAACTTTAACCATATCTTCAAAATAACAACAAACACTCCTTTAAAAATGTTTAATACTGGTAATCTACAATCACATACTTCTAGATAATTGCAGGCTTTGTACTCTTTGCTTTCCTTATTTTTCTTTTCCTCCCCATTCTTCCCACAGTGGCCATTTTTACTAAGGGCAGATGAATCTCCCTTTACTTCCTGGAACTCTGGCACATGTGACTAGGACATGGAATATTAACTTACTTCTAAATATGTTGTGCTAAGCCTGACTAACTTATTCAAAAGTAAGTTAAGATTCTGGTGATTTCACCGAGTGGTTGTTGCGGCTTGCCAAAATTACACATTCACATCCTAGCGGTTTCTATTGGTATATATTAAAAGGACATGGAATATGTATATCACCACATGGGAGGAAAATGCCTTTCCCCGAGAACTCATGAGATGTATTCTTCCCAGGGTGCAACACTTGGGCACAATTACATCACTTTTGCCAAAGTGGACCAGGAAGTAGAAAACAAGAAATTGTAAGTAAACTGAAAATATGTTTGTTTACCTAACGAATGTAAGATGATTTCATATCAGCCTGAAGAGCCAACGGGGGTAAAGGTCCACTTTAAATAGTGCAAACCATTTACGGTGATACAGAAACGGTTATTTTGATACATTACTGATACAGTGACAATTGCGGTTTAATCGTGTAATAATATCTGGTCATTTACTCCAAGCTGGCAAGTTTAAAGTGTAGTTCCAGTGTTGCTGTCAAATTTGAGAAAACCCCACTATATGTTTGTTATGTATTCCCATTCACACAGCACACTCAAGAAGATTTTAAATATTGTTTACCTTTTATGGAGGTTTCTTTGGCCAGATTACAAGCTACTCTAAGCACGTCTGTCCCCAAGACAAAAGGGGACAGACAGATCATTTCCTTTCAACATACAATGGATCTTTAACCCTTGGTTAGGAAAGCCAGTGTCCAAATCAAGTTTACAATTGATAGTGGGATCTGTCCCCACAATACAGACAGGGTTAATTATGGTAAACATTAAATCCCCACCCAGCTCAAGGCCCTTGAAATTAAAGAAAGTGGGAAAACTTAAATTTTTCAATTTTCAGAACAAGAGCATGTAGCAAATATTAATTCTATGTGAATGTAAAACATATAAAATAGGTTTCATCCCAATTTGGCTGTAAAAGTGGGAATACACTTTACACCACCCAGTATGAAAACTTTCACATGTATCTAGACCAACCACAACCTTGGAGTCACAATATAATGTGCCTGAATTGTTGGTGCTTGTAATTGTGGTATGTAACATATGCCAAGTGGTTACATTATTGGATATACCTACTCCTTAATACCAATGGTTAAATAGCAAATTATGTACCATACATACATACATACAGTATGCTTAGTGAAAATGTTTAGTTGTTCTTGAACCAAACATGGAGGAAAACAAGCAATCCAAGAGACTTTGATGATGGAATAATTGGTGCCAAGAACAGTGGTTGCAAGTAGGGCTGGTAATGATTAAAAATTTCCTGTTCGATTAATCGAAAAGTCTTTTAAATCGATTAATTTCGATTAATTATAACACACATACACCTCCAACTACATTGGCCTATACACATACAGCACAGCTTGACGTCACCGGATCTCCGACGGAAGACCCGGAAGCCGGCGGAGAGGTGAGTACGGAGCCAAAGAACTTTGATCGATCAAAATAATTTTGATCGATCAAAAAAATTAACGATTAAATCGAGGGATTAATCGTTAATTTCCGCAGCCCTAGTTGCAAGGTTTCAAAAACTTCTCTCCAGGTATTTCTTACATTACAGTCTCTGGAGTTTACAGAGAACGGTGAGAAAGAACATCCAGTGAGCAACATTCTGTGGGCAAAAGCAACTTGTTAATGAGAGAGGTCAGAGGAGAATGGCCAGACTTAAGGTGCCCATACACCTTACAATTATCTGCAGATTTTCTGTGGTCAGATGGAAAAAGTGCAACAGATTGGCCCAGGTGGAGATTACTCCATCCACACAGTTTAGCATAGATGGAGGAATCTGTTGCACCTTTTCTATCTGACCACAGAAAATCTGCAGATAATTGTAAGGTGTATGGTCAGCTTTACTGAAGCTGACAGGAAGTCCACAACTGCTTCAATAACTACCCTTTACAACAGTGGTGTGCAAAAGGGTATCAATGAACGCACAACACATGAAACCCAGAAGATGGGTTGCAGCAGCAGGCCACACTACACGCAGTTAAAATTAGGAAAAGAACGCTAGGATCAACAAAATAGCATTACCAATTCTTAGGAGAACATTGCCTGCTCAAAATCCAGCCCCTCCCCTGTCACAGCAGAGAGCCGTGACAGGATCGAGAGGTGAGGGAACCCGGTATGTGTTCCCTCACCTCTCGATCTACTTAGCCGACCTGTGACAGTCTCATTGTCACAGGTCGGCTAGAACTATGACGTGAGTGAAAAGCACTCACCTCATAGTTCTCCTTTAAAGTGCAACTGAAGCCAAAACATTTATTTTTAAGACAGTGTGTATTAGAGTAGTAGAGTAGATTAGACCCCTGTCAGGTTTTTATTGCTGTCTGTGTCCCCGTTAGGGAGATTCACCTCCCCTTTATTTGTTCTGTAGACCATTATCACTGAAAAAAGAATCCCAAGTTTTGGGTCGACATCATGAATTCATTTATGGGCTCTAGAAAGGTACACATAATGTAACCGCTGAGTATGTAACATAGAAACCAGTCACTTCTGGATCACCAAGCACCACTGTTATGGGAAGAGAATAATAGTCATTTGATGCAGAGCACTGTCATACCTTTATCTTTCTTCAGAAACTCCAACAAGGTTCTGATGGCAGCCACAGCAGTGGCAACATCGGGGTCTTCATGCAGCTGACATTTAAAATACTCAATCACTTCTGTAAGGAGTAAACAAAAAAAATTATAAGAATTAATAAATGTGTACAAAAATATAATTACGTCACGTTTTCTTATTTTTAAGTTTAGTTTCACTTTAACACTTGTGCTAGATTACTTGCACATATTCAGGAGAGATGGAAGATTTAACATTTACAAATGGAGGTCACTGCACCACGGCACAGTGTAAAGTGTTGCGGAGTGGAGAGTAAAATGTAGTGTAGACTTGGGGGGCGGACTTATAAAGGGTTCGTACAGCATATAGCTGAGTGAATGCCATTCACAGGGCACTACCGCCACTAGAAGGAAATCCCTATCTTCCTCGGCACCATCTAGTGGCAGTAATGCTGAGTAAATGTCATTCACCCAGCTATACAATTGCCAACCCCTTTATAAATCTACCCCAAAGTCTACACTCCTAGTGAACAATGAAGGTGCCGCGGCTCACCGCCACATGGTAAAACGCTGCATTTTAGCGTGCAGCTATTGTGAACAAGCCCTCAATGTCCATCTTCCTGATGACCTGGTTTGTTTTGTGTATTAATAATATACCTAAATAAAACATATTAAAAAAATAAGTATTCCTTACTTCCTTCACATGGGGCACCTGCTGTTTTCAGATTGAAACATGCCTGTCACGTGGCTGTAACGATCCTTATGCTTGTGAATTGAGCCCTTATGTCATGCATCAGTCTGATGTCATAACACAATAATAGAAGGACTCTGGCAGGTCTGGTAACAATGTGAGGTCCCCCAGAACACTCCGCTTACCGTTCTCGTTCATGTCTGGTACCCCCGGAGGAGGGGGGGAGGGATGGAGAGACGGGAGGAGACCGCAGGCAACACAGCTGTGTCACTGGACCAGATACACGCAGCCCAGCAGCGAAAGAGTAAACAGCAGCATGGCTCCCCCGCTTCCGCCTGTCGGCTCATGACGTCATCAGTGAGGGACGGAAGTATGCCATTCTCATTCTTGGGCAGTGGTGGCTTATTATGGCTTCAGGTGAGATTCATCATCAGTTTGTGTCCCTGGTAATAACATGGCAGGCCCGGGTGGCATATACACAGGTGGGGGAGGGAGGCTCTATTGTATGGACAATACACGCTGACAGTGAGGAACAGCAGCAGATCTCTGTGGGTAGTCATGGAGGAGCTGGTGACTGAGTGCCATCATCTGGCATGCTGGCCATACATAAGACAATTTTCTCACCATGTGCAGCTTGCTTTCGGTCAAGCCAAACTGCATATAGCAGTTTCCATTGAACCTTCGAAACACTATGTAGATGTATTTCTAATAAAAGAAATGTGAGAGATTCCTCCATCTATGCTGAACAGCGTGTGGAAGAATCCCCCTCCCCGCTGAGCTCTTGTATCCCCTGCTGCTGTCAAAATACCCAAACAGTGACTGCAGCCAATCAGCCCGAGCACTGAAATCATACAGATTCCTCCATCCACGCTAAACAATGTGGATAAAGGAATCTCTCCCACCGGCCTATTGTATCCTGACGGCTGCTGCTGTTAGAATACCTGAACAGTAGCCCAGATAGCAAGCAATTGAGCTGCACGTTTGAAAATGACTTGCTAAACTATTGCAGACTTGCCAAGCTTCACAATTTTGTTGCACAATTACAGCAAGTCTGCATTGCAAATCTCCAGATCGATCTGCTTTGCAAAAGTGCTGTAAACTTGCAGGACTCTTGCTGTAGCCTTGCCAAGCAAATTTGCTACAAATTCCAAAATAATTCTAGAATTTGCGCTGCAAGTGTTGTGCAAGTCTACAACTTGCCAGGAATGTGTGCAGCAAGTTAACAAGAATTACAATGTAACCCTCCCACAGGTTTGTGGCAAGTTATCCTTGCTATCTGGGAGGCTGTAGGGCAGCCAATTTTTGGCCCTGCTCCTTTAACAAAAGTCAGTTTAGTAATCCACTTTTGGTGAGCCCGTGGTGCCAAACACTGTAAATTACAATTTTGCAGTATTTAAAGCACATCGGCAGGTTTTAAAAATTAGGAATGCACCGATACCATTTTTCAAGACCAAGTACAAGTACTGTTCCTCAAGTACTCACAGATATCAATTACCGATACTGTACGTTTATTTTAGTGTCATGTGACAGTTTTTCTAAAACAATACGGAATAATGATTTTAGGAGAGTGGTGAGGTGTCAGGGCCCAGTCACAGCGGCAACTTCTGCGACCCTGGTAGTTCTGCCACTGTCTCCCAAGCTGTAGAGGGACTACAAATCCCAGCCATACATTATACAGCAATGCAGAATAATATGAAGGTTACATACTCAGTGTTGCTCACCAGGGCTATGTGGCAGCTCAGCAGGCTTTGCGGGGTCTGAACAGTGTTGTGCCTCAGGAGGATGTGTGGGGTCTCCCCAGGGCTGTGTAGGGACTCCCCAAGACTGCGTTCGTGTCTCCCCAGTGCTGTGCCATCTCTCACCAGGGTTTTACGGGCGGGTGCGGGCCTATCCAGCACTGTGCCTATCTCTGCGGGTAGCAGGAAGGAGAAGATGTGCCACCGCAAGGTCTCCAGCAATTTTTAAACAGGTGCGGCTGCCTGAGGTCCTGCACTTTTTGGGGACCTCAGGCAGCCGCACCTGTTTAAAAATGTAAAGGGCCAGTGTCGGCACCAATACTGATCCTAGTATCAGTGCATCCCTATTAAAAATAGAATTCCCTGCATTAAAAATACAAGCTCTGACTGCAAAATTCACGCTATTTCTGGTGCTATCCCCCACAGTTCAGCGCTGTTCAATCCAGTGTAGGAACCCTTGCAGGCTACATGATGCCCAGCATCATTCAGCCCCCTTCCTGTGAGCTCAGAGTGTCAAGGACTCCCTTCCTGGGCTCACAGGAGAATGCTGCAAAGAATAAAACCATTGCATGGCACTGGTCTCTCAGAATATGCTCACTTGAAGACAGGGAAGGACCTGTGTCATTTCATGATCAGAGTGAAGACTTCAAGAAACAAATTCTATATATAAACTGAAAAAAGGGGGGGGGGGGGGGTTAATTCAACTCCTGAAGACCTTTTACTGGTTTTATACTCTAACACAATAAATTATATTTATTTTTTGGAGGAAAAATATGACTTTCATTTCGTATCACAAATTTATGTTGATATTTTATGAAAAACTAAGAACATTTCCAAAAAGAGCCATTTTTTTTATTACTTTCAGTTTGCCAACCGTGATGTCTCTTACCCAGATTGAACTCTATGGCGTTTATTTATAAACAATTCGCAGAGCCATTTGCCCTGCAAATATCTGTGAAGGTTTGCGAATAGAGGCAAAAAGAAATGTTCTTAGTATATTTTCTTTACAAGTCGAATGTAATTTTAAATGTATTAATGTAATACTGCATTATGGCCACTAGATGGAGCCGAGGAGCAGAAAAAATAAGTATTTATTTCCTATGCTCCTCAACTCCATCTAGTGAAGATTACATTACATTTAACCTCATTACATTAGACCTAAAAAGAAAAATATGCTCAGAATGTTCTTCCTCATTCTGTTAAATACTAAAGGGTTTTGGCTGGAGTTTGGCTTTAAAAAGGAATTAATTGTGCTACAAAGTGAATTATATCTGTCTTTACTGCATATTTGTAAATACCTAACCATTGCTTCCATTGTTTTCTAGATGATGACGTTAATCTTTTAGTTACTGTGGTGGATGTGAACCCAATATGGTGGGGGAAGCAAGCACTCAATCAATCAGCTGTATGTATATAGGCACAAGAAGTCCTGAAATATAACCTGAGAATATTCTCAACCGACATTGACATCTCTGATACTCTTTCCTTGTTTAGGTAACACTTCCAAAATGCATGGATGCGGTTATGGTGATGGGCAATTCCCATTTGTTTATGGGACGTAGCAACAAGCTTGCTGTGATCGCCAGTCATTTACAAGAAAGGTATGGGAGTCTCAGTTTATCCCAAGCAATCAGATTTTACTGGTTTTCGATTTAGAGATATTAAAATAATGAAGGGTTATTAAAACACATTGTTAATATAGAATACTGCAGTTAATTATTTTAATTAAAGTAGAAGGAAACCATGTTTGAAACGTTTCCTCCCCACTGCTCATATGCATGCTGTTTGTAAGAAATCTCAATGGAAATACCTTTCTTTTTTTTTTTTGGGACCGACAATGCTCCAGCTCCTCTTTGTAAATGATTGCCTCAACAACGGGGCTGATTTACACAGAGCTGTGATGTCACCTGCCAGCTTTACCGGGGAGAGAGTTCCTTCCCAGCAGCTGCTCATTGATACAGGGGAGCCAGAAGATTTTTAAAAAGGTAGTTACATTAAGATTATATGAGCTGGGAAGGGAGGTGTGTGTCAACATTTTAAACATGGATTTTTTTAGCCTGTCCTACTTTAAAGTGTAGTTCCACTTTTGAAGTCAAATTTCAGAAAACCCCGCTATATGTTTATGTTCACATTCACACAGCATACCTGAAAATCATTTTTCTAAATATATTATTACCTTTTAGATATTTTTCGGTGAAGGCCTTTGTTCAGATTCCAAGCTAGTCTAAGCAGTCTGAAAGGCAAAGTAGAGGGACAAACTAGAGCTGCAGCTAACGATTATTTTCAAAATCGATTAGTTAGCCGATTATTAAGTTCGATTAATCGGTTAATCGGGTATTGCGCTGTATAATGTATTATTGCTGGGACTTGTAGTCCTCTATACAGCGCAATGCAGAATATCACCAGCTATAGAGGAGTACAACAAATCCCAGCAATACATTATACATACAGTGTATAATGCATTGCTGGTATTTGTATTCCTATGTATAATGTACAGTACAATGTACCATCAGCTATAGAGAAATACAAATCCCAGCAATACATTATAGAGCACCATGTGTGGGAAAGTGCAGGCTTACCTGACCAGTCTTCCAGCAACTTGCTTCTGAGATTGGACCTGTCTATCAGCTGCTGCCATCCCCCCACCCCTGCTCCTCCTTACTACATCTCCCCGCGTGCCTTGCCGATCGTGGATGGGCAGGAAATGTGAAGCGGGGAGGAGGGGCGGCGTATGGAGCGGGGATGCGAGCGGGTCTAGCAGCGGCGAGCGTGAGGTGGGGAGGAGGTGCGGCGCACAGCGTGTGGAGCTGTGAACAGGGCTAACTGATGGGAAGCCGATTAATCGATTATTGAAAAAGTTGACAACTTTTTCAATAATCGATTATGTCGATTAGTTGTTGCAGCCCTAGGACAAACCGAGGGACAGACTGAGCTTCCTCTCATTAACATAGAATGCTTCTAGGGCATTAACCTTTTGTTGACACAGACAGTGTTCAAATCTAGTTTACAACTGATAATGAGATCTGCCAGCACAGTACAGACAGGGTTCACTAGAGTAAACGGAACTTCCCACAGCTTCCTGCTTAACATTACATAGGGGGGAAGCTAGTTAGGAGTTTAAGAAAGTAATAAGCACTTAATGTAATTACCATTTTAAGATTTTTTATGTTATACTTTGTGAATGGGAACATATTACTAATATAAAATAGGTGTTATCCCAATTTGGCTGCAAAAGTGGAAATACACTTTAAGCAAATCTGTCACTTTGCCTATTCTCTTGGCAAGACACACTCTTCTGCAGAGACATGCCTACACTCCTCTGCTGCTAAATTCGACTGCGGAGGTCCTTTGGGATACTTGCAGAAACATGGGAATGTGATTTTCTCCCGTTTCGCTCCATGGTGCAGTGCTTGGCGTTTCGCTAGGGTTGATTACTAAAACGGTCTAAATGCTCTGCTGCAGATTCCATGCCTGTATACCCCCATGTACAGTTGCTGGCTCCCCATCCTCTGTGTAATGTGCAATCATTGTAGAGAAAAGGGAAGCTGCACTTTAATATAAAAGCAGATATGAATATTTATTAATCCATATGTTACAAGTGGAAAAGTCACCTGAACCTCCACTGTCACATAGAGAAAGGTATTAGACCTTTATAAGCTCAAAGACAGAAAAAGACATGAAAACCTCAGGCTTAGGAAGTGTAGCAGTGTTATTTATATTGTATTTCTTCTTGTTTGTAGCCGCCTCCTTTTTCCAGGCAAACAGTGGAAGAGTGGAGACTTGTCTGGGGAGTCCTCCATTTGGGAATCAAATGTATCCGGAAGTAAGGATGGCAAATATGAATTGTTGACAGCAGCCAATGACATGATTGCTGAAGATATCAAAGATCTTATGACCAAAAGTAAGAAGTTCAGAAAGAAAATATGGCATATGTGTAATCTTAAAATATTGCATTTTGGTTCAGGGTTAGGTTCAGCTTTTAATAACTGTTAGTTCATCAAGATGAAAACCTCTATTTCTATACCCTTTATTGACACTATGTAATGTATTGTTTTTCATGGTGTTCTTTGGCTTTTAAAGGAGAACTATGAGGTGAGTGCTTTTCACTCACCTCATAGTACTAGCCGACCTCTGACAATGAGACTGTCACAGGTCGGCTCAGTAGATCGGGAGGTGAGCGAACACATACCGGCGTTCGCTCACCCTCTCGATCCTATCACAGCTATCTGCCGCGACAGGGGAGGGGCTGGATTCCCCCCCCCCCGCTTCGATCCGCCAGCGCTGACTGGCGGATCGGACAGGGGAGGGGGCAGGTACAGCTGGCTCTGCCTCTAGATAGGCAGAGCCAGCTGTCACTCACGCAGCTGGGCGGATCCAGACATAATTATCGGGATCTGCTTCAGCTGCGGCGTCTCAGTATACCGCGAGCAGTAGCTGAGCTTATACTGAGCCTAGGTTGACGGGAGGACGCTAATTTGTGTCCTCCCGTTACCCTAAGGAGAACTATGGGGAAAAGCCTTAACCCCATAGTTCTCCTTTGAAGCATACATAGTAACCATAATCATCCGTATGGTTGCTTGTGTTTTGCTTTTAATACATTTTTATTAACCTTAAGAAATGGTGTGAAGATTAGAAAAGGGAGCCATATCAAAAATGAACAGCAATCAGATCATGTTGTTATGATAGCAAGCTATGTGGTGAGGGGTTTACATAGACTACATAGTCAATAGACTTACCAGACCCCGTGTCAGTAACATGCAGTGTGTTAAGGATGCCCCTTCATTTATATGAGATGTAAATGCTCCAAAATGGACAACAAAAATGCACTTTTTTTCCAGTACAGCACACTCGTGGTATGTCACCACATATTGAGTTGCACTGCATCACAAGTGCATTGCCTTAGCGTGTTGGGGTGCCATTGATCATAATTGGCACTGCAGCAAAGTACAGCATGTGAGGTGCAACACATAGGTGTGAAGGGGCCCTAAAAGTTTGCTGCAGGTCCCTTTGATACATTGTCCCTTCAATTGATGTATTTACCCATGGTGAAGTTTAAATAATCAATATGAGATAGCAATAACACACTTAAAAAAAACTTTTTTGTCCTGGAGCTTCAAATAATTTGTGAGGGCAACAGGGCAACTTATCCACAGGCTTCATTCTAACCTTTGTCTTAAATATGACTCCTCTTCACAGGCACTGAAGTGAAAGGACAGCGGACAGATACTATGCTGGCGGGATCTTTAGCAAAAGCCCTTTGCTGTATCCTTTTCCGATGGCTACAAGCGTCAGTATTAGTTAGTTATCCTCTTTTTATACGTGGGGGGCGCGCCAACCCCTCCCACAAATCCCGGCTAACAAGTTAGCCATCCCACTTAACTGGACTTGTGTAATGTTGAAAAGGTTTTGCTGGTCATCAATTAGCTTCTTTGGTTCTAATGAGTGTCAGAAACCTCAGCATTTATTGCCACAGAGGTAAATCAGGTTACCTTAAAGGAGAATTATGGTGAGAGTGAAATACATTCATCCCCATAAATAGAGCCGACCTGTGACACTGAAGCCGTCGCAGGTTGACTCTATAGATTGAGAACCAAGCGATCATATACTGCTGATCGCTGAGTTCCCAATTTTTCTCTCTGCGGAGAGTGGTGACTGTCCCTGCAGGGATTCCCCCCTCCCCCACAACTAAGGCCCAGTTTGGGGGCTGAAACATGCATGCATTTGTTTGACTGCTGCTTTTATGCCTTTTTGCAAATAAAGTATTGAATGAATGGATCCCCCTATGAATGCCAGTTTTTGCCTATTTTCCCCTCCCCTCTCCATTCCTCTAGCGTTCATTGGAGGGATGGACAGGGGAGGGGTTGGTCAATCAAGTGACGGGGTGGATCCTGACAATATTGTTGGGATCTTTCCCAGCCGCATTGCTTTCAGCTTGCCCTCCTGTGACTCTAAAGAGAACTATAGCCAAAAAAGGTTGGGCCATTGTTCTCTTTTTTAAAGCTGGTAACCCTAAAGCTGAACTCCGAGCATAAAAACATTTAATCCAAATATATTCCTCAAACATCGCAAAGGATATAGTACAAAGCCACTTTGTGTGCAACCCCTGTTATTACCTTGTAAATGTAGTGGCAACATTACCACTGTGCTGCACATAGCTTGCACAGCCTTGTACAGTATTATGACATTCCCATACAAGTCTATAGGAATGCTTAACCTGCTTGATGTTGGTGAAAGGCAGGTCAGAAGGAGGTAAACTGCAGGTCAAATCCTGACAATAAATTGTGAATGATCTCGGAAGCATCTCTAACCGATGTAAAATCGATCCCATCCACACAAGTCCCCTCCATCTAATATATGTATTATCCTATATCCTTCCACCTAATATATGTATTAATATATTTGTTACCTTTTCCTGATCAATAATGTCCAGACATTAACCGAATAAATAAAGAAGCCAAAGGTACGTATTTAGAAATCTGTTTTTTGTTTTTTTTAAGCATGTAGTTTTTTATTCAGATTTGTCATAAAAAAAAAAAAATACAGAACAAAAGACATATCATAGTACAATCTGCATCCTGACTTGTATACTTGCAGTTCTGTGACATACAACTGAAGATGACATGCGATACAGTAGTACATTGATACAGTGCTAACTATATAGAAATGTATTGCCTTCAGTAATAATGCAGAGGTATAAGATATAACAGTCTTAATTCAAGGCCAACAAACAAACAAAAACTAGAACAAGAACAAGACTCGCAATCACCTTTAGATTTAGCAGATTAGTTCATACCCTTTGGGGGAAGGGACCAGCAGGAACATAGGGAATCCCTACATAATCACATATAGTGGCAGGGCAGCAGGAAGAACTCTACCTGCAGCTTCAGACATGAATTGACATTGACATTGTAGGGAGTCGTTAAAGGACGTCAAGGGCACCCAACGATCTATTTAATTTGGATGTGTGGTACCAAACCGTATCCTTAAACAAGGATACCATCTCTTTCAATTGAGGCGCTTGCAAGGTCAACACCATAAATGGGGTCCAGGTGTCGAAGAATTTCTCTGTGTATGTGCAATTGTATTGGGCATCTAGTTTATCCAGCGACATCAGTCTATTTAGTAGGTCTGTAAGTTGTTGCAAGGAAGGTGGAGCAGGTATTAGCCAATTTTGTTAGAATGGCCTTTTTCGCCGCTAATATACACAGGTGTTCCCACCTGGTGAGCCGTTTGGACCGTGGAACGCACGCAGGGCCTGGTGTGTGAAAAAGGCATAGAAGTGGTTCCCTTTGCCTATGGATACCCGAAAGGTTAGCCATATAGGAAAGTATGTGCGACCAGAACCTTAATATGTGTGGGCATAACCAGATCAAATGTTCCAGATTCGGGCATGGGGCGTGACATTTAGGACAATATGTCTGCCATTCAGGAGGGGTGGCCCTGTATTTTAAGTTAAAGGCGTAGTAAGCTCTGTGGACAATTTTGAATTGAAGTTCCCTCCAATTTTCTAGAAATCTGTTTTAAGTTAATATAAGGTTGCCATGACTGCTCAGTGCACAGTCTAATATCTGTATTTGTCTATATTATGTGCAGTTGGACAAGAAGTCAAATCCAGGATACTGGTGAGACAATGGACTTGATCAAGCACGTCTGTCTATTACTGCATTCCAGAGCATCCTCTAACAGGGCAGTTTTCTTTTGGCTGTTAATTTATTGTAGGTTATTAAGGCAGCAGAAGACAGTGCACTACAATATATGAACTTTATGAATGTCATATTTGCTGCCCAGAAACAGGTAATTCTACTAATTGATTGTTAGTCTCTAATTGTTTGGATAAAGCTGATTGTACTAAAGCCTTCCTCCTTTTCCTCTAGAACATCCTTATTGACGCTTGTGTACTGGACACAGACTCGGGACTCTTGCAGCAGGTAAGGGAGTCATTCAATCATGTCCTTATTTATGTGCTTATAGCAGGCTACAGTTACGGCTTTTTAGAGCAGGCAGCATGGGCTGAATCTTTTGACTATACTAGCGACATGACTAAATTGTTTCACATGTCTGTTGTCCTGTGCGGCCAAAATCTGTTGTAGTGGAGCAGCACTATTCCCCAGTTCTGAAATCAGACGGCATTTTATCAGTCTGCCAATTGCCTGGCCCTTTGCAACTTCTTGTTCAAGCACAAGGACATTGTGACGTTTCATATTGTTCATCGACCCCCCAAACAGTTATGTTTAATAAATACTACTTTAAAAAACAAGTGCTATGAATAATACAAATACACTTCCTTTTGGCATCAGCAACTGCTATTATGGTTGTTACAATGCCACATTTTTTTTAGTAATGCACAGCTATCACTTCTTTGCCCCCTTCCTATTGCTATAGTGCTCTCCAAAGAAGTTTAAGTGGGGGAACACATTTATTATGAGAAGTGAATAATACCATCAAATCCTTGAGGAAAATCTGCTGCCCTCTGCCAGAAAGTGGTCAATGGGAAGAAGGTTTACCTTCCAACATGACAATGACCCCAAGCACACAGCAAAAATGACCACACAGTGGTTGAAGGAGAAAAAGGCGAATGTCCTTGCATGGCCTAGTCAGAGCCCAGACTTAAACCCCATTGAAAATCTGTGGAATGACTTGACGACTGCAGTCCACAAATGGTCAACATCAAATTTAACTGAACTTGAGCAGTTCTGCAAAGAAGAGTGAGCAAATATTGCAAAGTCTAGATGTGCAAAGTTAGAAGAGACATATCCCAACAGACTAAAAGCTGTAATTAAAGCAAGAGGTGGTTCAACAAAATACTGACACAAGAGGGTGATCCTTTCTCCAACTTTTTTTTTTTTTCTGACATATTGGTGTTATATCTTTCACTTGGATGTTATAAGTAAATACAACTGGATAAAACAAAAACTATCTGTCTTCATTTCAGACTGCAAAGCAAGAAAATGTGATTATTTTATAGGGGGGCAATTCTTTTCTATACCCACTGTACATATACTCTTCCCAGAAGTGGAAGGTCAGAGACACAAAACTCAAGGCTGCTCTGGCTCCCAACCCTGTGTATCACTGTCTTGCCACTAGCCACCCACATTTACAACAAGGGACTGGCATGAAGCTCTACAGAGACCTTAAAAGATAAATTGACCCAAATCAGCTTTTCATAATTAATACACCACCTATTGACCTGCATAACTTTACCTGACCCACTTTTGACCGCCAGATATTTTATTGACCCTTGGGGGACAACGCTGTAATTTCTGCAGTCATATCTTTCGTGGATAGTGATTTAATGGGAGATAATCGCATGTTGTTCTAATAGCCCTGAACCAAACCTGCAGTGACCAAAATGTCTCATTACAGCTATTACTAGGTAACTGGTTCAGTGCTTACAGCTAAGGAGATACAGTGAGGGTAATTTATCAAAACTAGAGCAGACAAAACCTGGAGCAGATATGCATGGCAACCAATCAGCTTCTCCCTTTCATTTTCAAATCTTAACTGAACAAACTGAAGAGAGAAGCTGATTGGTTGCCACAGGCAACTGCTCCAGATTTTGTCTACTCCAGTTTGGATAAATCCCCCTCATTGTCTCCATAGGAATTAGAAAAATATTTCATACAGCCCAATTTGAATGAGAAATTGTAAATGTTTGTATATTGTTTTATATGTTCACAGGCTTGTGACATAACAGGAGGAATATATCTGAAGATACCTCAAGTTAACTCACTGTTGCAGTACTTGTTGGTAAGATGTGTATATATCTATATATACCATTACCATTGTTTTTAACTGTTTGTTGCAGCTAGCAAATTATGTATGTTTACCTCAGATCTGTATTTCATATGTTTGCTGTTCTTTACACAAACATTGTATTCTCTTTGGAACAGTGGGTTTTCCTTCCAGATCCAGATCAAAGGACTCAGCTGAACCTACCCCCTCCGGTTCATGTGGATTACCGTGCAGCATGCTTCTGCCATAGGAACCTGATTGAAATTGGCTATGTTTGTTCTGTTTGTTTATCCAGTAAGTATGGCTCATCAAAATCCAACATAGATATTAACACACATAATTGTTGATACTTTATTGCTTATGCTCATTTTAATGTACTCTGTGAGCAGACATGATTTTCAAAAAAAAGGTTTACAGTAAGTCCATTTGTTTTTTAAATAACGTGGATTTTTTGGAGTGTTCTACATACTTTTTCTCTTTAATTATTATGGCAGGACTAAAAAAAATAAAAAATAGTCTGATAAAATGGAAATATTAGATATTAATATTATGTTTTTTTAATGCTTGCTCCGTCACTGATGTTTAGAGACTATAGCAGGCGAGTGCAGCTTCACCTATAGCAGCTACTGTTCCCTTAAGGCAAGTAGCGAATAGCAAAGACAGGAGTCCAGAGGGTGGCGTATGCCAGAGGCAGAGAGGGTCGAGGCAGTCAGTAAGCATATTCCGGGGACAGACCTGAGAACCTGTAGCAGACTAGAGAGTATTGCAGGGATAGACTAATGCCAGGGTAGACAGCAGACTAGAGAGTATTCCAGGAACAGGCTAAGGTTAGGGCAGGCAGCAGACTAGAGAGTATTGCAGGGATAGACTAATGCCAGGGTAGACAGCAGACTAGAGAGTATTCCAGGAACAGGCTAAGGTTAGGGCAGGCAGCAGACTAGAGAGTATTGCAGGGATAGACTAATGCCCCGGTACGCAGCAGACTAGAGAGTATTGCAGGGATAGACCAATGCCAGGGTACGCAGCAGACTAGGGACTATTCCAAGAACAGGCTAAGGTTAGGGCAGGCAGCAGACTAGAGAGTATTGCAGGGATAGACTAATGCCAGGGTACGCAGCAGACTAGGGACTATTCCAAGAACAGGCTAAGGTTAGGGCAGGCAGCAGACTAGAGAGTATTGCAGGGATAGACTAATGCCAGGGTACGCAGCAGACTAGGGACTATTCCAGAAACCGGCTAAGGTCAGAATAGGTAGCAAACTAAAGAGTATTCCAGGAACAAGTGCAGGGCATGCAGCAGACTAGGGAATATTTCAGGGACAGGCTGTTGTGATGGCAAGTAGCAGGCAAGAGAGCATTATTAGGCCAGGATTAGAATCAGGTATGTTGCTTTGCACCCACAATCCGTTTTTCCTTCTTAAGGTGCCCATACACTGCACGATTCTCGTACGAGAATTGCGGGAAATCCCACGATCGTACGAGAATCGTGCAGTGGGAATGAAGACGTGCAACCGTTTCTACTGTACGGTCGCACGTCTTTAAGGAGAACGCTAGAAAACAAGCCGAAAATCGTACGATTTTCGGCTGATTTGAATGATGCTCGGGAGACAAATGCCGAACGGGCCGGTGTGCGCACGCACACACTGCCCGTTCAGCATTGCGGTCATTGCAAGTACGATCTGCCTGTCCAAGATGGGCAGATCGTACGTTTTTTAAATTACTTTACAACCATCGCAAGACTAAGGTCTTGCGATGGTTGTAAAGTGTATGCCACCTTTATCCAGATTTCAGAACTGTACTCTGTTCACTGCTTCTCTACAACATACTGTTAAACATATGGATGCCGGTAGATAAAGTTTTCAGACATGTCTTAAAGTGTACTGTTGAACATTTTTCAGTGCCCACTGTCTTTATTGTTTCTTTTTAGTATTCTGCAACTTCAGTCCCATCTGTACTACTTGCGAGTGAGTATTATGTGCTTTAGCTCTTCTCATTTATGATGCATATTTTAATAATGTCATCACATAACAATTTTTGATCTCTTACACTAAACCTCTCTCCTCTAAATAGGACGGCATTTAAGATCTCTTTACCTCCAGTCATGAAGGCAAAAAAGAAGAAATTAAAATCTATGTTTTAGAGGCAGGACTTGTTTCTGCACAGACGACCAGCGAGGTTTACATGGACTCCTCAGTGATCATAAATAATTACCACCATATCATAAATTTGGAGAGAAGCATCAGACAGCTAACAAGCTTTCATTCTGTTGCCAGAAGGACAACATGGCAACTGAAACTCAACAATCAGAGGAGCACATGCAAGGTGTGATATTTCTGCACCACCGGCAAAAAAAATATTTGTGCCTCAAGTGTAAATAGCAACTATCCACAATCAGTCTTTCACCATTTTATCTGCATTAGAATATTACAGATAGAACTTGTTTGGCTGCTATGGGCAGCACAGACCATTTTTAAATGGATGACATCCAATGTAATGATGCTTCCCTAGAGACTGACAACACTTAACCATAGCTAGCAGAAATGACTGCTGTTTGTATATGAAAATACTGAACCAATAGAAAAATATTACTCTTGATACTTTTATTTGCTGCAGCTATTTATATGTATATGTTTTGTAAAAAATAAAAACAGATCTAAAGTATGAGTCTATTAATTCATTGAGTGATTTTTAATGAAAATGTTTTGCTTTTGACTATACTCCGATCAGCCATAACATTATAACGACTGAGAGATGAAGTGAATGACATTGATTATCTCGTTACAATGGCACCTGGAAGTGGGTGGGATATATGAGGCAGCAAGTTAGCATTTTGTCCTTGAAGTTGATGTTTTGAAAGCAGAAGAATTGGACAAGTGTAAGGATTTGAGCAACTTTGAGAAGGGCCAAACTGTGATGGCTAGATGGGTCAGAACAACTCCAAAACTGCAGCTCTCATGGGATGTTCCAGGTCTGCAGTGGTCAAGACCTACTAAAAGTGGTCCAAGGAAGGAAACCAGTGAACCGGTGACAGGGTTATGGGCGGCCAAGACTCATTGATGCACATGGGAAGCAAAGGCTGGCCTGTGTAGTCTGATCCAATAGAAGAGCTACTGTAGCTCAAATGGCTTGGTGCCGGATACCACAGCATCCCTTCAGAGGTACAGTGGAGTCCATGCCTCGACGGGTCAGGGCTGTTTTGGCAGCAAAAGAGGGACCTACTCCATATTAGGCATGTGGTGATTATGTTATAGCTGATTGGTGTATTTGTATATGTATTTTTTTGAGGGATGTCATGTAGTGAACACTACAAAATTGGTTATTCAAATGTTCCTAAATAAATGTTTAAAGCGTGTCTAAATCCCTCTCTAGAGGTAGAGCCAGCTGTGCTCGCCCCCTCCCCATTTGACCCTCCAATCAGCCCTGGGGGAAGGGGGATTCTCTGCGGGGAGCAGTAACTGACAACCACTGCTCTCTGCAGGGAGAAGATCGGGAACTGAGCTATCAGCGGTATGCAATCCATCAGTTCTCGATATATAGCGCTGGCGTGTGACAGCTGCAGTGTCACACATCGGCTCTAACTATGGGGATGAGTGCATTTCACTCTCCCTATAGTTCTCCTTTAAATCTGAATCAGACTTCATGTCATCTTCAACTTCATGTCAGTTAGGCTTTACATCTACTTTAACTTGATATTTTTTTCATTGTTGCTTTTTCTAAGTCTCCTTCAAACTGTCAGGTTGTTACCAACTGTGATTTCCATTGGTGAAGTTAAAGAGAAGTGAAGTTAGGGGTACCATTTTTTTTTCTAGAGATGCTACATACCTAGATTATTATTGCTGTCCAGTAGTGGGCAGACTCCCAGTAAACATAAGCAGCCCAATCTAACTAAAAATCAAGGGGCTCCGTCTAAGAATGATGTAGACTGTCTTTGCTGACCTCTACTTTTGGTTGTCATGCTGATGCATTGGCATCAATGCTGTCTGAGTCACTGACCTGGAACAAATATAAAGATAAGGAATTCTGACCTTTGCTGATACTCATTTACAGCATACATGTTTCAGGTCTGTCGCTTAAAAGTAGTCAGACCCAGCCAAGCAAGTAGAATTTCTAAAGGACATTTCCACCTATGGTAAGTGATTTTGAGTTTTTGATGGTAATGGTGAGGTGCAGGGGGGATGTACATGTGTGTGCACATTCTCAGGAGTTACAGGGCTGTTTTTCATACTTTATTTTATAGACTCTTTCCTGCAGCCCCTGCACCTCTACATTACCACAAAAAAACTCAAAACCACTTACTAAGGTGGAAATGTCCTTTAAAAGGAGGCAAGCAATCACAGCTCCTGCACCTTTCTTCTGACCGTATTATTTTAAAGTAGGCACAGGCAAACTCCAGCCCTCCAGCTGTGGTGAAACTACAAACCCCATCATGCATCTGCCTCTGGGGGTCGTAGCTGTCAGAGTCTTGCAATGCCTCATGGGACCTGTAGTTCCACAACAGCTGGAGGGCCAGAGTTTTGCCTACACCTGCTTTAAAGTGTATTTCCACTTTTGCAGTCAAATTTGAGAAATCCCCTCTGTATATTTGTGTTGGTAGTCATGCAGCATACTAAAAAATGTTTTACCTTTTAATTATGTTTGTGTAGCACACCATTGCAACCTTCGATCTGATTTTCCAAGTGACAGGAAACTCTTTCTGTCCTTATAGAAAGACTAAGGACAGACTGAGCTCCCTCTCATTAACATACAATGCTTCTAGATATTTAACCTTTTGTTGGGGCAGACATTTTTTAAATCTAGTTTACATCTGATAATGAGATCTGCCAGCACAGCACAGACAGGGTAAGTTAACATTAACCTGCCCAGCCCCCTTGCATTTCAAAGCAAAATTCAGTACAGAGAACAATGTTTCTTTCAGAATACAGCATGTATTGCGCAAGCAGCAGTAGAAAAAAAATAAGGTGATGCAATGTGAATGAGAAACATGTAACAAATATAAATTAGGTGTTAACACAATTTGGCTGCAAAAGTGGAAATACACTTTAAAGTACATGTCCAGGCATTATCCAAATTTACCCCAAACATCTATCTCCGCCTTTAGATCATGTCCCACCATTACTTTAACTTTGTTTTTGTAGTAATAAACAGCTTTTTTCACTTTCTGTGACATCATCAGGTTTGTAAAATTCCTGTGGGGGCAGCTTCTGGGAGTCGAATTCCTATTGATGCCCCCCCTTTCCTCCAGGACCAATTATCCCGTAAGCCCTTTCCCTACACATAGGGGTTCATTTATAATGCCACTAGAGCCCCTAGATGGCACTGACAAACATAAGAATTTGTATGCTTGTCAGTGCCATCTAGGGGAGCTAGTACCATGTAAATAGCATCCCTTTATAAATGAATCCCATAGTATGTAAGCAGACTCTTGGAAGTCATGGAAGCAGTATTACTGGAAAAGAAATGCATGTATAGAGGGACAGAGAAGGTTAACGATAGGTGGAGTATTGTAGTCCAGCAGTCAGGGATGATAATGATGGCTGAGATGTCAGTGCAGCAAAGGTGCTGTGTTGTGTATGATAACAATAATTGCTATTTTCACCCTAAGTTTATGATAAAAAAAATATTTAAAGGATCTACAGTTAGTCAACTAATGGATAATGAGAAATCGTTGACAGCGATTCTCATTATATATTATAATTGATTAAATTGATAAGTTGTTGCAGCTCTAGTGGACATAATCCTCTTTATAGACTAGCATGGGGACCGCTGAGCACGATACCTCCTGAAGACGTGAGTTCTGTGTATTCTCAAACTATTTTCTATTTGTATTACTCTACAGCTCTAAAATACACCGTTTACCACTCATCCCCATTCTATTATCACCAATATCCAACTATCCACAATATCAGTTACTCTTGCTTTATTGAAAACAAAAACAATTATTAACAGAGAAAAAAATACAATTGAACAAGCTTGCATTTCTGTTCTGCTTTGGTTTCTTTAGAAACATTGTCATACTGGACTTAATCTTCCAATCTAAATGATTACAATGGTAAATTCAGTCTAGAGGCTACAAACATGCAGACATGTCTTTCTCCATGGATAGATGATGCATTATAAAGCAGTCTTCTGAAGAGTAATAAATATCCCTCTGTTATATGAAGCATTGGTCCGCAGTCCGTCCAGTCTTTAGCTCTCTATTTGACTCTGTATGCTGCCCGGGAAATGGTTTTGCCAATGTTTTCTGATCGTAGAGCAGAGAAACATCTTGTGCTTTTATTTAGTAGTTTTGGGCTTTGTCCACGGTAGCATTTATCAGATGGCAACAAGGTGACAAAAAAATGCTGAGATTCCTAAAGAAAATAAAAAGTCAAATCAAAATATGACATCTTTTGAAATACCTTCTTTGTAAAAAAAAAAAATTTTTTTAAATTGACCTTATGTATTTAAAGCAGCGAAAAAGCAAGGTCCGCTTTTTAAATGTGTCCCCTGCTGAAACACTGAAAAATAACACCTGTAGTAGAAAACTTGACATAATATATTTACCTTTCCCTCAGCTTATGCCCATGAGGCCTAGGCAAGAGTGACATCATGCTCCTTCTGGCAAGACCTGGGGAATGTAAAGTAGCCAAAATCTCACTAAAGCTGGCCACACACCTATAGATTGTCTGCAGATTTTCTATGGTCATATGGAAAAACTGCCACAGATTCCTCCATCTAGGCTAAACTGTGTGGATGGAGGAATCTCCCACTGGGCCAAGCTTCCCTATCTTGCTAGTCGGCCCCACTGGCTCTCAAAATACCTGAACAATCTGATTGGATGCCGGCATTGTTCAGGTGTTTTGAGAGCCAGTGGGGCCGACTAGCAAGATACTGAAACTTGGCCCAGTGGGAGATTCCTCCATCAAC
>NW_017306281.1:1443312-1513695 GCF_000935625.1 Nanorana parkeri | reverse complement strand
GGTACGCAGCAGACTAGGGACTATTCCAAGAACAGGCTAAGGTTAGGGCAGGCAGCAGACTAGAGAGTATTGCAGGGATAGACTAATGCCCCGGTACGCAGCAGACTAGAGAGTATTGCAGGGATAGACCAATGCCAGGGTACGCAGCAGACTAGGGACTATTCCAAGAACAGGCTAAGGTTAGGGCAGGCAGCAGACTAGAGAGTATTGCAGGGATAGACTAATGCCAGGGTACGCAGCAGACTAGGGACTATTCCAGAAACCGGCTAAGGTCAGAATAGGTAGCAAACTAAAGAGTATTCCAGGAACAAGTGCAGGGCATGCAGCAGACTAGGGAATATTTCAGGGACAGGCTGTTGTGATGGCAAGTAGCAGGCAAGAGAGCATTATTAGGCCAGGATTAGAATCAGGTATGTTGCTTTGCACCCACAATCCGTTTTTCCTTCTTAAGGTGCCCATACACTGCACGATTCTCGTACGAGAATTGCGGGAAATCCCACGATCGTACGAGAATCGTGCAGTGGGAATGAAGACGTGCAACCGTTTCTACTGTACGGTCGCACGTCTTTAAGGAGAACGCTAGAAAACAAGCCGAAAATCGTACGATTTTCGGCTGATTTGAATGATGCTCGGGAGACAAATGCCGAACGGGCCGGTGTGCGCACGCACACACTGCCCGTTCAGCATTGCGGTCATTGCAAGTACGATCTGCCTGTCCAAGATGGGCAGATCGTACGTTTTTTAAATTACTTTACAACCATCGCAAGACTAAGGTCTTGCGATGGTTGTAAAGTGTATGCCACCTTTATCCAGATTTCAGAACTGTACTCTGTTCACTGCTTCTCTACAACATACTGTTAAACATATGGATGCCGGTAGATAAAGTTTTCAGACATGTCTTAAAGTGTACTGTTGAACATTTTTCAGTGCCCACTGTCTTTATTGTTTCTTTTTAGTATTCTGCAACTTCAGTCCCATCTGTACTACTTGCGAGTGAGTATTATGTGCTTTAGCTCTTCTCATTTATGATGCATATTTTAATAATGTCATCACATAACAATTTTTGATCTCTTACACTAAACCTCTCTCCTCTAAATAGGACGGCATTTAAGATCTCTTTACCTCCAGTCATGAAGGCAAAAAAGAAGAAATTAAAATCTATGTTTTAGAGGCAGGACTTGTTTCTGCACAGACGACCAGCGAGGTTTACATGGACTCCTCAGTGATCATAAATAATTACCACCATATCATAAATTTGGAGAGAAGCATCAGACAGCTAACAAGCTTTCATTCTGTTGCCAGAAGGACAACATGGCAACTGAAACTCAACAATCAGAGGAGCACATGCAAGGTGTGATATTTCTGCACCACCGGCAAAAAAAATATTTGTGCCTC
This sequence comes from Nanorana parkeri, assembly GCF_000935625.1. NCBI lineage: Eukaryota > Metazoa > Chordata > Amphibia > Anura > Dicroglossidae > Nanorana > Nanorana parkeri. The sequence goes on along the minus strand of NW_017306281.1, from coordinate 1,512,300 downwards.
AAGTGTAAATAGCAACTATCCACAATCAGTCTTTCACCATTTTATCTGCATTAGAATATTACAGATAGAACTTGTTTGGCTGCTATGGGCAGCACAGACCATTTTTAAATGGATGACATCCAATGTAATGATGCTTCCCTAGAGACTGACAACACTTAACCATAGCTAGCAGAAATGACTGCTGTTTGTATATGAAAATACTGAACCAATAGAAAAATATTACTCTTGATACTTTTATTTGCTGCAGCTATTTATATGTATATGTTTTGTAAAAAATAAAAACAGATCTAAAGTATGAGTCTATTAATTCATTGAGTGATTTTTAATGAAAATGTTTTGCTTTTGACTATACTCCGATCAGCCATAACATTATAACGACTGAGAGATGAAGTGAATGACATTGATTATCTCGTTACAATGGCACCTGGAAGTGGGTGGGATATATGAGGCAGCAAGTTAGCATTTTGTCCTTGAAGTTGATGTTTTGAAAGCAGAAGAATTGGACAAGTGTAAGGATTTGAGCAACTTTGAGAAGGGCCAAACTGTGATGGCTAGATGGGTCAGAACAACTCCAAAACTGCAGCTCTCATGGGATGTTCCAGGTCTGCAGTGGTCAAGACCTACTAAAAGTGGTCCAAGGAAGGAAACCAGTGAACCGGTGACAGGGTTATGGGCGGCCAAGACTCATTGATGCACATGGGAAGCAAAGGCTGGCCTGTGTAGTCTGATCCAATAGAAGAGCTACTGTAGCTCAAATGGCTTGGTGCCGGATACCACAGCATCCCTTCAGAGGTACAGTGGAGTCCATGCCTCGACGGGTCAGGGCTGTTTTGGCAGCAAAAGAGGGACCTACTCCATATTAGGCATGTGGTGATTATGTTATAGCTGATTGGTGTATTTGTATATGTATTTTTTTGAGGGATGTCATGTAGTGAACACTACAAAATTGGTTATTCAAATGTTCCTAAATAAATGTTTAAAGCGTGTCTAAATCCCTCTCTAGAGGTAGAGCCAGCTGTGCTCGCCCCCTCCCCATTTGACCCTCCAATCAGCCCTGGGGGAAGGGGGATTCTCTGCGGGGAGCAGTAACTGACAACCACTGCTCTCTGCAGGGAGAAGATCGGGAACTGAGCTATCAGCGGTATGCAATCCATCAGTTCTCGATATATAGCGCTGGCGTGTGACAGCTGCAGTGTCACACATCGGCTCTAACTATGGGGATGAGTGCATTTCACTCTCCCTATAGTTCTCCTTTAAATCTGAATCAGACTTCATGTCATCTTCAACTTCATGTCAGTTAGGCTTTACATCTACTTTAACTTGATATTTTTTTCATTGTTGCTTTTTCTAAGTCTCCTTCAAACTGTCAGGTTGTTACCAACTGTGATTTCCATTGGTGAAGTTAAAGAGAAGTGAAGTTAGGGGTACCATTTTTTTTTCTAGAGATGCTACATACCTAGATTATTATTGCTGTCCAGTAGTGGGCAGACTCCCAGTAAACATAAGCAGCCCAATCTAACTAAAAATCAAGGGGCTCCGTCTAAGAATGATGTAGACTGTCTTTGCTGACCTCTACTTTTGGTTGTCATGCTGATGCATTGGCATCAATGCTGTCTGAGTCACTGACCTGGAACAAATATAAAGATAAGGAATTCTGACCTTTGCTGATACTCATTTACAGCATACATGTTTCAGGTCTGTCGCTTAAAAGTAGTCAGACCCAGCCAAGCAAGTAGAATTTCTAAAGGACATTTCCACCTATGGTAAGTGATTTTGAGTTTTTGATGGTAATGGTGAGGTGCAGGGGGGATGTACATGTGTGTGCACATTCTCAGGAGTTACAGGGCTGTTTTTCATACTTTATTTTATAGACTCTTTCCTGCAGCCCCTGCACCTCTACATTACCACAAAAAAACTCAAAACCACTTACTAAGGTGGAAATGTCCTTTAAAAGGAGGCAAGCAATCACAGCTCCTGCACCTTTCTTCTGACCGTATTATTTTAAAGTAGGCACAGGCAAACTCCAGCCCTCCAGCTGTGGTGAAACTACAAACCCCATCATGCATCTGCCTCTGGGGGTCGTAGCTGTCAGAGTCTTGCAATGCCTCATGGGACCTGTAGTTCCACAACAGCTGGAGGGCCAGAGTTTTGCCTACACCTGCTTTAAAGTGTATTTCCACTTTTGCAGTCAAATTTGAGAAATCCCCTCTGTATATTTGTGTTGGTAGTCATGCAGCATACTAAAAAATGTTTTACCTTTTAATTATGTTTGTGTAGCACACCATTGCAACCTTCGATCTGATTTTCCAAGTGACAGGAAACTCTTTCTGTCCTTATAGAAAGACTAAGGACAGACTGAGCTCCCTCTCATTAACATACAATGCTTCTAGATATTTAACCTTTTGTTGGGGCAGACATTTTTTAAATCTAGTTTACATCTGATAATGAGATCTGCCAGCACAGCACAGACAGGGTAAGTTAACATTAACCTGCCCAGCCCCCTTGCATTTCAAAGCAAAATTCAGTACAGAGAACAATGTTTCTTTCAGAATACAGCATGTATTGCGCAAGCAGCAGTAGAAAAAAAATAAGGTGATGCAATGTGAATGAGAAACATGTAACAAATATAAATTAGGTGTTAACACAATTTGGCTGCAAAAGTGGAAATACACTTTAAAGTACATGTCCAGGCATTATCCAAATTTACCCCAAACATCTATCTCCGCCTTTAGATCATGTCCCACCATTACTTTAACTTTGTTTTTGTAGTAATAAACAGCTTTTTTCACTTTCTGTGACATCATCAGGTTTGTAAAATTCCTGTGGGGGCAGCTTCTGGGAGTCGAATTCCTATTGATGCCCCCCCTTTCCTCCAGGACCAATTATCCCGTAAGCCCTTTCCCTACACATAGGGGTTCATTTATAATGCCACTAGAGCCCCTAGATGGCACTGACAAACATAAGAATTTGTATGCTTGTCAGTGCCATCTAGGGGAGCTAGTACCATGTAAATAGCATCCCTTTATAAATGAATCCCATAGTATGTAAGCAGACTCTTGGAAGTCATGGAAGCAGTATTACTGGAAAAGAAATGCATGTATAGAGGGACAGAGAAGGTTAACGATAGGTGGAGTATTGTAGTCCAGCAGTCAGGGATGATAATGATGGCTGAGATGTCAGTGCAGCAAAGGTGCTGTGTTGTGTATGATAACAATAATTGCTATTTTCACCCTAAGTTTATGATAAAAAAAATATTTAAAGGATCTACAGTTAGTCAACTAATGGATAATGAGAAATCGTTGACAGCGATTCTCATTATATATTATAATTGATTAAATTGATAAGTTGTTGCAGCTCTAGTGGACATAATCCTCTTTATAGACTAGCATGGGGACCGCTGAGCACGATACCTCCTGAAGACGTGAGTTCTGTGTATTCTCAAACTATTTTCTATTTGTATTACTCTACAGCTCTAAAATACACCGTTTACCACTCATCCCCATTCTATTATCACCAATATCCAACTATCCACAATATCAGTTACTCTTGCTTTATTGAAAACAAAAACAATTATTAACAGAGAAAAAAATACAATTGAACAAGCTTGCATTTCTGTTCTGCTTTGGTTTCTTTAGAAACATTGTCATACTGGACTTAATCTTCCAATCTAAATGATTACAATGGTAAATTCAGTCTAGAGGCTACAAACATGCAGACATGTCTTTCTCCATGGATAGATGATGCATTATAAAGCAGTCTTCTGAAGAGTAATAAATATCCCTCTGTTATATGAAGCATTGGTCCGCAGTCCGTCCAGTCTTTAGCTCTCTATTTGACTCTGTATGCTGCCCGGGAAATGGTTTTGCCAATGTTTTCTGATCGTAGAGCAGAGAAACATCTTGTGCTTTTATTTAGTAGTTTTGGGCTTTGTCCACGGTAGCATTTATCAGATGGCAACAAGGTGACAAAAAAATGCTGAGATTCCTAAAGAAAATAAAAAGTCAAATCAAAATATGACATCTTTTGAAATACCTTCTTTGTAAAAAAAAAAAATTTTTTTAAATTGACCTTATGTATTTAAAGCAGCGAAAAAGCAAGGTCCGCTTTTTAAATGTGTCCCCTGCTGAAACACTGAAAAATAACACCTGTAGTAGAAAACTTGACATAATATATTTACCTTTCCCTCAGCTTATGCCCATGAGGCCTAGGCAAGAGTGACATCATGCTCCTTCTGGCAAGACCTGGGGAATGTAAAGTAGCCAAAATCTCACTAAAGCTGGCCACACACCTATAGATTGTCTGCAGATTTTCTATGGTCATATGGAAAAACTGCCACAGATTCCTCCATCTAGGCTAAACTGTGTGGATGGAGGAATCTCCCACTGGGCCAAGCTTCCCTATCTTGCTAGTCGGCCCCACTGGCTCTCAAAATACCTGAACAATCTGATTGGATGCCGGCATTGTTCAGGTGTTTTGAGAGCCAGTGGGGCCGACTAGCAAGATACTGAAACTTGGCCCAGTGGGAGATTCCTCCATACACACAGTTTAGCGTAGATGGAGGAATCTGTTGCACTTTTTCCATCTGACCACAGAAAGTCTGCAGACAATCTATAGGTGTATGGGCAGCTTTAAAAGGTAAGCCTGCACTGTGCTGCACTGTCTCCTCATCAGATTTAGATTCTTTTCGGCAGAATGTATTTCTAAACTCTTAATTTTTTCAATAATGAATCCAGGTCAGACAAACATACATTGCCCAGCAAAGTATTTCTTTACACCCCAAGCACTTAAAGTCATGGTCCTGAACAACTCTAAATCTCTCGGCTCTGCTTCGCTGAACTTCCTGTCCAGTACAAGATCTCAAGGGATAGCACAGCCTCCAGGAGCTGTTCATCTACTAGCCTGGAGAAGAAAGGAGGGAGGAAGAAGGATGGAGCAGAGGAGCAAGGGAAGGTTTGCCTTGCTGTGTCTCTGTGTTTGTGCAGACACACACAGCTTACTAGCACACACAAGGGTGGCTCCACAGGACCCTGCAAGGGAAGGGAGCCCCCTTAAAACAGGACATCAGGAGAAGTGCTCAGGGGACCAGCTGATTCTGCAGGAAGCTAAAACGTTTAAACATCAAGAAGCAGCATCTGTTGTAAGTGATTTCATGGGAATTTGAAATAGCGTAAAAACCTTTTGACTTTCATATCACTTTGAGGAAGCAGGAGAAAGGTAAGTATAACATCTAACTTCTACGGCATTCCCCTACAGGTATTTTTTTTTCCTGAGTTTCAGCAAGGAAGGGGGCACATTTAAAAAGCTGACCTGCCATGGAGTGGATTGTCCCCTTTAAGTTCGTAAGAGAAACAGATTACATTGACCATAGCAACCAACCATATTAGCCATTTCCTATATCTATGGTATATCTTAAAGGAAAGGGTAACGGAACCATCAACTCTGATGAAACACGTATTACTGCCATTTTGCAGAAGGAGGTCAGCAATGGCAGCTTTCATATTTCTTTATCTCCTGGACCATGCAAGATCAATCTAACAAAAGCTTGGTGTACAAACATGGGAGTGTTTCTTTCCTCCGAGTCAGGTAATACCTACAAATATAAAGATGTTCCCCCAATCCAGCCATAAATGACCATAGTCAATTTACCAATCCAAACACTGAACCAGCACACATATACATTAATGCCCATACCTTAGGAATGCACATGTCAATTTGCAGACATCCATGTTAGTACTGACCCAAAGGAGAAATAGGTGGACACATTTATATTTTTTCTCTGAACAGGTTTCCTGTAAACAGATAGACATATTCCTATGCAAATGATGACCAAACAATGTCTTCTGTGGTCTTTTATGTCCATGGACAATCCACGCTAACCCCACCCCCAATCCCACTAAAATTAGGACTTACTGATAATGGGAACCTCAGGCCATGGTATCCAGTCTTATTTATTTATACATTTATTTATGATTCAGAATAGTTATAGTTGGTTAAGTAGAAATTACATAATCAATCATGTAAAAACTTCCTTGAAACTCACTCTCATATGACTTGTACCATCGTAGCATGCTGTGCTGCTGAAAACTAGTGATGCTGGACGCGCTGTACTGTAGGCAGATGCAGATGAAAGAGTGGTAAAGCTCTGGCTACCGGATTTAACAGAAGACAAATCTGAGAAATGGCTTGTGGAACAGCTCTCTCTGGATTCCCTGGCTCGGCCCACAGAAGTTTGACGGCCAGTTCCCTGGGCTAGTCTCCTCCTCATAAGTAGAGCAAATTGTTTTTTCTCTTCATTTAATTGTGTTATTCTGCTTAACTGGCAATGATTTATCCTCTTCAGTGACTGAAACACACAGAAAGTAGAGGCATGTTAGCAATGTAAGAAACAGGACAATTAATATTAGAAAATAATAATAATAAACAGCTATTGGGGATCCTGGGGAGTTTTCCAATACTGAGAGCAATGTTGGGTTTTATGAGACCTGTGATCAACGAGAAAATGAGGAACTAAATGATAAGAACACATTGTAAGTTGTATATTTAATAGAGCGGGGAAGGGTTGGAACCTCTATTAGGTTTTATGTTTTTTGTCTTTATTTACATTTTGGAGATGCTCTTCTACTTTTTGGCCACCCTGACAGGAAGACTAGTGTACAAGAAGGAAAGCTTCAGACATGTTTTGTAAAGTCCTCAAGAAAACAACGTCAATTAATCAAGGGCATTTAACCACTTGATGACCGGGGTATTAAACCCCCTTCCTGCCCTGTCCAGTTTTCAGTATTCAGCTCTGCAGTACTTTGACATTTATTCCGTCATGCAACGCTGTACTGAAATTAATTTTATACAATTTTTTGGGGACACATAGAGATTTCTTTTGGTGGTATTTAATCACCACTACAGGGTTTTGTTTTTTTACTATATCAAGGAAAAATTACCCAGAATTTTGGAATAAAACTGTTTCCCCTATATTAAGTTATGAAATATTTATTATTACCCAATTTTCTGATAAAATATAAAAGACGGGTCACGTCCGGTAAATAGACACCAAACATGTCAAGCCTTAAAATTGCGCGTGCCCACGAAACCGCAAAAACTACAATACCCAAAATTGCCCATAGACAACAATTTAAAAGTTTTTACCGCTCATCAGTTTAGTGATATCAGTGATTGATGGCCCTAAAATTATTACTCTCACTGCGACATACGCAGTGATATGAAACATGTGCAGTGCAATTGTTGTTTTCCCGCGTTGGCACAAGTATACGCGTGGATGGGGTTATTAAAAATGTTTATTTTTTAAAAAATTTTTTAAAATGTGACTTTTTTTTTTAAACTTTTTTTTTTTAAACCTAATGTTATTGCTATCAGATAGGGGGCTAACAATACATCCTATGTGATAGCACAGGCACACTGACAGGTCTTCTTTATAGAGACATTAGGCTTCCCCAGCTTCTTCTCTAGCTATAGCAGCCAGAGAAGTGACAGCTGAATGCGGAAGTGATGTAATACACACCACTTCCACATTCAGAGATCAGAGAGGAGATCAGCAAGTGGAACAATGCTGATCTCCCTCCGATCTTCCTCCTGAGAGCCGCTGAGCTGGTCTTGGGGCCGCAGAGGGGACAGCGGAACCCGGGATAGAAGGTAACAGTGGTGGGGGGGCGTGCACACTGCAGGGAAGCACATACAAGCAATTGGATGGCTATAGACCTGCCGATCGCTTGTATATGTAACGGCCGTTTGCACCTGTCAGTGTGTCCTGCTCGTGTGCGCGAGCAGAAAAAAGAAAGCTATATATTCACGGTGCCCCGCTGAAAAGAGCTTGCCATCCATCCGTTTTTTTTCCAACGGGCAGACAGCAAGTGGTTAAATAGCAGCATCTGGATGCTACGTAGCCTCTTAATTCCTATGGAAGCAGTAAGGGTGTACTTAGGCAAAAAATTTTGTTGTTTTTTTTTTTAAATAGCAATTGCTTATGAAACAGAGTGCTTTAGCTGATGATCCTGCCATTCCTTGTCCAGGCACTTCCTGTAATGGGCTCCTGCGTTATCCTCCTGTCACACTCAGTGGTGACTACAAGTGGAAGTGCCAACACACATTACGCAGCCATGGTCTACCGTTCAGAAAGCCAATCCTGAGCAATGATGTACAGCCGACACTGGGGTAAGTACAAGTTTATAGGCAGTGATTGAAGAAGCCTGAAGAACATCAGCAGAGATGCAAAAACAGGATAAAAAATGGTGAAAACAGTAAATTGTGAAAAAGTGTCAACTTTTTAGGATACAAACTGAATGTCATCTAGTTAGGGTCTACATCTACTTCAAGGACTTGTAGACACAGGCTTTGTTTTTTATCAGAACAGCAAGCATTTACAAAGATCCCAGCAAGCTTTGAACAGCTTTATTACAGCCTTTAATGCAAGAGGGCCAGATAAGTAGTACTTACAAGATTCATTAATAAATAAGGAGGATGACATTAAAAATACCATAATTTATGCATGTGTGTCCTTAGGGCTCCAAGTAAACTGCTGTGAATAATATGCTTAATCAAATGTCAATACTAACATCATAGGACAGCACCAGAAAACAATTGTGTACAGATGGCAATGAGAACGGTTAAGCTAGTGAAAGACACGGCAGTGGGTATGCACAACCTGGATGCTGAACACAAGTGTTTGCAAATGATTCTTGCATAATCATAATCTTGCATCTTGCTTGTATTGCGTGAGCACAGTGGAGGAATTTCTGCCCCACCTTTACATCGAGGGAAATATTAATCTATTGCCTAAAATTGTACAACAGGCCAACTGACTGTAGTTGGTGAAAGATCAGGTATGCGTATCTGTAGGAGCTATGGGCATAATGAGATTAGTCCAATCTCGCAGAGAGTGATTGGATTAGTGTATAATCGTTTTACGTCTAGGTGAATTATAATGCGTACCTGTCCCCTCACTGACCCCTCACAACTAACCTTAACATAAAGACTAGGCACTGTAAACTGTTGATCAATAGCAATATGCCATTTTTTGGTGTTGGAAATTGCGAAACGAGAAACACCCCCAATGGACTTGCAAAATAGCATGTGGCTCCACTTGCAGGATATCTATGGTCAAACAATTAATATGTATATCTCTATTGAATTTGTATCAGTTCTATCCCATTCCTAATAACCATATTGACCTAGAAGTTTGTAAACTTACTTATTGAAGATGCCATAAGATGTACTTCCACAATTTCACTCAGCCCTGTTAATATACACATCCTTGTGTCACCACTCTCAGGCCTTGTTCACACCAAGCGCGGAGCAGATCCGGACCAGAGCAGGTGCAGACCGGATCAAAACTGCGTCCAATGTATTCCTATGGTATTTTGACCTCCAGTTCACATCGCAGCGTGCGGATCCAGACCAGATCCAGACCGGATGAAAAAAATGCGGCAAGCCCTATTTTACCTGCTCTGGATCTGGTCTGGAACGCATCAAAAACGCATCTAAAACGCAAAAACGCATCAAAAACACATCAAAATGCATGCAAGTGCCTGAAAGCCCATGTTAAACTTTAAAAATTTTTTTTTTTTTTTTTTTTACCAAAACCGGCCCTAAACGCATCAAAAACACATCCAAAACGCGTCTAAAACGCGGCACAACCCACTAAACTGCGTGTGCAGAAACCTGACCGGATCTGGTCTGCATTTGGTGTGAACAAGGCCTAACTCTCCTTGTGTCACCACTCACCACTCTAACCACTCTGTGAACCCAGCCTTAACTAAACCTACCATCTGAACCACAATGTAACATTATCATTGCATGCTGGAAGCAGTGCATGATGGGATATGTAGTCTTGAGAAATTGGGATTTCTTCACATCAAGCAGTAGGGAAAGAGACGCAAAGCACACTGGGAATTCAGGAAGTTGATTAAATTGATGGGCAGACAGAAAGCAGCACTCACTACATAAAAGGGATTTTTTCAAGTGAGCTTTGATTGTATTAACAAAAACAACTCTAGTATGTTATAACAGGATAGTACAGTGGTACCGCGGTTCACAAACTTAATTCATTCCACGATTCTGGTCGCGAACCGATTCAAACTGTGATCAGACTGCGATCTCAACTAGAGGAAGCCACGACCAGTGTCAGAGCAGGGAAGATGGCTGCGGTTGTGTTTGTCACCCGGTGCGGAGTTTGCGAACGAAATCAACATTTTGCTGAACTTCCTGTTTCCGCACCGAATTGTTCGCAAACAGAAGCATTCGTGAACCGAGGTACCACTGTATATGCTGGGAATTTACAACTCCATTAATAGGGTATTGAGGCTTGCACTGCATTCTGGGATTATCTTTTGCCACCTTTAACACCAAGTGTTCCAAAAGTCAAATTTGATACTGCAGGCACCTGGGTTTTCAGGTTTCCTGTGAAAATCCACAACAATTGTCTATTCTTCCAGTTGTTGACACAGAGGGTCAAATTGTTTCTTTCAGCATTTCCCCCTCCCAGCATCTCCTTGTGTGGCTATAATGTGGACTTATGGTAATTAGTTACTAGAGTACATATAAACCCTAACTAAACGGCAGTTTGCTAAAGCAGTGTGTATTATAAACCATTTTTGTTTCACCTTTTTTCATCATCATTTGTTGCACTTCAGTACTGTTGGTCTGTTGTAGCCCCTTTGTAGAGACTTCCCGTGCATACACTCCAGCAAAGGTTGCATGGCCATTTTTTTGTGGTTTCCTGATGGTGACAACAGAGGAACATGTCTGCATGCCCCCTTGTAGTCTCCAATTGAGAGATCATTTGACAGGGTGACAATACAGGAGGCAGTGGCAGAGTGTTGTTACCTTATAACAAGGACCTTAATGGCAGGATTGCCAGGGAAAAACTGTAATATTTTGCAGCTTTCCAGGCCATAGATGTGGTGACTGCATTAGCTTTCTTGTTTTGTCTTTTCTCCCTTTATTTTTCCTTTATTTTTACCTGCCATTAACAACCCTATGTCCTAGTAGGACATTGAGTACTCTGGAGGACCATGTTGTCACCCTAGGACAGACAGTGTGTTACGGTTACAGTACATCTCCCTCTCTTTTCATGTACATAACATAGGGTGTGTTTGCTGTAGTTGTGCACTGACAAACTAAACAGGGCTGGTGGGATAGGAAGTATAAATCTGATCTTGCTCATAACTTTATATCTGCAGTGTGAGATCTGAAGTACTGAAGGTCTGACTGCTAGTCCCATTAGATTTTGAGTGAGATTTGCAGGGTTATTCACAAAAAGGATGAAGGGTTTGGAGAAGGCAGGGGAAGTGATCAATCTAGGACAACATAGCTGATTTTGAAAAATTCTCCAATTCAGCTCACTTTCCATTTCAGCTATGTTGTCCTAGACCAGTGGACAACACTCCAGCTGTGCCAAAACTACAAATTCCAACATGCATCTGCCTCTGGGAGTTATGTCTGTGGCTGTCAGAGCCTTGCAATGCCTCATGGGACTTGTAGTTCCAAAACAGCTGGGGTGCCAAGGTTCGCCATCACTGTCCTAGACTGTTAACTTCTCCTGCCTTCTCCAAACTCTTCATCCTTTTGTGAATAACCCTGTTGGTGATGTTACGACTGTTCTCAATGCTTGAGTGAAGTTGCAGTGCATGCATCTTACTGTTTCTGTTTCATTTATGCTGGATTTGGTGTTCTATTGAAAGCTCCAACTTATCGAGATCTCCAACTACCTCACGTCCGGTGCTCAGAAAGACTAGAGCTCTGTACAGTTGCGGTGCGCATACGCGCATAGAGTTTTCAGAATACTCGTTGAGTTTGCCAGCTGCTGAATATTGTTAAATGCAGATGTACAGAGCTCCGTCAGTCTTTGTGTTTTGCAGTCTAACGCCGTCTGGTCAAAATGTCCAACTTGCAAGTACCCGGCAGTGATGTAGTTGGAGCTTTCGATAGAACACTGGGCTTTCTGAACCTCTCCTGCTGCTGCTTGATTAGACCTTCATCAGTCATTAAACTACCAGTCATGTGAGGCCCAGCTCTGACATGAGAAAGCAAAGCCAAGATACCTCCAAATAGAGATAGTGCAGAACAGGGCATGGTAAGTCAGTAATGAAGGAAGGATGAGCTGCGGGGAGCCTACAGACAATACTTGGTGGCTAGTCTTTTGTCCTCTGCTTTTCTTTTTTTGGCACAGTTTCCACAGTTAAGGTCCTCTTTAGGTCTGACAGCTAGCTTCTAAACCAGGGGTGGGCAACTCCAGCCATCCAGCTGTGGTGAAGCTACAAATCCCATCATGCATCTGCCTCTGGAGGTCATACCTGCTGTCAGAGTCTTGCAATGCCTCATGGGACAGCTGGAGGGTGGGAGTTGCCTACTCCTGCTCCAAACAGTCTGAGCACACACATTATTTTCCATCTGCTGAGAGTGTAAAGTAGAGCATTTCACAGGCTGCAACTGTCGGACTTCAGGTGCCCTCTGACCCCCAGCATTCCAGCTAAGGTGTCAAGCTTAGACTATCTAAAAAAAATTAAATAAGCGAAAAAACAAATCCTTTATATTGATATAAGCATGCACAATTACAATTATTGAAGCCAGTACCAAGGCAAAACATTTTAATGTCCCCCTGGACAGCCAAAATACTCATATTTACTCCAGAGCTGTCCAGCACAGTGCCTCTGCTGCATTACAAGATGTTCTTAGTCTTCTGGGTTGAATGATTTCTACCCCTCCCCCTAACAAGAGCACTGCAACCTGAGGGAAAAAAAAAAAAAAGGGAACAGTTTAAAAAAACTGACAGAAAAGGAAAAAGAGTTTTTAAATACTAAAAAAGGGTCTAAAAAGGAAAGGTAGGGATGCACCAATATCGTTTTTTCAGTAACGAGTACCGATAATTTTTTTTGGGTCCTCCCCGATACCAAATACCAATACCGGAAGTCCTATTAAGGAAGCCGGGCGGCCTGTAATGACTTGCCATCCAGGTTCCTGATTAGCCCAGAAGCTGGCTCTATGCTTTCTCCCCACCTGGTGGCTTGCTGGCCAATCAGGAAGCTGGGGGGAGGGTAATGACTCACCTCCCGGCTTCCTGATTGGCCAACTTGGCAACTAATTGTGAGGGCGGGCGGTAAGTGATTACACGTCGCCCAGCTTCCTGATTGGCCGGGAAGCTGGATTCATGCTCTCACATCACCAAGTGACAAGAGAGCATGAAGCCGACTTTCCGGCCAATCATGAAGCCAGAACTCGAGTCATTACCTACCCCGCGGCTTCCTGATTGGCTAGGAAGCAGGCTCCATGCTTCCAATCAGGAAACCGGGCGGCGTGTAATGACTCGCCGCCTGGCTTCCTGATACCAGAAGTTCCAGTATCGGAAAAAGCATCGGGAGTATTTGGGCGAGTATGAGTACTCACCCAAATACTCAGTATCTGCACCGATACCGATACTAGTATCGGTATCGGTGGATCCCTAATTTCCAGCATTACTCAACCCCGAAGACCGAGGAGACTGTGAGTGTCATAGCCCCACTCCCTGAACACAGCACCCTGCATTAAAGGAGAACTATGAGGTGAGTGCTTTTCACTCACCTCATAGTTCTAGCCGACTTGTGACAATGAGACTGTCACAGGTCGGCTCAGTAGATCGGGAGGTAAGCGAACCCATGCCGGTGTTCGCTCACTTCTCGATCCTGTCACGGCTCTCTGCCGTGACAGGGGAGGGGATGGATTCCCCCCTCCCCTCTCCGATCCGCCAGCGCTGACTGGTGGAACGGACAGGGGAGGGGGCGGGTACAGCTGGCTCTGCCTCTAGATAGGCAGAGCCAGCTGTCACTCACGCAGCTGGATGGATCTCGACATCGATGTCGGGATCCGCTCCGGCTGCGGTGTCTCAGTATACCGTGAGCTGTAGCTCGCGGTGTACTGAGCTTAGGGTGACGGGAGGACGCTAGTTTGTGTCCTCCCGTTACCCTAAGGAGAACTATGGGGAAAAGCCCTGACCCCATAGTTCTCCTTTAATAGTGCACAGTACAGAGAATGGCACTGATGTCAGCACATCAGCCACTCTCACATGACCATCCAGAAATCATGTGAAAAAGTAAAGTAAATCCTGCTTTAGAAATGTTTGAATTTGACTGATTACTGCAGAACAAAACATTTTGGTGTAAATGACTAGTTAAAAAAATATAAAACCTAAAACAAATGCACTGCAAAACTAATGACCTGTGTAACTAAACATAAGATAATTCGAGGATCACACCTTGGTTTTAGACTTGCTGAAAACCTAGGGTCTATCACCCAGGTAAATAAATGTTGGATGCAAACTGATTTATTGCTATGAGCAACTTTTTCAGCAGTTTTCACAAATCATCTCCAATGACTCTTGACATACACAGCAATTCTTCATCTACGCTGTTAGATTGTAAGCTCTCATGAGCATGACCCTCCTAACCATATTGTATTGAATTGTATTGTAAATGTAATATCTTCCTTTATATTGTAAAAGGCTGCGCAAAGCGTTGGCGCTATATAAATCCTGTATAATATTAATATTAGAACCGTACTAACCTCTGTGAGATTCCTTTGCTCCTTCAGGAACTGGTTGGTGACACGTTGTGGTGCAGTCATCAAATCAGACAGGCAGAGTGAATAAAAAGAGTCATTTTTATACAAAGACGACAAAGATGCACCAAAGTCAGGATCCATATTCAGCCAGTAATGTGATTATTGCAAAAGTCAGCAAGGATTTCCTATAACTAGGTGCAAGTGAAACTGACAATTGTTCAGCTGAGTGAGCAGAGATAAGTCAAGGTTTCTGCTTGTCCAAGGGAGGTCTGTGCGAAATTCTATCTGCTGTGGGCTAAACCATGTGAATTTTACACCCACTCCTCCCAGGAAACTCCTGCTAGATTTGGCTATTCCCATAAGCCAAACATTTACTCAGACTTTGGGAGGTAAAACAATCATCTAAGTGCAATGAAGCGGTGGATCTGATTACTTGCGGTACAGCCCTGGAGAATCCTTCAGACATTTCACAGGTTTGAGTCTACAATGACATTCCTGCCTGCTATGCCCAGCATCAAATGCTTTCACAGCCACCTTGGCTTCATGAGTTAAACATGATACCTGGTAGTGCTTTTCTGCATACACAGTTCCACTAAATATTAATCAGCGTGCCGCACAGTTTGCAGCTTCAAGCAGAGTATTGCTTTGAGAAATGCTAGTACAGAAAGTGGATAAAGTATTAAAGCTGAAGCAATAAAATATAGAAATCGCTGGAAGGTAGGGATTTTTGGCAGAAAGAGCATGCAAAGTCTCCTCTCACAAAAAAAAAAAATCTTCCCCTCTCCCCCAGCAATCTTTTAAATTTCTGAGTACACTGTACGGCGCATGAGCCGTGCAGTGTTCACACTCAGCCCATTCACAGTATCTATAAGATGTTGTGAAAAGGCCAGGTGCAGGGGAGGATGCAACTCCTGTGAGCATGCACAGGCGTTACATCATCAGTGGCCACCCAATGGTCAGAGAGGACTTCCAAGAACCTGGAAGTGTTGGACGCAGAGATGACGGCGAGGGGGGACAGAGGTGAGAACCAAAGATCGATCTGGAGAAGTGCACACGTTTAAGGTAAGCATGCCCTATTGTGCAAGTAGGCTGTGTGTCTAGTGAGTACATTCAATCCAGATCTAAAAAGGTATATGTAAGCTAATCAAAGAGCTGCAACCCATCATAAAAGAGAATGAAACCTTCCAACAATCCCTGATGCTGGCCTTTAGACATAAACCCAACCATGTAAACGAATCAGGAATCTTCATTCCGACTACAGGAACACAGACAAGGGAATTAATCCTAAACAATAAATGCTGCAAACTGTGCAGTCACATTATTCCATTAAAAAGTAACACACATACAAGAGGAACCTTTAATATTGCTGGATCATGCAGCCGAACCTCCAGTAATGTGGTGTACCTTATTCAGTGTAACAAGTGCAACCAGGCATGTTACTCTAGTAAAACAGGGCAGAAGTTTCAATAAAAGAAGATAAGAAAGATGATTACTGGACACATGTGGGACATAATTTCACACAACCAGACCATTCTAAGCAAGACATGAATGTTTTGGTTCTCAACTGGTGGGTCGTGACCCAAAAGTGGGTTGCGACCCCATGTTCAGTGGGTTGTCGCATGTCTTCCACTTTTCTAGGTGAGAGGCTGCTCGGCCTCCCCCTAATGCAGCACTGTCAGTTCTCGTCCCAAGCAGCCATTAAAAATATGCTGCCTGACACTGGCACCGAGTGTCAGCTTGAGGTGGGATGGGGCAATTGCCATGAGGGAGCTCCATCCATACATGCATAGCTTAAAGCTCCGTCATGTGTCCTATAGAGTTGCCTGGACCGGAGTGACATCACATTCTGGCTCCCGGCACCTCTACAGGGCATGCAAGGGAACTGTGCAAGCAATGCACATATGGATGGAGCTTCGTTACAGTACAGCAGCCCACACTGGGCCCCCAAAGCTGAGGATCCACTCCAGTTCTCGTAAGGTAGGGAGACTGGGTGGACCTTAAATAAAATGTTTTTGGATTGTGTATTTGTGTGAGAATGTCTGACTGTGGGAGATTGTGTTTGTGGTTGTGTATGCATGTCAGTGTTTTTGAGGGCCCATTCACACTAGTACAGTGCATTAACGCACTGTACCATGCAATCACACCTACCGTGCATTTTGGTGTGTGAGGTGTGTTGTGTTGCCATTTATTTGAATGGTTCCCCAAAAGCACCTCCCACCCACAGTTCGTATGCCCGTACCGGACCGCGTGGTACCTTAATGCCATGTGCTCCATTGCAGTGCGACTTGGGTCACGACTTAATGACTAAAGACAAATCTGGGTCCTGAAATTACACAGGTTGATAACCACTGCTTTAAAGGGAACTTTAATAGTACTCAGGAAAGGAAAATCTTGAACTAGGAAAGATAATTCCATTTGACACAAGATATAATGGACTAAACTTGGATCTCAGGTTTCTAAACCACATCAGATTTTATGACTATTCTCACCTCTGTAAAGCTGGCAATACACCACCTGAATTTAAAGGAGAACTATGGGGTCAGGGTTTTTCCCCATAGTTCTCCTTAGGGTAACGGGAGGACACAAACTAGCGTCTTCCCGTCACCCTAGGCCCAGTATACCGCGAACTACAGCTCGCGGTATACTGAGACGCCGCAGCCGGAGCGGATCCTGACATCGATGCCGAGATCGGCCCAGCTGCGTGAGTGACAGCTGGCTCTGCCTATCTAGAGGCAGAGCCAGCTGTACCCGCCCCCTCCCCCGTCCGTTCCGCCAGTCAGCGCTGGCGGATCGGAGCGGGGAGGGGTAATCCAGCGCCTCCCCTTTCACGGCAGAGAGCCGTGACAGGATCGGGAGGTGAGCAAACCCGGTATTTGTTCGCTCACCTCCCGATCTATTGAGCCGACCTGTGACAGTCTCATTGTCACAGGTCGGCTAGAACTATGAGGTGAGTGAAAAGCAGTTCTCCTTTAAGTTGAAAAAAAAGTTTTTTTTCAATTCCCTAATACTGATGGGGTCAAGTTGATGATCGTTTTGGACGGTAGAGCAGGAAGGACATTTTTTCTCAAACGAACAAAGTTCTGACATGAGTTAGATGAATGTGGTTTTCATTCGGGAAACTCCAAAAATGTAATGTTAAAATCATATGAAATTTTGAAAGACATTCTTCAAGTCTCTGATTGCATGTCTTTACAGGATTTTTCGTGTAAACATTTGTACACAAATCTTCTAGTGTATGGTCAGCTTAACTCTTCCTCCCCCACCAAAGCTTGTCTTACAAAAATAACTGTAAGTACAGTACAAATCAAAAGGTATCCCAGACAGTACTTAACCGTGTTGTTCACAAACCAATAAACTGAACAATTATGCAAATTTTTAATTCCTTAATTTTTGTAATTATTCTCTTTATTAAAGCGGCTACCCTTGCACTGCAAGGGTTAAGTGCTCATTTTGGTCTAGGGACGACAATAAAGAAAATACACTAGATAGAAGATACACCAGTCAAAAGTTTAAGAACACCCCCATTTTTCCAGTTTCTATTAAAATGTACGCAATTTAATGTCTCAATGTACTCTGAAAATAAAGCATTGAACAAATGAACAATTGAAAATCCCAACGAAATCATGGAATCGTTTTCTTTAACAAAATGTAATCTAACAGGGTTATTCGCAAAAGGGTGAAGAGTTTGGAGAAGGCAGGAGAAGGGAACAATCTAGGACAACATAGCTGAACTGGAAAGTGAGCTGAATTGGAGAATCTTTCCAAATCAACTATTTTGGCCTAGACTGTTCACTTCTCCTGCCTTCTCCAAACACTTCACACCGTTTTGTGAATAGCCCTGTACATTTGTGACTCACCAAAATAGCAACCTTTTGCAGATATAACAGCCAAATTAGATTTCACCCTTCTGTCCAGTTCATCCCCAACTAGCCCAATTAACTCTGGATAATGTGTTGGACATTCCATGATTTGAAGACTACCGTCTTGTTCTTTTCTTCTAAGGTACCTTTGACACAGCCTGGCGGTATGTTTTGGGTCATTATCTTGCTGTAGGATGAACCCCTGACCAACCAGGCATACACCAGAGGGTATTGCATGGCGCTGCAAAATACTGTAGTAGTAGTTTTGGTTCAGGGTGCACACACAGAGGAACCAACCTTTTGCCTTCTCAACGGGGTACAAAAACCCTGCGTGCCCGACGTCCACGACATGCAGTTCCTTGGGCAGAGCGGGTGTTTTTTTCTAAATTTAGCCCTGCTTCGGGGGCACAGGACTAAATATAGAGCGGGGGAAGTTGCCACTCATTATTTACAAGTGATCTCAGCGGTGCTGCCTCTCCTCCCCCCCGCCGCCTCCCTCCCCACCATGGTTTTCTGGGTCCCCTGATCTTCTGGGGAAACACGGACAATGGCAAATTACATCAGGAGAGTGGGGAGTAACAGTGAGACAGGAATGCTGTACTCACAGCCTTCCCGTCTCAGCTGTCACAGGAGATCGAGCACAGTGCAGTCCTTTTGATCTCCTGTATTGGAGGTGAATGGTTCCATAAAGAGAACCTGGACTTTGTTAGACCCTGTGTGATAGCAATAAAGTTAAGTTAAAAAAAGTAAACAATAATAAGATAAATAATAATTAAAAAAGTAAAAACAAATGAAAAAAAGTAAAAGATAATAAGGTAAAAATTTTAAAAAGTAAAAAAAAAAATTGATAAAGTTAAAAGTAATAAAATAAAGAAAAAACTTTTTAAAACCAGCCCCGCCAACTCAGATCACTTCAAATCGCGTTGAAATTACTACAGGACAAATTGCCGCCTCCTCCACATTCTGGAATGCCTTTTATTCTTTGTGCTTCTTCTCTCTTCCCTCTTTCTTCTTATTCCCCCCCTCCCTCTTTTTTTTATCTTTTTTTTCTCTCTTTCTGTTACTCTTTTCTCCTCCACCTCTCTCTCCCCCCTCTCTATCCTTCCTTATCCTGACATGAGGTTTTCAGGGACCTGAATACCAGTCTACCCAGTTTTACATCTGCAGCCAAGTCCCTAGGGGATTTCCCCCTCCTCATACGACCTGTTTGATACCTCACTTTGCTTCAATCAATAACATTACATGTAACGGGTCCTGTCCACCCACCTATACCCGCTGTTATTTGTATTTGTTGTTTACAACATTCAAACTTAATAAAAATTGATTATTATTAAAAAAAAAAAGCCCCACCGCCCACGCCATCTGCATGCAAATAAATGCACGCATAGACCAGTGTGTATGTGTGCTGGAGTGCTGCCCCCATTACACTGTGTGCCATATTGTGGTAGCCGGGCACTTTCTAACACGCACAATGTGCATTAAAGGGTAAGTTTACTTTCCCAAGTAATTTGGGAGAAAACTAATCTGGCCCCCTCTCCATCCCCCCCTGCTATACTTACCTTTCGGCAAACGGTCCTTCCCCTTCACCGGTATGGGTGTACTATCTGTACCCCATACTGCCGTCGAGCACAGCCCTGCACTATGGATTTTGAATTTCGCTCATAAAGTCACCTGACCGCACTTACTAATGAAAAGCGCTTCTCAGCGCGGTCAAATACGGTTTTTGGGAAAATTATTTTTTTGTACCAGGAGAGCAAGATTGCCATACTACCAGTCCAAGCGTGGTCCATACATGCAATGTTGGCTGTCAAAGCTACATTAGGAAAATGCCACCCACCCTTAGAGGATGTCACATACTAATTGTAAAAGGCAAATGTTTTTTTAACAGGAATCATTTATTTGCACATACTGCTCTAGATGTTCATTATTCCAGTGGATATTGCTGTTTTCACAAATTCCCCTGGAAAGATCATTCAATGCCCAGTTAAATTCTCTTAATGTTTTAATATAATGCTGTACTGTAAGTGTTTGGGTTTTCTTAACTTTGTTTTTTAATCTGCTAAGTGTTTCAGCAAGGGTTAAAAAAGCAATGGGATATTCAGACCAATGCTCTCACACACAAGCAGTGGCCTGACTCTCCAGCAGTGATGCCCTCCTGAATACTGCTCCAATTAACAGCACTCTAGCTGCCTTGATTTGAACAGTGTTTAGGGCGTGGGAGTTGCGCCTCTGGAGAGCCACTGCGATGTGTGTGACAACAACAGTCTCACTCTCCTTTTTTAATTTTGTAAAAAAGAAGCATGCTCACCGAGGGTTGCCACCTTTACTGCAAGCGAAACCCGAACACTCTACCGACACGCAGACATATTTTTTGGGGAGAATGAGTCATGGCTTATTCATATGTAAAAGGAACCACCCATTAATATGTAAATATCACAGTTGAGACTATTTTCAGTAAGGGGCAGTAGCCCCTATCTTAATTTTGGTTGCCCCCGTCTACCTGACATCTTGTGTCCGGGTTCCTGGTGCCATGAAACCCGGACACAGCATTCAAAACCCGAACTGTCCGGGTAAATCCTGGACAGGTGGCAACCCTATGCTCACCTATCAGGACTTCTCCAGAATCTCTCTCATTCTCTAGAACTCGCTACCCCAATCTGTCCAGCTATCTTATATTCTGTCTGCCTTTAGGCAATCCCCAAAAACTCATCCCTTCAGGGAAGCCTATCCCACCTCTACCTACCCACTGAACTATCGCTTTCTCAAGCAACTCACTGTCACACAGCTACCGCCTTTTATATAACTTGCCCCTCCCTTTTAGATTGCAAGCTCTCATGGGCAGGGCTTTCCTCACCATGTTGCCTTGAATTGTATTGTAACTGTATTGTCTTCCTTATATTGTAAAGTGCTATGCAAACAGTTGGCGCTATATAAATTCTGTATAATAATAAGTCATAATTGGGGTAAAATAAAAGTAAAACTCAACAGTCACACAATAGTTGTGGCAGTAGGTGGGTGACCTGCGAACCTCAACCTAAAGCTGGCCAAACACTGTTAGAATTTTAGCTGATTCACAGGCATTTGGCAGATATAATATGTATGATAAGTATAATTCTTTTTACAGACAACCCTAGTGGAGGAACATTTACTGCTCTTTTTGAGATGGAAACATTGTTCTTGTGAAAGATGTCTGGTGTTGTATCTAGTTTCACACAATAAAAGCACATTGATAAAAATTAATGAGCTAGGACAGAGAGATAATGAGTCTATCACAAGGACACTGACATCCCCATGCAGTGACAATAGTCTATTTATAAGGGAAAGCAGCTTGATAGTAAGTATGAAACAATCTTACCTTTGTATATTTGAGCTCTTGCATATAACAGGGACAATAGGGCAAACCATATTTATTCCCATCTACAATGTCCAAATAAAAAGAAAACAACAGTTTAAACATAGTACAGAAAACACAAAACTGCATTGGACAAAGACTACAGGCCATAAAATATGCATTGGTCATTGCAGGGTTATGCATTAGGAAAACGGTTCTCCATCCATTAATTTACAACTCTATTCATCAACACAGAATGTGTAATGTGGAATTAATGCACAGGACTGTCGTTACCCCATAAAGGAATATTGGGAAGATTGGCAGGTTTAAACTCTGCTAATCAAATCTTCTGCTGCCAATGACACTAGAAAACTGGATTTTTTAAAATAAACACAACTCTAGTTATAATCTCTATCAACGTGTTTATTATCATCTGTGACTCTTACGGAGAGATCTGCCCGCACTGTCAGTCTTGGTAAACACAATGGTGAGTAAGAGGAAAACTCCCCAACGGGTACACATACACCAATAAAAACCTACCGTAATAAAGGTTCTGTCCTTACTTCACTCTACTATAAAAGTGTTTTATTACAGTCTGTGCCCCACTTAGTGAAATTCTGCTGTATCAGTGACCAGACAGAAAGCCTTTTCATGCTGCACAGCCTGTCTGAGATCACAGTTGTATCATTTTACATGGCCCACTGGAAACATTCATCATTATATTTATTGTCATTATGATCACTGACAGATATGCTGCACAGATTTATCGCGCGGTAAAACAGTAGAAAGGCATCATGGCACACTCACAAACTAGCATGTAAAACAACTTGTCTCACCACTAAGGACAATGACAGAGGTTTGGATACACGTCTTCTGAAAAGGATGTGTAAGCCGCACTGCCGCGCCAAGGCACCTCTTATAGTGCGGTCCTAACTCTAACTCTAACTCTCCCGCGATATCGCGGCAAATTACCGCGCGATATCGCGCTCCAATGCATTTCAATGGGGCAAAGGGTCCTGCTGTCGCGGGTCGTGTGTCGCTACAGCAGGACCCTTTTTGGAGCGGATTTAGCCGCGATTCAAGCTTGCTCAATGCAAGCTTGAACGCGATATCGCGCGGCAAATATCGCGATATCGCGCAATATGCAAATCGCGCAACAAACACGCGATTTGCATATCACGCAGTGGGAACGGGGCCTCACACTGAGCGATTTATCGTGCAATTTTTGCAGCGATATCGCTCATATTTCCACGCGATATCGCTCTATGTAGCTTCTCCAATCCATTTCAATGGAGCTGTTCACATCTCGTCGCTCAATATCGCTTGTAGCTCGTCGCTGGTAGCTTGTTGCTCCTACATGTCCCTTTTATCGAGCGATTTTGCTCCTGATTGCATACAGCCCAATAGGAAAAAGTTGCGCGATGTCGCTCAAAATCGCGCGATTTTCATGTCGCTCAGTGTGAAGGGGGCCTAACTGACCATACACCTTACTCCTGCATTCCACCATGCCCAAAGAAGAGTGGTCAGGTACAAGCCGGGTCGTTAACAGGAGGGCAGCAGCACGGTACAGGAACAGGATCCAAGAGAGTGGTCGGGTAACAAGCCAGGTCGGTGACAGGTCTGCAGATAGGAAGCAGGGTTTCAGGAAGCAGGGTTTCAGGTTTATGGGAATCAGTCAAGTGCAGGCGACGCAAATACTGAGCCAGCTTCCTGACTGCAGGTAGGGCCTAAATACCCTCCCAGGAAGCACCAGGTGATGGGATGATCAGTCACAGCTGGGGCACACCCGCAGGTGAGTACTGGAGCTGCAGGTTCCTTACAGTCCCTGGCTGCTGGAGACACCCGCAGGCGAGCACTAGGGTTGCCACCTGTCCAGGATTCACCCGGACAGTTCGGGTTTTGAATGCTCTGTTCGGGTTTCATTGCAGCAGATACCCGGACACAAGGTGTCAGGCAGACCAGGGGCAACCAAAATTAAGATAGGGGCTACTGGCCCCCCACTGGAAATAGTCTCACCTGTAATATTTGCATATGAATGGGTGGCGCTATTTAGATATGAATAACCCACGACTAATTCTCCCCAAAAAATGTCTGCGCGTCTCTAGAGTGTTCGGGTTTCGCTTGAAGTAAAGGTGGCAACCCTAGCGAGCACAGGAACTGCAGGACCTGGCTCCAGCACCACCTGGGGGTGCTCTGGATCCTGACATCTACTGATTGATCCGCGGTGGCTGGGAGCAAAAGCCAGCCTGCTATTGGCTATTTTGAATTGCAATAGCCAATAGCAGACTGGCTTTCGCACAGGCCCACTGCTTGCTATCAATCAGCAGAGGAGCAGACCTGAAGGAGAAAGTTCTCCATCAGGTCAACTCCTAATTGACAGCAGGCTGATGCAATAGCCAGCCTGCTATTGGCAATTTGAAATAGTCAATAGCAGGCTAGCTGTTGCTTCCCCTGCTATCTGCTGTGTTTTTTATATTCTGACAGCGGCCGCCTCTATTCCTACATAGATTGTCTGACTGGCTCTTTTGATCAGCTGATCGAGGGATGCTGGCCAGACAGTGGCACCCACTGTGCTTATTATCGATGATATCGGTACATTTAACCGATAATTTGGGGACTATCAGCCCCGATTATTGGTAGATCTGATAATTGGTAGACCCCTAATGGGGAGCGAAGGAAAGGTAGGGAGATGGTGCTGGAGATGGTGGAATTAAAATAGAATTGCACATTTAGTTACATCTATATAAGAGTATCCCGCACCCTCTCCTAGTCTTATAATCACTCTTGCTTCCAAAAATTGAAATACAAATACCATTTGCACCCAAAAGTGCACACATACAAGCGCTTACAAATGCACTGGATCGCACCTGAAAGCCCATTTGAAGCTAAAAAAACAAAAACGCTCCAAAACATGGAAAATCACTGTAAAAATGTGGCAAAAAGCAGTGCACCGCGTTCCACATCTGGTCCAGAAAGCAGTGCTTGTAGCATTTTGATCCCACTGCACCGGACTGCAGGCACAATGCGCCTTGCGATCCCGTGCGGGGGATCGCATTGTGGCCGGAGGGCGTGGCTACGGTGCCATTCACTTAAATGGCCAGCCACGCCCCCTCCGGCCCCACGAAATACTGAGGTGGCCGCAATGCGATGCGACTGCTTTGATGGGGTTGGCGGCGCGTGGGGGGGGTTTATTGTGGAACCTGGCCTTGGGGCGGCAAGGAGAGTAAATCCGGCACTGGATATGGTGTGAACAGGCCCAGCATTAACTGCCTCCTGGCCGGCCGTTGTGAAGAAACGGCAGGCCGGGAGCTCCCTGGATCTGAGCAGGCGTTTTTAAACGTCTGCTTAGCGATGTCCACATGCAGCACGGCGTGCGCGAAACTGCCTAAATTTAAAAACAAGCAGCGATGCCTGTTAACATACAAGCGATCCACCGACTATAGAGCCGGCGGATCGCTTGTATAACGTGCCGGTCCGTGTGTCCCTCCCCTTTTTCCTTAATATAGTAAAAAATAAAAAACCCAGTGGTGAATAAATACCACCAAAAGAAAGATCTATGTGTGTCCAAAAAATGTTATATAATTAATGCCTGTACAGCTTTGCATGACGGAATAAATGTTAGTCAAAGTACCGCAGCGCTGAATACTGAAAAATGGTCTGGCCAGGAAGGGGGTTTAACACCTGGACAGCAAGTGGTTAAGCAGAAGTAGTCAAATAAATGACAAGACGGTTGGTGTGAGGGTCCAGCAAGCCCTGCTGAACACACAGCTGACAGTCATTAAGCACCAATCACAGCACATTGCACCTTTTTTTGTGATAACTTTATTGAATGTCACACCTGGCATTTAGGTTCTAACAGACATTTGTCAAAGTAAAGTAAAAAAAAACAAAAAAAAACAGTTTTTAATATTAAAATAAAATAAAATAAATCTAATAATAATAATAACATTTTATAAAAAAATAAAATGAAGAAAAAAAAGGCCTCAGTCATGAAGGGGTTAAAACAAGGCAAATTGCTATGTCTGTGAGTTGGAACTGCACAGGTAAAGGCGGCCAGTGCAGAGCCAAAACATGGTATGAAAAGACTCTCAGTCAAAATGAACTGGGGTCAGACTAATCCAACACGTTATTAAAGGAGAACTATGGGGTCAGTGTTTTTCCCCATAGTTCTCCTTGGGGTAACGGGAGGACACAAACTAGCGTCCTCCCGTCACCCTAGGCTCAGTATACCGCGAGCTGTAGAGACGCCGCACCTGGAGCGGATCCCGACTTAGATGACGGGATTCGCCCAGCTGCGTGAGTGACAGCTGGCTCTGCCTATCAGCCAGCTGTACCCGCCCCCTCCCCTGTCTGTTCCGCCAGTCAGCGCTGGCAGATCGGAGCGGGGAGAGGGGAATCCAGCCCCTCCCCCTGTCACGGCAGAGAGCCGTGACAGGATCGAGAGGTGAGGGAACCCGGTATGTTTTCCCTCACCTCCCGATCTACTGAGCCGACCTGTGACAGTCTCATTGTCACAGGTTGGCTTAGAACTATGACGTGAGTGGAAATCACTCATGTCATAGTTCTCCTTTAATCTGATTTGCCCTGCTCAATATGGCGGCAAGCGGCGGCCATATTGAGCGGGGCAACACACATTAATAACGTGCTGGATTAGTGTGATCCTAATTCATTTTAATACTTTTGTATTAATTGCTGTGGCGTATGTGCATAGGGAAATGCCGCAGGTGGCGCTCGTGCAGTAGAGCCATCTCGGCTAAACCTCTAGTTCGAACGAAACCGGAAGTCAGAGCACTCGAGGAGTTGGAGCTTTCAAGAGAACACCGCCCTTCCAGTCTCTCATAACTCTATGGTAGGGCGCTGTGACGCAAGTGTGGAAAATGGCGGAGGTGGATTTTGGGGACAGCGAGCTCTTTCAGCAGTTGGACGAGAATGTCGAGCCTCAGCCTGTTCATATACGTTTTAATGACGCCGAGGACAGTGAGTTGGAGCCTAGCGGGTTACAGGAGCAGCTGGCCCGTTGTGAGGAGACCATAGAGCACCTGCGGGCGGAGAATATCCTTTCCGGACCCACGGCGGGATGTATACCGGCCTATAATACGGTGGCCGATAATGTGCCGGCTCAAGCTCCCTGTGAAAGAGCAGAGGTGTACACAGTACTATTAATAGTATAGTAATATCATATTTACTGTGCTGGGGGCATCATGTCCTATCAATAGAACGGTGGCTTTATTTGTATACATGGCTGTGCAAGTGACACGCAGCTAAACAGTGGCTGGCCTCCTGTGCTTGGTTTATTTAAAAGCAGGGGAAATGATCTACGAAGTACAAGCACACTTTATCCTTCCAGATCAGATTCTCCTGTGTTTAGATGTACATGCATTTACATGTGTTTACATTTATTTATATGCACTTAGGCCCCATTCACACAGGGACTTTGCTGTGTTTTTGGGATTCCTGTGGCAAGAACCTGTGGATCTCTCCCAAACTGCATATAATTGTACTGTGTATATGCAGACTGCTGCTTAGAGATGCCGTCACCCTGCTATATTTACTTCAATGGGTACAGTGGATGCATCTGACCTGGGCTTTCTCATGCAAGAATCTGTAGGATCTCGCCACATGGATCCCAGCATTTCCTGTATGAATGTAGCCTCAGTGACCTGCATTGTGCTGCACAGTGCAAGGACAGTTTTGTCTTGGGTGGGGTGCTGCAATAAAATGCAAACATTAGGGATGCACCAATACTGGTATCAGTGCCGATACAGAGTCTTTGGACGAGTACTCGTACTCGCCCAAATGCTCCGATGCATAGCCCGACATTTCCTGTATCAGGAAGCCGGGCAGCGCGTCATTACACGCTGCCTGGCTTCCTGATTGGCCGGGAAGCCGGCTCCATGTTCTCTCGTCACAAGTGACGAGGGAGCTTGGAGCCGGCCAATCGGGAAGCCAGGCAGCATGTAATGGCGTGCTGCCCGCCTTCCTGATTGGTCGAGAAGCTGGCCAATCAGGAAGCCGGGCGCAATGTAGTGACGCAGCACCCGGCTTTCTAATTGGCTGGGAAGCCGGCTTCATGCTCCCTCGTCATTACACGGCGCCTGGAAACGGCATCCTTGGAAAGCCGGGTGGTGAGTCTTTACACGTGGCCCGGCTTCCCGGTTAAGTAGGAAGCCAGGTGGTGAGTCATTACACGCCGCCTGACTTCCTGAATGGGACATTTCGATATCGGCGAGTACCGTAAAAAAATATCGGTAGTCGGTACTGAAATACCGGTATCGGTGCATCCCTAGCAAACATGCTGCATTTAAGCGCAGCACACTGGATCCCGCCGCAGGGCAGCAGTCACCTGGATAAAGTGTACACATTGTACACTCCACATAAAGTTTAAAAAAAGATAAACGGTGACCGCTCCAGCAGCATACGACTGGACAGACTCACTCTGGAGCAGCTGTGCCTGGCTATCCATTAGCTTCTAGCTTTCATTTGAAATCTTAACTGAACAAGTTGAAGATTAGGGCTGCAACTAACGATTATTTTCATAGGGGGAAAAAAGGAAATACCATCTTTTATTTAAAATGAAATTCACAAATGGAGTGTTACAAGCAAAGTCTACTTCAGAATAAAACTGCAGGCACATTTTTTGCAATCGCCCGGCACTGGAATGCACGGCATTGCAGTACCGTGCGGGCGATCACACTGAGGGCGGGAGGCGCGTCTGGAGGAAAATGTTCACTCTATTGGCTTTACGTATACAACACACACTACCTGAGCTGTCTCGACACAGCCCACCTGCAAAAACTCGGGGACATTTATGAAAGCAACAAAGTTTCAGGCACAAAGGCTAAAATCTCGTGCTAACTAACTGCAGAGTTTCATCTCTGTTATGCATCCTGTTATGCATCCTGTTATGCGGTATACTGAGACGCCGCAGCCGGAACAGATCCCAACATTGCTGTCGGGCTCCACCCAACTGCGGGATTGACAGCTGGCTCTGCCTATCCAGAGGTAGAGCCAGCTGTGTCCTCCCCCGTCCGTTCCGCCAGTCAGCGCTGGAGGATCGGACAGGGGAGGGGGGAATCCCTGCAGGGAGCCGTGAGTGACAGTCACGGCTCTCTGCAGGGATAGATCGAGAAGTGAGCGAGCGACAGTCTGTGTTGGCTCACTCCCCCCCCCATCTACTGAGCCGACCTGTGACAGTTTCATGTTCTCCTTTTAATGTTTGCGACTCAGTGCATATGTTTTTTGAGATTTTGCATATTTCAACTGCGCAGTATGTGTATAGTATTTCCAACAGTAAAAGACTTCCAAAGAGAAGCACATCTTAGAAGTCCTGTATAATGTATTATTGCTGGGATTTGTAGTCCTTTATACAGCGCAATGCAGAATACCACCAGCTATATAGGAATACAACATATCCCAGCAATACATTATACATATAGTGTATAATGTATTGCTGGGATTTGTATTCCTCTTTAGCTGATGGTACATTGCTCTGTATAATATACAGTACAGCAGAATGTACCATCAGCTATAGAGGAATACAAATCCCACTATCCCAGCAATACATTATAGAGCACCATGTTTGGAAAAGTGCAGGCTTACCTGAGCAGTCCTCCTGCGACTTGTTTCTGAGATCGGGCCTGTCGGCGGCTGTCATCCGCCCACACCTGCTCCTCCTTACTACTTCTACCCGCGTCCCTGTGCCGATCGTGGATGCAGGCGGTGAGCGTGAGGCGGGGAGGAGGTGCTGCGTGTGGAGCCTGGATGCGGGCGGGCGGTTCTGGCAGTAGCGAGCCTGAGGTGGGGATGAGGTGTGGCACGCAGTGTGTTTGGAGCCGTGAACAGGGCCAACCAATCGGAAGCCAATTAATCGATGATTGAAAAAGTTGACAACTTTTTCAATAATTGATTATGTCGATTAGTTGTTGCAGCCCTAAAAGATGAATCTACAGTGAATGTCACACTTGCTGGTTTATGATTATAGTATTTGCTCTATGTTACGGTATTACACATTGATTGCTATTACAAGAAAGTCTTATTTCCTTAACTCCATTTTCACATCAAGAGCTCAAGAGAAAATTGTCTGTTGTTTCACGGCCAAGGTATGCATATTTATCTCTTATATCTTCTAACTTATTTCTTTGATTTGAGAAGCTTCATAGAATGTGTTTATGAAACATGTTCAATGGTTGCAAAGCATACTGTTTTGGTTTGGTAAACCTGGAAATAGCAAAGTGTAAAAATTACATTCAGGACCTTGGCTTGCCATAAGTGGCTCATGTGATATATGTATGGCTAGACATTAGTACCCCAACAATAAAGGGTTATGCATACTGTTGTTTTTTTGTCATCTTCCAGGACGGCATACGAGAGATGGCCCTGCCCACCCTCATTACTGTTGCCGCAATCTTGTTTTTAGTAAATCAGCATGCTTATTTTCCTGTTTATTTTGTCCTATAAATCAGCAGCCAGTGTGTGTGAAGACCATCCTTCCCTGCTGATTTTTCTTGTAGGGGCTCTGCAAACCTGAGGCTGGTGGATGGTCCCTTGTTAAATTTGTTCCTATATCTTAATACTGGAACTCGTCCCTTGGTGAGGTTTGGGGACAACTCCTGGCAGCTTGCTCCCTTGGGAAAACTGGACCCCCTCCCCCAATGCTGCATAGACTGTGCTGTTAAGGAGCTGCTGACAAAGCTACAGAGATCATACCAGAGAGAGATGGAGCTTCAAACTGTTGAGAGGGAGAAGGCTGTAGACCCAACTAATGCTGGCTTTAAAAGGAAGTCCCTTGTGTGACCTCTCGCTGGCTTTCATAGGACGGACCAAAAACTGCACAGGGATGTGGATTTTGCATCGCCTGGGACATGCAGCTCCATGTGGGTAGTATTTTTCTACATTTAGCCCTGATGCGGGCTTGCAGAGCTAAATGTAGATCGGGGGAGCCACCACTTATTTAGTGCAAGTGATCTCAGATCACTGGTGTAAAATGAGCAGTGATCTTCTCAGAGCGAAGAATGCCTGTTCTCCTTTCCTCTGTGATAAACTGAGACCGGAGAGCAGTAATCACAGCACCACCTGTCTCAGCTGTCAAACTGCACAGAAGATCTCTGTGTTGGCGGGCAGGTCCCATAAAGAAAACCTGTCACCTCCAAACTATCACATAGGGGCTTGTAAGCCCCTATGCTATGGGAATTAAATTTAAGTGAACCCCCCCCCCCCCAAAAAATAAATGTAAATAAAAAATGCAAACCAACCCTGCAACCCCCACCATCTGCATGCAAATAAACGCACACATAGGACGTGTGTGTGCTGCCCTCATTCCACTGTGTGCCATATTGTGGTAGCCAGGCAGTAGCGCTATCTAACACGCACAATGTGCATTAAAAGGTAAGTTCGCTTTCCCATGTAATTTGGAAAAATAGAATGACTTAATAGGTTGGACTTGATGGACTAATGTCTTTATTCAACCTCAAATACTATGTAAATCTGGCCCCCTCTCTCCCCCACCCGCTATACTTACCTCTGGGCAAACAGTCCTTTCCCTCTGCCAGTACGGGTGTATTATTTGTACCCCTTAATGCTGTCCAACGCAGCCCTGCGCTGTGCATTTTGAATTTCGCCCGAAAATTGCGAGCACTTGTTGGTCAGCATGGTCAGGAAGACTGCGCAGCACGCAAAGGGGCTGCCCCTGAAATTGCGCTTGTACTATTTTTCAGGATGAAACCACTGCAACAGTCTGAACAGTGCACATTAAAGTTCATTGCTTTATGTTTAGACCGGTTCCGCGCGTATTCGTACTGACTACTATGAGTGGACAACTGCTCCTGTGTGAATGGAGCCGTAGAGGAAAATTTATCAAACCTGGAGCAAACGAAATCTGGAGCAGTTGCCAATGACAACCAATCGGCTTCTATCTTTCATTTTCAAAGCTAAACTGAAGAGAAGCTGATTCAGAAGATGCTCCAGTTTTAATAATTTCCCCCTTAGTAACCCCATTGTTTTCAGCAGCAGCAGAGTACAGGAAAGGGGGGCGAATGTGCTGCTAGGAGGATTGTATAAAAGTAAACATGTCGCTTTGCTTCACACAGGCAAGACGCAGGTTTTCTTAAAAGGTGAAAATACTATACGTTTTAAGTATCAACCTTACTTGAGGCTATGTTGCATATTGTGTTTTGTGAAAGCTGAATCCCAAAATGCATGTTTGGCTTTGGCCGATTTACTGTATTTCTAAATGGCTCACCTTATTATACTGTATTATTGCCTATGTTTTTGTTTTCAGCGGCTTATTGGTGGAAGATAAGTTTGATGGACCTTTGGTACAGATTCTTTTCATGAACCATGTTATTTCAAAGTAAGTCACTGTTCTTTAATTTGTTGATTTAAAAGGAAGCTGTAGACATGTTCTTAAACATATAAAGGTAAGCCTTATCAGATAACTTAACCACTGCTCCCTACTCGCTGCAGGTATTCGACTGCCTGATCAGTGGAGTACTTGCTCTCCTCCGATGACTTCAGTGGTTCCTTCACCAGCTCATATGTCCTGTAGTGAGGCACAAGCTTGTGGGGAAGTGAGCGTCTTACACACCCAGAAGTGTAGAACACTTGCACCAGCTTTTCATTACACAGGTCTGGTGCCGACTGCAGTGGTCTGTGTCCCCGCTGCCACTGCCGACACAAGCGGGGATTGAAAGGGGGAGGAGAACAGACGAGCGGCGGGAACTCATCGAAAAGCAACTAAGCAATAATGAGAATCGTTGCCAACAATTCTCATTATTGATTATAATTAATTTAATAGATTAGTTTTTGCAGCCCTAGAAAACAGTGATTGTAAAAATGCTACCAATAGATACCATGCAAGTATTGCAGCTGTTATTGTGGCACTTATCTCCAAATGCACAGCAGTACAGACATCAATATACATATGTTTTGCCACTTCAATGTCTAAAAGAACTGTCATGGTCTAAGCAGTAGCTAATGTAGAAGTCCGAAAAGCAGGGAGCGCCTTCTACCTTAGGCTCCTTTCACACCTAGGCATCAGGGTTTTCGCCCATGTTAGTGTGCGTTTTACCTAGCATTTTGCTTAGCACGTTAGACACGAGCGCACATTAAGATGAGTGTTTTAATGGGCAGATGGAAAGACAAAAACAGGCACAGAAATGTGCAAACCACTCGTGTGAACAGGAGCCATCTAAGCGAATGGGATTTCTTGTGTTTTGAGAGTTTTGTCGCACTTTGCTTTGAGCATCAAAATGCCTGGGTGTGGACAGGGACTTGCTTCGAGAGTTAAAGTAGCTATTTATCTGTTACATACAATGTATTAAAGGAGAACTATGAGATGAGTGATTTTCCACTCACCTCATAGTTCTAGCCGACCTGTGACAATGAGACTGTCACAGGTCGGCTCAGTAGATTGGGAGGTGAGCGAACAGATACCGGCGTTCGCTCACCTCTCGATCCTGTCATGGCTCTCTGCCGTGACAGGGGAGGGGCTGGATTCCCCGCTCCAATCCGCCAGCGCTGACTGGTGGAACGGACGGGGGAGGGGGCGGGTACAACTGGCTCTGCCTCTAGATAGGCAGAGCCAGCTGTCACTCACGCAGCTGGGTGGATCTCGACATCGATGTCGGGATCCGCTACGGCGTCTCAGTATACAGCTACAGCTCGCGGTATACTGAGCTTAGGGTAACGGGAGGACGCTAGTTTGTGTCCTCCCGTTACCCTAAGGAGAACAATGGGGAAAAGCCCTGACCCCATAGTTCTCCTTTTAAGGAGTGACTGACTGCTGCAAATGTCAACAATTAGTGTGAGTAAAGCTGCCCATACACTGGGTGAATTTCGGGCGGTTTTTAATGTACCGGTCGAAATTCGCACAGTGGGTGGGACTTTTGGCTACCTTTCAGCCTGCATTCCTCGATCAGCTGATTGAAGCAGCGGCTGGAAAATCTTCATACGATCAGAGCCTCAGCCAATGAGCTGCCCGGGTATTCTAAAAGGTGCCGGCGGCACCTGTCAGAATACAATGCAAACAGCTGGGATTTTTCAATCGACACGTTGTGTTGATGGAGGAATCGTGTCAATTTTTTTGGTTTGGCCCGCGGGTTGAATGAAAAAAACTGATAGGTGTGTGTATGGCCAGCCTAAGAAGCCCATGTATAAGTATGTATTCTCATCTGATTACCTATGCTGGTGAAGGTATAAATGAAGATTCAGGCTTGAATTGTGGTTTGTCCATATTCATGTTGTACCAATGCTTGCACCACTGTACATTTTGGCAATATGTAACACAATAACGTACCTGCAGTATATTTAACCCCTTCATGACTGAGGCCTTTTTTTTTTCTTTTTTTGTTTACATATTATAATCCACATTTTAGGCCTGAAAATACTTAAAACCCCCAAACATATATTTTCTGAAAGCCAAGACCCTAAAGAATAAAATGGTGGCAGTTGCAAATTTTTATGTTGCACGATATTAGCCCAAAACACAAAATACACATTTTTAAAATAAAATATAAAAGATGAGGTTACGACAAGTAAATAGATACCCAACATGCCCAGGTTAAACATTGTGTACAGCTGTAAAACCGACAAAATTCAGTACCCCAAAAAGTCCATAGACACTTAAAAGTCCCCACAGGTCATCAGTTTAGAGATGCGTGTAAATATTATTGCTCTCACTCCGGCAAGCGTGGCCATACCCAACGTGTAGCGCGATCGTCGTTTTCATAGGTGCGTGGTCCAAAAGACCCTTAGTATCACCTTTTACACTCTAAATAAGCTATTGAAGTGCAGATCACACTTCAATAGCTTTTTGCTGGGCTTCAGGAGCCAAGGAATGAAAGCTATGGGACCGGAAGTGATGTAATCTGCATCGCTCCCGTTCCCATAGTGCGGGGAGGAGATCGGTGAACGGAGGTTTCGCCGATCTCCTCCCCAGCTTCCCCCTGACGCCAGAAAAAGCCAGTCCCTGCCCTGTAGGCGGGGCAGCGGAGCCCAGGAAACACGGTGGGGGCCATTTACCGGCCTATAGAAGCAATCTGGTGACAGCTGAGCCGCCAGAATGGCTTCTACTGTAAAGTTGGCTTTACGAATGTAAACAGAGTCCGAGTCTGTTTTAAGGGCCCTATGGCAGTGACGTACACTGTACGTCACTGGTCATGAAGGGGTTAAAGATCTGCAGTTTTAAGATCTGAATCTTTACTTTAAGGGATTTAGTTTTACAATCATGGTGGGATTGCATATTATGAAGGCAGAAATCCACATTTTACATCCTGTGACATCACAGAGCATACAACTCTCATCAGCTTCTAGTGGGTGGGGTTGTTGGGGCAGTACATGTTTTTCAGCTTCGTGCAGGCTACAAATCCCATTGCTTTTGGGCCTTGCTTGTGATGTCTGCTTGTGGGCAGCAGTATGGAGGATGATTGGGGGGCAGTAAACTTCCCTGAGGCTTCAGTTGGGTAAGTGAATGCTTTAGTAGTAGAACAGTGCAATCTTAGTAATGTTGCAGAACTGGCAAAGTGAACACTACATACTGTTGCTTTAGACCAGTGCAGGTAATGCCCGCATGTGGTATCAAGTGTGCGATGGTGACGCTACCTCTAGTTTTGAGGACTATGGAGGCTGTGCCCTTAACTGCCAGGCGGCTGCGGAAAGGACTGGTGACTCTGAAAATCACCCAGACCAGATATCAGTCGGCAGCAA
Organism: Nanorana parkeri; assembly: GCF_000935625.1. Lineage (NCBI taxonomy): Eukaryota > Metazoa > Chordata > Amphibia > Anura > Dicroglossidae > Nanorana > Nanorana parkeri. The sequence goes on along the minus strand of NW_017306281.1, from coordinate 1,476,867 downwards.
TAAGCTGTACAGAAAGTTTGGGAGGATTTTGTTAGAAGCACAGTGGCGTGACATGGAAAGATGCTGTTAGGTTTTCCCTGACGCAAGGAATTATTAAAAAGTTGAGCATGACTTGGAGGCACAGCTTATTCAGTTATTGCCATGAGAGTATCATTTAGTTGTAACATACCATTTAAGAAAGTGTATTTTTAAAGTTTAACTTTTGTCTGCTGGAGTTCTAGAACTGTGAATGTGTCTTTGTTATAACCTGTGTATTGTGGGCTCAAATACTATTCAGTGTATTTAACTGTTTAAAGTGTAAATGTAAAAACATATTTTCTTGCATAGGCAATTCCATCAAGAAATTGAGGATTTTGTCTCAGATCTGCTTCAAAAGTATGAAGAACAGCAGAGGGCTAACCCTGAAAAAACAGCATTCAATATTAAACCTCAGGTAACCCTTATTAAAGGTCAAATTCATAATGAATAACATAACATTTTTTGTGGATAGAATATAGGAGGGTTATAAATCCTGACAGCCTTTTGTTTGTTCTCTGTGTCCCTTTTGGGGGTAATTTCCTTCACTTCCTGTCTGATAGCTTCAACAGGAAGTGAGAACAAATGCCTCCAAAGAGGGGGAAATCCCTGGTGGTCAGCAGGATCGCCAGAACTATGTTCCCCATTGGAAGATTCCCATCTATTCCTGTTCTGGTGACCCAAACTTTTGGAATTGTTTTCACTTTCAGTAGTAACAGTCACCAGGACAAATTATAGGGTGAATCTCCTTAATAGGGACACAAGCAGCAGTAAAATCCTGACAGGTGTTCTAATCCCTCTCTACTCTTATCGAAACTAAAGGTGCCCACACACCTTGCTGTAATCGTACGATAATCGGGGGGAAATCCCGCGATCGTGCGATTTATCGCAACGTGTGTGGAAGGTGTGCGACCTCTCCTACTGTAAGGTCGCACAACTTTTATCTTAGGAACATGTTCGAAAACCCACCAAGAATTGTACGATGTTCGTAAGATAAAAGTCGGACGGCCGGTGTGCGCAAGCGCACACTGCCCGTTTAGCATTGCGGTCATCGGAAGCCCGCCCCTCAGTGGGGCGGGCTTGCGATCATCGCAATTTCGATCTGCCTGTCCAAGATAGGCAGATCGTATGTTTTTTTTTAAATACCTTACAACCATCGCAAGACAAAAGTTTTGCAATGGTTGTAAGGTGTGTGCCCAGCATAAAACAAAGTTCATGTCGGTTGCACTGAAAGACGTATAGTTTTAAAAACCTAATGGTTGTTTTTTTTTGGTTTTTTTTTCCAGCCATCAAGTTTTTTGTTGGAGGATAATGGGGGCTCCAATGTGGATACAATTAAGAAAATTAAAGAAGCATTTAGTGTAAGTATTTAGTTTTGTTTGTTAAAGGGAATGAATGAAAGAGACCAGCTTGATGCAAATATGCTTGGCAATTTTATACGTGTTTTTTTTATGCTGGCTTCACATTTGTGCATTACAGTAATGTGTAATTGGCGTTGTGTTGCCATTCATATTTTTTTTTTCTTTTTTAAATCTTGAACAATAGTTTTATTGAGCAAATACAGTACGTGTTATGGAATAGTGCACACGTTAATATGATTGCCAAGCCATTAGACTGGAGAACTCTATCCAGTCATTTTTATGATACCCCAGCTCAACACATTTTAGATGGGAATTATCTGTGCATTGTGTTGCAGCGCACATATGTGGTTTTAGGTATGTTGTGATACAGTGGCAAACCATTTAACACAAATTAACGTGGAATAATGCATGTGTGCGTATAGTAACACACCCTAACAATCTGAAGTGACCCTCTGATGTGTAAATTGTTATTGTATGCATTCATGGGGACAACCATATTTGCTTTGTACATATATAGGCCCATGGTGAGAGCTTCGGGGGTCATACCCAGAGTCTGCTAGGACATTATCAGAGAGTGCGGTGCCGGCCATTAATGTTACTTTCTGTACTGGGTCCTGTGTTCAGCACCCACCTTTGCACCAATTGTGCAGCGTGTTGGGTTAGCTACAGGGTGCTACCCAGGTCAGCGGCGTATCTGCACTGCTGTGCCCCCGTCCCTGAAGACCCCTTAGGGGATGTGCTCATCTGAAGTAAGTGAAGCAGAGATGTAATTCTTCTTTTGGATGCAAAAGACGCTAGAGGTGGGGAGTCCTAGCCCTCTTTCCCCCCTTCTTCCTTTCCAGTTGTAAGCTAGCTGGTGCCACTGTTCTATCGAAAGCTCCAACTCCTCGAGTTCTCCAACTGCCCGACTTCCGGTTTAGTTAGAACTAAGAGGTTTGGCCAAGAAAGCTCTTCTGCACGAGCGCCAGCCGCGGCATTGCCCTATACACATACACCACAGCAATGAAGTATTAAAATGAACCAGGATCACACTAATCCAGCACGTTATTAATACCTGGTAGCCCATTCAAAGGAAAACCCTTACTGCAAAAGGCAGTGGGGGCAGAACTTTTCTGGGATCCATAAGACCTTTTATGGTCCTGCAGGGGATCCATACCTGTCCTTCACACCCAAAACTGAATATTTATTTTGAATGTAACTAGTCTTTAATGGTACACTTCCAGGTAGTATTTAGAGTCGTAAATATAATTTTGTTTGTCACAGAATTCTGATCATAGAATTAGTACTTTGTCAGGCCGGTAACTTTCAGATATGTGTTTTTGTTTTGTTTAGTTTAGTCCCAATATGTCAAGATTACTTGCTATGACAGCATTTCTGTTAAATGACTGCTCTCTACATAAAATTATCAAATGAATCATAAAATTGAATTCTAATCTCTTTGGCAGGTTGTTGGAAGTGTCCTATACTTCACAAATTTTTGCCTTGACAAGCTTGGCCAGCCACTCATAAATGAAAATCCACAGCTGACTGATGGTTGGGAAGTACCAAAGTATCCTAATATGAAGCTTCCTTTACACCCACCCAGTGGTAATCCTCTTATTCTTGTATTATATGACTCTTTTTCTGTTTATAAAGGCAGTGCAGCAATACCATGAAACCAGATGCCGGAATCAAAATTAAGGATTGAATGATTTTATACATTTTACCATTTCATATGTTTACCTGTCATACAATGATATTCAGAAATTGTGCTTTCTGTGTAGTTCTGGTCTAGTTTTAAATCATTTTTATCTACCAAATAGAGTTGGGGTAGCCTTTTATACAGTTGGGATAGCCTACCTAAAACAGGGTATCGCTCTCTGCTGGACACAGCAGTGTTTACTCTATTCAGCTCCTGCATTTTACGAGTGATTCTTAAAATGCAGTTTGTGGTGTAGAGCCTGCACCTTTCAAATGTTCTCTGCACAACTCAGCTGAAAATACTTTGTGAAAGGAGAAGAGGTTAATCAATTGACTTTAACAGGCAATCAGGCTCTCCAGCTTCCAGTTTTTGTTTTTTTCCCTACTAATGAAAATGTATAGGGCTTTGCTTGCTTCTGAGTGCTGAAGCAAGCTAAGTGCTAATTACAGCTGTAAAGTCATTGTATTAGTATTGTGCCTAAAGGTAAGTCAATGGAGTGTCTGATATATATCTGAATAGAGTGTAAGATATACTTGAAACTCTACACACCCTGACCAACCTCTGTGGTTCCACCTTCAAATCACCTCTTGATGGTCCCTATTCCTTTTGGTGGTATCGGTATGCATGTTCTGTAGTTGCTGGGGCTGGTTGGAGTGAGGGGTCAAGTTCCTTCTTTGTCATTATTAAAGACAAGTTTGGGTGACTGAGTTAATTTAGTAGTCTATTTTATATACTATAGTAAACCTACAACAAACCTGGGTAAGTAATTGATCCTAAGAAGAGGGGAAAATACATGTAAGCAGTGGTTGCCTTCGGTGAAAACCACAATCTGATACAGAGATGAGGTTTGTGCAAATGTTTCCTGTAAAAAAAAAAAAAAGAAAAAGTGGGAGGGCAAAGCCAAGTTTGACTTTCAGAACAAGAAATATGGTGGCCACGGCCCCGGTTTCTTAAATGTGTGGATAAATACTAAATCAGAGAAGCTGAACTGTTCAATACTTGCTATTTGGGCTAGTTTGGGAAAATGCAGCTTGCTTTGAGGTGTATTCAGCTTCCAGGTGCACTCTGCATGACATTAGTTTAATACGCTTGTGAAATCATTTTCGAGTTTGTTTAGAGGTGCATCTGAACACTTTCTAAGATGCAACTGCCTACTGCAAGTGGTTTTTGCATTCCTGTTGACTTGTATGGCAGCAGAAGCAGTACTTGCATGAACAAAAACCTGTTGACACGAACAATACATGACATCACTGTCCCAGTGCATTCTAGAAGAGGGCAAACAAACTACCATGTGAAAATCAAAGCTGTTTTTAATACATTCTAAGGCCTTATATGTTCTGAGGCCTCATTCACACCAGGACGGTTGTGGATCAGCGTGGTTTCTGTGCTGATTTCAAAAGAGAGGTTTTGGGAGTTTTTTTAATTGCGTTTCAGTGCTGAATCGCAATTAACCCAAAATCGCCCAAAACCGTGCTGATCAGCGTGGTTCCATTGAAAGCTGTATGAAAACTGCACTGATCAGCGCAGCAAAAATTCGGATTGCGCAGAGCCGCACGGTCCCCATAGCAATGTATGGGATCGTTCATGTCGGCGGATCCGTGTGGCCGAATTGTGTGAACGGGGCCTAACTGTTGCATTGGTTATCAACATTTCAAAGATGTAACTGTAAGGGGGTCACTTATGGTGCCTGATAATTGAGACCAAACCATCTATCGATTTTTTATTTTTTATTTTTTTTTTAATATAAGAGTAAACCTATAAGTAAAAGGCTTTTTCATTTTAGGAGAACTGATTGGGAACAATTTTTCAACCTTTTGGCCATCTGAAATGAAGCCTAACTCAGACAATATGCTTCTGCTTTTGGGCCATAACATGTTATCCCATGCACTATGTACCCACCCAAGGTAAAGCTCCCCACCCCCTTTTCCCCTCCCCAACACTCTTTTTGATTAGCGGAAAGATGCCGTACTTACTGCATGCAATGCTGCAGTTGACGGACCAGGTGCACATAACTGGATGTCAGGAGGCAATGAGTGCTTCCAAGCATCAGAAGGGTTTGTCATGGACAGATTTTTCAACATGTTGCAAAAGTGTGTGCAAATGAGAGCTGCATTAAGCGGCCAAGAGAGATCAGTGGTTCCCAGTAGTGCTTCAGTTTGAGTAAGATGAGACGAGTTGTTGAGTCACTTTTACTGATGGTGGACTGTACTTAGCCTGTGTCGTTACCAGCTATAACTGTAAATCTCGCTTTTTCTCTGTGACCCTCGTCTGGTTTAAGAAACCTACATTGAAGAATGCCCTAACTGTTGTGATTTTATAAAAGATATATTAAATTATATTTTTGTGTTTTTTTTTTGGGTATAGACATGCTTCTGGTAACTTTTTTGTTTTTTTTAATGCTTTTAAGTTTGTGACCTCATTCTTTACTTTATACTTTATATTAAGCTTTATGTTTTTTGTTTCTGTGCTGTGAAGCTTTTTGTGAGCATATAATTAAAACACCTTAATATATCTGAAAAGATACCAGCAAGTTTTTACACAGATTGTGTCTCTAGACGGCCAAGAAGTACAAGTAAAGGCAAAAAGGTTTGTATGCACTTTTTTCTATAAATGGGACATTCTGGTTGATACCAGGCACTTTTATTAATTTTTGTTTAAATTTAATTTTGCTCAAATAAGTATTATATAAAAGACACAGCTCTGTATTTGTCAATTCTTAATTAAATGTATTTTTAAAAATACACGCAGTAAGAGAGAGGAAGAAGTAGTACAGTGTCAATAAGCATGCTGATAGGAGAAAGTAAAGTGACAGATGAGTTCATCACTGAGCTGCTCATTTCACTGTCTAGTCACAGACACGGGGGTTGGGGTTTCCCATTAGATTGAGGCCCATTAGTAGCAGAAAAAAGTAATGCAAGGTAAAGTGAAAATTGCAGTAGAAGCTAGTATTTTTCCTCTTTTAACCCTTTCGCTGCCATGACCTGCTTTCCTCTTTTGACCTTAGCTGGTCAGACCATTTATTGGTCATCTTTTTTATATTTCTAACTGCAGCTTTTGGAGTTTGTAAAAGACCCCCCAAACCATACATTTCATCAAAACACAGGACTGGTAAAATAAAAAGATGGTGCTACTTATTTTGTAGGTCCTGCGATAATTGCGCAAATGTTTATCAAATCAATATTAAACCAATAAAAATACACAAGTAAATCGATAAAGGCACACTAAGTGTTCGTTCACACCAGATGCAGTGCGTTCTGACCCGATGCTGGCTGGAGGGGGCATGGCTGGCCATTGAAGTGAATGGCACCGTAGCCACGCCCTCCGGCCGCACGGGATCGCAAGGCACATTGTGCCTGTGGTGCGGTGAAAATAGTGCTTGCAGTGCGTTCCGGCCAGGATCCTGCACACAACACTTTTCCGACTAAATCTAAAAGATAAACGACGCTTTGCAGTGCTCTGCCACATAGTTTGAATTAATGTTTTGAAAAGGGAACAAAAATAAAAAGAATCAAGCACTGTGATGTGTTTTAACAATGCAGTGCATGGCAGAATTTCAATTAATAGCTGTCAGCGGCTTGTTAGCTGCTGATGACCTCTATCCATATACAGGGGACCATCAGTGAGACCTTTCTGTAAAAGTGACTATGTGCTTATACCAGAAGGGTGAAAGCCACCTCCATAAGGCATACTGTCATGGCCAGCTGGAAACAGTTGTGTACCGCTGTATGCCTTACGGCGGTGACAGGGAAAGGGTTCAAAGGCTCCTAATTTTTCTCATGCTTTTTTGCAGAGATTCTACTTTAAGTTTTACATTCCCTTTAGGTAACAATTACAGGTCTTGTACCTCCCACAGCCTGTGACTTAACAGTAAAACAAAAAGCAGCACATCGATGAACTCACCTGTTTTCCTACTCTATCCTCCATGTTTCTTGCACTGCAGCAGAGCTGATTGAATTCTTGTGCTGCTTCTCCCTCTCACCACCTGCTGTCCAGGTGTTTGCAGGAGGCTTTTACCAGGTAGTAAAATTCATGTACTCGCACTGTATTAAATACAGTATGCTGCTCAGGGAGGCTGAGCGTTGTTTGGAGCACTGTGCAGGGGGAGTGTCAGACCTCTGGAGCACTGTGCAGGGGGAGTGTCAGACCTCTGGAGCACTGTGCAGGGGGAGTGTCAGACCTCTGGAGACTTGGACTACTGCACTCTGAATAGTGATCCGCCTCTCCACTGTACTGCTGACATGACACAGGCTGCTTTTACAAGGGGTAAAGACACACACAAACAAAACAGTCCGCATAACTGAATAGCGCATGAAAATGTGAGGCTTCAGTTGGGCTTTAAGAGTAGAGATTGAGACTAGGGATGCACCGATACCAAGTACAGTACTTGGTACAAGTACCGATACTTTTTCAGGCTCCAAGATTAGACCAGAGAAAAATTCAAAAGTTAGGAGGCACACGGAGCTCCTGGGATTTGCACATCTCTGTTTTGATGTATGATTTTGTTTTTATAAATATAAATAAAGGGATGCACCGATACCAGTTTTGCGAGTACAAGTACTGATACTTGCCCAAGTACTTACAAGTACTGATACATTTTTGTTGTCATGTGACAGTTTTTCTAAAACAATATCGACTAATGATTTCAGGAAAGTGGTGGAGCGTCAGAGCCAGGTACCAGCTGCAACCACTGCAACCCTGGTAGTTCTTGTGAAAATGGCAAGTATTGGCATTGGTACTCAAAGTATCGGTGCATCCCTAATTGAGACCCCCTAATTGGGCCTTTTAGGGTATTGTGCTGCTCCATATGCAGTTTAGTATGGTGCAGTTTGCTGGCACCCCAATGCGCTGTATAGTAACTTGTAACACATGGCAGCGCATCACAATGCACATACTGTGAGTGATGAGCTGTTGTGCTATGCGCCTACAATGCACAGTGTGTCCACTGAAGTGCAATTGCAACCCATTCATAATGAATGGACTACCGTAACAATTCAAATTCTCGTGTGTTGCAGCATACTTTAATGTAGGACAACAGACTGTAGAAGTGTGCATGGGAGGAAGCCTAATGTATGTAGGGGTGGTCCCAAATTTAGCATTTTTGTGTATTTTTAAATTTAAAGAAAAATAGCAAGGTAAAGTATGACTGATATACAGTAAATTGACAATGTCATAACTTGTATCAGGTGAGTTAATGGAAAAGAAAAGCATTTGTCTTTTAATTCTGTAAAGTTGCACTAATATTGGAAGAAATGTCTAAATTGGCATTTGTTTGAAAACGAATATGTACGCAAATGTCAATACTTTAAAGTTTGGATGGAGTACAGAAGGAATAAACTCCCCTTCTATTTCCTGTCTCTCCCAGGGAGATTTCTCGTAAAATGTTTTTTCCACCTTTGCATTCAAATTTAAGAAAACTACTGTTTATGTATTCGTATTCACACAGCATAAAGAAAAATAATGTAAACATATATATTTTTCTCCCGTTCATTGAAGGACACAGGGCAACAGATCGTAGATCCTGTATGGTAGGGTAATATCGCCACCTGCAGGAGAAGGACGCTAGGCACAAAACTAAAGACCAATTACAGCCTAGGGGCGGCCCCTGCCGGTGGCCAAACCCCCCACCTGCTGACAAGTCTCCAGTTTTTTGCCTAGCGTCAGGAGTAAGGAGCTAAAAAAATTTCTCTGGAGAATTTTTTTCTTTTCTTCCGTTTTGACTTGATTTTTCTTCTACTGGATCTACGATCTGTTGCCCTGTGTCCTTCAATGAACGGAGAGAAAAGGATTTTACGGTGAGTACAAAAATCCTATTATTTCTGGCCTTTTAAGATGTTTTGTTAAAGCAGGCAAGATGGCCAATTCCAGGTTTTTCTCAGCACCTTCACAGTTATCTGTCCTAGTGGAAATGCTTAGGACTGAAACTTGAGGATTGTTTCTCTCATTCACTTAACATAATATGGCTGAGCCACCAGAGACCTCTAACACCTTACAACATCTCCTAACATTGCAAAAAAAGATAAGCAAGTAGAAATGTTAACCCTTAAAACCCTAACCCAAGTAAAAGCAGTTTAAATTGCAAGAAACCTATTTTATTTTTATTTTTTTTTTAACACACCACACACCTCCATCTCTTCTGATGTATAAATGAGAACATATAAAATAGGTGTTATCCCAATTTGGCTGCAGAAGTGGAAATACACTTTAAGCTCCTGTCCTTGAGAAATTCCCCTCCTTTTAAACTGCTGTCCCCATTGAAAGATTTCCACTCGCCTTTGGTTCTGGTGACAGTCCTAGTTAGGGATTTCTCCTTGTAATGGACAAAATTACAAATTGAGCTGATTTTCTCCCTGGCACGAGGATTCAGAGGGCAATAAAAACTCGATAGTGCTTCTGACCCTTCCACGTGCTATCCAAAACTAAAAGAAACCATTTTTGTTTTTATACTCTTATTAAGAAAGATTCCCACTTTCAACAATTATACTTGTAATTTACATATAAAACTGGTTTGATCATTAGAATTAGGGATGTACCGGTATTTCGATATCTAGTACCGAAATTGTTTTTCGGTACTCGCCAATACTGAATACAGATACCGGAAGTCCCATTAAGGAAGCCAGGCAGCGTGTTATGACTTGCCACCTGGCTTCCTGATTAGCAGGGAAGCCGTCTCCATGCTTCTCGTCACTAGGTGACGAGAAAGCATGGAGCCGGCTTTCTGGCCAATCAGGAAGCCGGGCGCCCTGTAATGACCCAGTGCCCAGCTTCCTGATTGGCTGGGGAGCCGGCTCCATGCTTCCTCGTCATGAGGTGAAGGAGCATGGAGCCGGCTTCCTGGCCATTCGGGAAAATTTTCATCTGTGGCTTGATTTGCACACCTGAGCAAAACGGATATTTTTCTGTGCAAACACAGTATTCCGACACAAGGCTATTTAATTTTAGAGCCATGCCAGGTGACATCAACACACTATTTGTTTTTTTTTGTCGTCAATCGCCAAAATGTAACATCTGTTATCACAAGTTGAAGTTGCTCTGTCGCTGCCTGAAAAATGTCTGAATTTTGATTGCTAGTGAAGTAGCAAAAGATTGCTGCCGTTTAAGGTAATGAGGGAGCAACTCCTTGGTATATTGTCAGCTGAATATTGGTGACTCTGTTATTGGCAAAGTGTTGCTGGTGACAGATTAGCCTCTGTGACATAGGCCTGATATACTGTATCATGTAGATTTGGGGTTACCAGTCTGCAACATGAAACTGAATACTCCTGATTTGTTGCAACTTTGTACCTTTTTTATTTTTTTTAACTGAACCTTTCTCTTGATTTCATCACTTAGGCCAAAAGCATGCTGTTTCAATTGTGGCTCAGAAGAACATCAAATAAAAGACTGTCCAAAAGTAAGACATGCTAAGATAAGTCAGTTGTGGCCAAATTGCTAAAAGTTTTCTTTAGTTATGAGTGGTTTTTGGGAGATGAAATCTACCACTACCGTCTTATATCATGGAAGGACTGCAGTAGAAAGATCCCTGGACTGCTGCTAAAAGAACCCCTGACTGTACAGATTTATTTTTTCCTTCTACATATACTGCAATGTAAAATGAATGAACAGTTCCAAAAGTGCAAGCCCTATATAATAGCCAACCCAGGTAAATGGAGATAGGGGTGGAGAAATATCTGCTGGGATTTTTTGAGTTCCATCAGATGAGGCTGCTCAGAGCTAGTCATTCCCCTACTTGTAGTTACGTATTTTTTAGATCAATGAGTCTAAACCCATTCAGTCAATTCTTGCCACAGATCTTTCATGTGGCATGTTATCTCATATCAGATTTGTCACAGGTGTTTTTGTTTTTACAGCGACTGTCTTGCGAGTACAGGGGCTGCCCTTGTTGGCCTTAGCCAGTATTACTAGGGAATTGTATTTATTTGAAATTGGGGAGATCTCTCATTGTTCAGGTGAATAACAATCCTGAAGCTACTTGAATCTGTCAATGCCAGTCATAAAAGATTGGTTTGTACTCCTGCTTCTTAATGGCCCTGACTAGTAATTGGAAAACTACTCTTTCTAGAGAGGTCCAGCTCTGTAGAGGAGAGCTCCATTCACACAGGAGCGGTTGGCTGAATATGCGCTCTAAACATAAAAAATGCACTTTAATGTGCATTGTTCAGACTTGTGGTGGCAAAATAATCCATGCACGACCGTCTTTTTTGGCTCACGATTGCGGCTATAGCAATAGCCGCAAACAAGCGGAATCCGTGCAGTTAAAAGATTGTAGCGTTTTCCGTGCCCCGTTGTCTTCGGCATGGGAAATGCTAGTGCTATATGTGAATGGAGCCTCACTTGGCTGCCATGTACTGAAAGTCTTTAATGTAGTGGATGGCTTCCAGATACTGGGGGGTTGCAGGAGCAGTACCACCATGACAGTTGAAATGAGGATTGGGGATGTCTCTTAGCTGGTTGCAAATACTTCTAGGGATTGACTGTGGAATATTTTTTTCTTGCACTGTGGGAGTTTTGTTTTTAAATGAAATGTGTACTGAATGATCACATAGTTTGCCATGATCCACATAGTACAGTACAATAAATCTTGCTCTACACACTTAAGATTAGAGCTGCAACAGTTAATCGATTTAGTCGATTAAAATCGACGATTGAAAACGTTACCAACGTTTTCGATCGTCGATTCGTCGGCTATCAATTGATTTTCCTGTTCGGGGCTCGACACGCGGCCTGAAGCACACGTCACACGCTGCTCACGTACCGCTGCGCCCGCCGTGCTCACAGGACACCTCCCACCGCACGCTGCTCCCACCGTGCCCACAGGACGCATAAGCCACGCCCACCGCTGAAGCCTGTTCGCGGCTCCACACTCAAGCCCCGCACGCAGCGCACGCCACGCCCACCGAACGCGCACGCCGCAGCGGTCCAGCTCCCGACGCTCCTCACATCTAGCCGGGCCGATCACATGACGGGTGCGGGGGATGTGAGCGTGACGGGTGTCAGCCGGGGGACGGAGACTATGGCTGGGGACGAGCCGGCATCTATGGAGGGAATGCTCAGACAGTAAGTGCCCCGACCCCCCCCGGAGCCTGGGACCCAACACTGTGCACCCCAACCCACCATCATACCCATCCTCTGCACCCCAACCCACCATCATACCCGTCCTCTGCACCCCAACCCACCATCATACCCGTCCTCTCCATCCCTTCACTCCATTCCATCATTATACCTGTCCTCTCCATCCCTGCACTCCATTCCACCATCATACCCGTCCTCTCCATCCCTGCACTCCATTCCACCATCATACCCGTCCTCTCCATCTCTGCACCCCATTCCACCATCATACCCGTCTTCCCTATTCCTGCATCATATCCGTTCTCTCCAATAACGCCAGCTATAGAGGAATACATCAGATCCCAGCAATAATACATTATAGTATAATGTACTATTGCTGCGATTTGCTGCAGTCCTCTATAGCTGCTGGTATTCTGCACTGTGCCGCTTTATAATGTACTATATTGCACACCACACTTTTTTTTTACTTCCACCGCTCCAAGCTTGCTCCCGTGATGGACTACAATCTCAATACAAACTAGTAGTCCATCACTGGAGACTTTTTTTTAAAATCCGATTAATCGATTAATCGATTAATCGAACGTAATAATCGGCTAACCGATTATGAAAATAATCGTTAGCTGCAGCTCTACTTAAGATAAAGCTTTATTACTGGGGATTTGTTGCCATTTCACATCTGTGTAACATTGCCTTGTTTTTATTTTGTTAGTTGGCTCTCAATCCAAGCACATCATTACTTAAATGTATGAGTTTGCCTGATCTTTGACCGCTGGCCCACAGAGGCTGCTGCATTGTGGAATTTTGAGATAGGCTAGAACTGGAAGTCCAAGTTGATGCAAGGTGCCTCATTGCACGACTTTGTAAACGTTTAAAATGATAAAGTTGTACTATGGATGCACTGATATATTGGCCGCCGCAACATATCGGCCGAAAATGGCACTTTTGGCATAATGCTGAAAGTGCCATTTTCCTGCCAATACATCTGTGTCCTCAATCTCTTTTTCTATTTTAAAAGGGAAATATCAGGCGTCTGTTTAGACCCCTAATATTTCCCCAAAGCCCCTAAAATTAAAGTAAAATATTTAATGAATTAATGAAAATAAATATAATTTTTTGTAGAGTTTATAAAAATTAAAAAAAAAAACATTTTTGGTATCGGTTTCGGCCTGACAATTTGTTTAATTTCGGTTTTAAAATTTCCATTTGGGTGCAGTTTAAGTTGTACTCTTTGGTGCCTATTTACTGAGCTGCGGTTTTTCAAGTTTGGGAACAGTACAGGTTAAATGTATGTTCTACTTTGTACTGTACATTTTTTTACATTCATAACATAGGTGGCAAATACCTGTATTTTTAGTCTATCTACATAGGTAGCTTTTTCACTAGGGTGTGTCTGGTCCAAATCGTACAACAATGCTAATAATTCATGTTTACCTAGGTAGAGCCTGTAAAGTGTCGTATTCTTTTCCAGCCCCGAGATAGTGCCCATATTGGTATGAAGAGAAAAGAATTCATGAATTCCTGTGCAGAATCTGGTAACCAAAACTATCAGCAACGATACCATGTTGAAGAAGAGAGATTTGTAAGGTTTAAGCCTGGGGTTATAAGGTGGGTATTTAAGGTTCATGTGTAAAGAAAAAAAACAAAAAAAGTTTATATTTAGTTTATTTTTGTTTTTAAAAAAGGCAACCAATTCCTAAATTACTTGTGTTGGTGTCAAAAGTATCTGCAGAACCTTTAAGATAAGCTGGTCAAGGCTGTTAAAATTTTAACTCAGAAAAAATAACCTGCCACTTTAATAGACACAGAACCTCTGTAGTGCCTCTAAATTTTTATTAAGATGTTGATTCTTCTACTAATGTAACTATTACATATTCAATTTTAATTATATGGTAAAATTGGGTCTTTTTATGGCTTTACAGCTCAGAGCTTCAGGAGGCCCTTGGAATAACAGATAAGCACCTTCCTCCATTTATATATCGAATGCGCCAGCTTGGCTACCCTCCAGGATGGTTGAAAGATGCTGAACTGGAGAACTCTGGACTCTCTCTTTATGACGGAAGAGGTATGTTCTTCTGCAGACATAGATAAGTTAAGCTATATGCAATAGCCTTGCTCTTGAAACTTGGTTCATATGTAATAAGATTATAACACTTTAGTGTTCATGTTTATCGTAGAACACTTTTTAATTTCAATATTCCTAATTTGCTTTGTAGATACAAGTGATGGTGAGATTGAAGAAGATCCTGAGGCACAGAGCAAGTCTGTATCTTATGATTTATCAAAGTTAATCAGCTTTCCTGGTTTTAATACTCCTCCCCTTTCTGGGGTTGCGGACGTGAGTTTCCTTAAGGATTGTTTATCCCTGCTTTCTGATAGGAAAATATCAATTCTTTGGTGTTTTGACAAATTTAGGGAACCTCCTAATGCTACACCAACAATAATTGTGTTTTAAAAGTGTGTGCAACTTGCATTTGTAGAGTGATCTGCACTGTACACTGCTTATAAAACCATAACGCATGTGCAGACATACTTGGATGTTTTAGGTCTTGTGAATGGTGCTGGTCAGTAGATCACTTTGCAGTTGCAAATTTTATATAATATGTTGGACAGGAAATCCATGCTACAGGTGTAACATGACTAGGCCTGAATCCCTTGTTTATGAAGCCCAAAGGACTTAGCTCTTTTGGTTCTAAATAATTGATTTTCATTTCCCTACTTTTTGTTTTATAGTCCATTTAAGAAATACAAGCTCTTAATTTTATCTCCCCCAAAATGTTTTCATACTTTTTGTTCAAATTTTCTATCATTGTTTATATTTTTTCATGTTTGTCATCCGTTTAGCTGCATCCTCCATCAACTTTTTGTTATCCTTGTAAACCTTGCAGGGTCTACTTTGCTTGCTGTGCTGTCTTAAGCATGTTTAGTCTCCATTGCGGTCTCACATCTGTTCTTGTATACACTGCAAATTTTGTGTTTCCAAGCTAACATTTTGTATTGCATTTTTCTAGTATGCACCCCCCCATTATTCTTGTGTATTAACCTCTAAAAGGGGTAAAGGCTATAGATAAACATTTGAATGCAAAATGGTGGTCAGTGTAGGTGACTTCCTTAGGTTCACAGCTTTGTGTTTTGGGTCCTCCTTTACCTCCCTGTCGGTCCGTTAAAGCACCAACTTCTTAGGAGAGGCCAGTATTTGTTTAATAGTGTCATGTTTCCAATCTTTCCGTGCTCTTGGGAAGTGGCATTCAAGAATGCCTTTTCTGACATCACCAAACAATTGTTTTTTGTTTAAATGTTTTTCTCTCAGGATTGGAGGAATTTTGGATCAATCCCAATGCAGCCAACACACCAGAAAGATATTTTTGCCAGCTATCTGTCTCATAACTTTCCAAAAGTAAGTGAAGAATTTGTTTTCCTTAATCCTTTTCAGCCGTTTGTTTAGCTTGGCATTGAAAGTTTATATTTAAATGAAGAACATGCTCTTACGTTACGGTTTACATTCTTTGTTGTGCCCAATTTTGAATCGGTGATTCATTTTTTTAATTTCCATTTTGAAAGTTATTCAACCCTGGAAAAAATGGTGTTGAAATTCTTCCTAAAGTCATTGTACACATTCATACCTTGTTGGTGCAAATAGACCTCCTTCTGTAAAATGATTTGTATGCTCTTTATGTTTGATGCATTTTAGCACTGTATTTTCCTACTGCTTATTAGGGGGAAAAAATAGGTTGTTTAAATAGACCTAATGGTTAGAATATGTGCTGCCTTGTATGCAAAATCAAAGTTTATTTTATGATCTGTAAAATTGCAAGTGATGCACTTGCACTCCCTGCATGCATTGTAATATGAATTTAGTAAATGGCTTTAAAAAAAACAAATTTCTAAAGTATTTTTAATCCACAGCCCAGCAATACCAGCCAGAAGAGATCTTCGTCTCATTCAGGTTCAGAACGGAAAAGACAGAAGACCTCCAATAGCAAAGGGGAGTCACCCATGGATATGGAGACAGGTAATAAAGCAAATGCCAAATATCTAATCCTGTGAGGAAAGTCCTCCAGTTAGGAAGATATTTGCAAAACTGATACCAATACAGAAGATTCCCTTCATAAAGATGGGACAAGAGGAAGAGGACCCGGGGTGTTCAGACCGCAGCATCCTGACAGCAGGCCAAACGCAAGGCCATCATAGCATTTGTTCTACCGCCAGGGACATGAAACACTGTAGATTGTTTAGTAACAATCAAGACTCCCAATATGATTTGTGTTTAACCTTTCCAAACCAGAGCTTTAACCTTTTTCCTGCCACCGCTGTAAGGCATACGGTGGAACAAAACTGTTCCCAGCTGGCCAGGTCAGTATGCCGTACAGAGGTGGCATTTGCAGTTATGCTATAAGCTCATGGTCACTTTACCGACCATGAACTTAAAGTAGAACTATTCCCCTGACTGTGCTCTTTAAATTAATAGCGGTTATCAGCGGCTCGCAAGCCGCTGATGACCACTATTAACAAAAATACCAGGCGCCCGCACCGCTGGAGCCTGCATGGATCCTCGCTACTCTCCCCCCGCTTGTAGGGGCTGAGGCAGCGGGGATCCGAAAAAAAATCCGGAGGAGTGGCTGGGAGAAGCCGCAAGTTTCAGGATGGCCGAGCGGTGAGGAGAGCGGACCCGCTGTCATCCTGTCAGTTTGCGGATGACAGCGGCTCTGTGTGTGGCTGAGCAGAAGGTCGGTAAATATCAGTGATATTTACTGATCCGCTGTGTGCAGAACAAACACTGGAGTTATTGTCTGATCACTCCAGTGTATGTAAATAACTGGGGACACATAGTGCTATGTGTCCCCAGTTATGAATGAACAGGATGTGATTTACATAATTTCCTGTTTATTCATGAATTTCTCAATGAGATGCACTCACTATAGAGGCTTTTCCCCCATTTAGAAACTGGTGATGGTAAAATATTACCAGTTTCTAAATGGGAAGCCTCTGTAATGAGTGCACAACCCTCCTCCCCCACACACAACATACATGTGCACCGTATTGTGGTGTATGCCATGCACATGCGCTGCAGTGTGTTGTGAGAACGCATAGCAGTGCATGATTTAAAAAAAATTATTAAAAACAATTTAACAGTGGTAGCGCATTGCACAGCTTTGACGCATTGCCATGCTTTGTAATACCTTTTGTTGCAATTAAATATACCCTTGTATCATTTTATCACAACACCAACACCGTGCAAAAACAATTTTTAACGTAAGTCGCTTATTTACAGTTTTGCGTACCTTCATTTTTTTACCTTTTCGCATAAAGGCGCAATTTCAAATGTGGCAATATTTGTTATTAACTCAATGCAGTGTAATCTTTTAGATTTTAGTCAGAAAATATTTTCTTCTGTGTGCTGATACTGATTTTAGTGCTTTTATCAATTGAATTGTGTATTTTTATCGGTTTAATAATTTGAGAAACATTTTTGCAATTACCGTAGGGCCTACAAATTTAGTAGCACCATCTTTTTATTCTACCGGGCCTGCGCTTCCAGAAAATACATGGTTTGGGGGGTCTTTTACAAACGCTAGCAACCCAGCAGTTGAAAATAAATCAATGCTAAAAATTGCGTGGCCAGCTGATGCAAAATGTTCCGGAGGCAGCGAAAGGGTTAATGGTTCTGTGAAGGTTAGTTAAAGCTGGCTGGTTGGCAAAAGCCTCTGTGTTCAGGGCCGAGAAATATACTTTACAGATTTTCCAGTTTCAGGTATAATCCCGGTTTAAAGCAGACTAGACAATTTTGTTCTGTGCCCGCTACACACTAAAGCTTGCAGTTGTATACCATCAAGTTCCCCATTGTATATTATCTGTATATTTAAATATATATAATCGTTTGTATGCAAAACTAACATTGTTACTTTCAGCTAATGATGACCTACAAACACGTACAAAAAACAACCCACATTTGTTTTCCATATGTAATAAAAACCAGACACAAATGATGGGACCCTTAACCTAACATTTTGTTGCACAAACTTAGAGGCAGTTCCTGCAAACAAATGATTTGTGTACCTCTTAATGAGACTTCTGCACCTCCAACAAGTAGTTTGACCCACTGTTTTTGAGCAAATTGCTCCAGCTGTCTCAGGAGTGAAGGGTGCCTTCCCCAGACTGCATGTTTCAGCACTTTCTATAGTTCTATAACATTCTGATCAGGGCTCATAGAAGGCCACTGCAGAGTAGTACAGTGTTTTGTTCTTAGACATTGAATGCTTTTAGCTGTGTTTTGAGTCATCCTCTTGGAGAACCCATGACCTGCAACTGAGCTTTTTGACCCTGGGCAATATATTTTGCTCTACAATTTCTTGATGTTTTATTGTGCCCTGCACAGACTTAAAATGGCAAAGCAACTCCAAAACCTAACTGAGCCTCTTCCATGTTTTACAGAAGGTACAGTATTTTCTTTAAAAGCTTAATTTTTTTTATCTCTTTAACATAGAGCTGATGTGACCTGCCAAAATATCCAGTGTTGTCTCATCTCTGTAACTGACATTCCTCCAGAAGCATTGTTGCTTGTAAATATGCATTTTAGCAAATTCCAGTCTTGTTTGTTTTTTCTTTCAACATTGGAGTCTTCCTTTGAGCCCAATGTTGCTCAAAAAGCGATTGGATGATTTGATCAGACCCTGATGTACCTTGACCTTGCATTTCAACTTGTATTTTTTGGAAATTTTCCTTGGATCTTTGTCTACCATTTGCACTATACTGTTCTGTTTAATCTGGAGTCCATTTTCCACTTGTGGCCATGTCCAGGGAGGTTGGCTACAATTCCATGGACCTTACCCTTTATTATTTTCAACTCTTGTCACAAACATCAAGCTGCTTGGAGATGGTCTTATAGCCTTGCTGGTCTAGAATTGTCTTTCTGATCTCTTCAGACAACTCTCTCCTTTGCGTTCTTTCATCCATATTCAGTGAGGTGAACACAATACCAAACTGGTTACAAGATTGAAAATGTGTGGTACTAATTACAGAAAACCATTCGTTACTATTACTATTATCCAATGTATCATTTTTTCTAGGATTACCAACAAATCATTACTACAGCATTGTAGAATAAGCAGTGCTTTATCCCTTTTTCACACTTGTACTTTTACATTCCAAAGGCATGCAGGTATACATGAGACAATTGCTCTTAATGTGAAACAATGCTTTATTCATCCTAAAAAGTGATCAATGAGATGTAAGGTTGCCAAGAGATTTGTCCCCATCTGTATGTTGTGTACAGCTTCAGACCCTCTTCTTAATTTTACTTTTTTTTTTTTTTATACCTTAACTTTTTCTTAAGGTTTTTACATATTGTAACAAACATTACAATAGACAGATTAGCCAAACTACAGAAACACACATCAAAGGTGCAAGCATCATACAAGTAGAATATAGAGATGTGCAAATATAGTACAATAGAGACCTAGAAGACAATATTGTAAATACACAGCACCCGCTTTCCACCTACACCCCCCCTATCCACTGACCCAGATGCCAGGCTTATACAACAGTGATTACATTTGGCGGACCCTCTACCCCCTTATCTTTAACCGCAGCATCCAACCACCTAAACCATATCAAGGCGTACTTCTTAGTTGCCTCTTGGTACACTTTTACACCAGATTCACAATTCTCTGGGCTCCCTGTTGCTGTGCAGTTACTTGTTTAAACGGCAGTAACTTTCTGCTCAAGAAACTTAGACCATACAGAGGTTTGGGTGAATCCTACATTTCCAGAAATCAGTGCTTATTACTTGGAGTATTTCAGCCTGATCCTGGGATACAGCCTTGTCCAAGGTTTTCCTTCTCCTGGGCCTACTTCAGATTCTCCACTCTCACTTTTAGGTTCTACAGTCACGGAGCCATCCCACCCTTCACTTCTTCTGAATGAGTGTTTCACTGTAAGGGTGACCTCCTTTTAGAGGCAATTTCATATGCACTACTTCACTCCCAGACCATTGCAGCTCAATATTCTCACGGCATGGAAAAAGGGATCTCACTTAAGAAAAAAAACAGGCTGTGGAGGAAGTGCAGTGCATTTCTATTGTGATTTTCCTGTTTTCCGATGTCTTTTTTTTTGTTTTTAGCTTAAAATGGGCTTTCAGGTGCAATCCAGTGCATTCCAGACCATTGAAAATGAAACCAGCAGTATTTGTTTTGTCTGGACCAGAACGGACTGCGCTGGTGTGAACAGAGCCCAAAAATACCATAGGGATAGATTGGGATGCTTTTTTTGGTCTGGGAAAAGACTTTTCTGGTCTAGACATGGTGAGAACAAGCCCTTAGGAACCAAAAGCCTCACATCTCAAAGAGAGGGAATTGAATTTCTGGGTTGGGGCGAAACATCTCGTTCCAACTCTCTCTGCTGTACACATCCCAGGCTTGGAAAATTGTCAGGCAGACTTCCTCAGTTTTCAACTTCTGGACTCCATAGAATGTTCTGTTCACCCCATGGTGTTTTGAATCCCTGTTGCAGCTGGGGGATTTACAATACAGTATAAGGAAGACATTACAGTACAGTTCAAGACAAGATGCTAAGGAGGGCCCTGCCCTTGGGAGCGTACGATCCTTAACTATTAACAAAAATGCAGCTTATTTGTGACGATCCTCAATCATCTCTATATTTATGCCGACACTGTCCTTCTTCCGGAGGGTGATCAGAGTGGGCACATCAAGTGTCGGTACCATACTTCCGGGCCGCAATACGTCTATATGCAGCAGTCGTGTACCGCTCGTGTACCTGGTACCGCTTTTAACAGCAGGCGATTGCTGTTAATGTACAAGCGATCCAACGTCTGTACAGCCGCCGCATCGTTTGTACCGTGCAGCGGTGCCGCGGCCGCCATGTCTCCCCAGGAGTGGCTCCCCGCAATGATCGGAGAGAGATTCAGCGGCCTCCAGCCGCTGATCTCTCCTCCGATCACTGGACCTGGAAGTGATGTGTATTACATCACTTCCGGTGTCACTGTACACAGTCTCCGGCTCTTAGAGTCAGGAGATGAAGCAGATCTCTGCTTCCTCAGCTTCTTTGGGGTCCCTACGTGACTGGGTCTGAAAGGCCCCTGATGTCTCCATAAAGAGGACCTGTCACACCCTATCTGCTATTACATAGGGGGCTTGTTAGTGTAAAAAAAAGTGTTTAAAAATGTAAGTAATATCAAAGAAAAATAAGAAAATGCTAAAAAGATTTTTTAAGTCCCCCGCCCCCCACATGCACACACAAACGCGCGTCGGTGTGCCTATGTGCGGAAACAACAATTGCGCTACACATGTTACATATCACTGCTAATGTCAGAGTGAGAGCAATAATTCTAGAGCTGTCAATCATTGTTAGCACTAAACTGATGAGTGGTAAAAGCGTTTAAAATGTTGCCTATGGGAAATTTGGGGTATTGAATTTTTCTGCGGCTTCACGGGCGAACGCAATTTTAAGGCTTGACATGTTTGGTATCTATTTACCTGACGTGATCCCGTCTTTCTTATTTTATCAATAAATTGGGTATTATATTATGTTTCTGTGCACAATTTTTTATTTTTTTTTCCCCTAAAAATACTAGTTTGATAAACATTTGCACAAAAAACGTGCAACGTAAAAAATTGCAGCTAGCTTTTTTTTTTATTCTACAGGACCTCTGCTTTCAGAACATATATCATTGTTTGGGGGTCTGAAGCTGTTTTCTAGCCAAACATTTATATTTTATCATGTGTGCACAAATAGTAAAAAAATGCCCCGGACAGCAAGTGATTAAAGTGCATTAAGGTCCAGCACGCCTGTATTTTACTTGTAATCTGTATACCATGTGTTTGTGGTTTTTGCGATGCAGCTGTGTCTTTCCACTTGTAATGACCTGGAATGTAAACATACTTGGTGAATAAAAGATTTATAAAAAAAGATGTTCTATATGTGAGCAGGATATTGGCAGAAAAGATCTAAAACTCTTAAAACGAATTTTCAGCTGATAATCCGCTCCATAACATTGACTGTACATTTTTTTTTTTTTTTTTTACATGAAATGGAGTATGTAAACCTTTCAGGAAACCACCTTCGTGCTACGTCATATAGTAAAAGATGCATAGTTTGCACTGTACAGTGATTTTTAAAATATTTCTTCTTCTGATTTTCAGATTCAGATGTGCCCTCAGGTTTCAGTTTTCAGCCTCCTCTCCCTCCCTATTGTTCTCCACCTCCAATGCCTCGTGGAACTCCACCTTCAACCCCTCGCAATTTCATCCCACCACCTCCACCAACGCCAACTCCTCCTCCACTTCCAAAAGGAACACCACCTCCCACTCCTAATAGAGGCTCTCCATTGCTTCATTCTAGAGCTAGTCTTAGGGTTCAAGCACAGGCAGCGGATAGTATGGATGAAGACACATTGACTTTGGAAGAGTTAGAAGAACAGCAGCGTTTAATTTGGGCTGCTCTTGAAAAGGCAGAGAGCACAAATAGTGAATCAGATGTAAACACCACACCATTAAATGGCAATTCTGTTGCCTCTTCACCAATTAGGACTGAAACGGAAAGTGTCAATGGAGGGAAAGTTAAGGTTCAAAAAAGTGTAACCAAGTCAACACCACCTGATGCATTCCTTGAAGCAGCTGGACATGAGCCTGATGATGACAAAACTCAAATTCCCAAAGGTAACAACTTGTTGAGTGAAAAAGATGGTGACCTCAGTGTGGCAGAAGATGCTGCAAAGCCTAATGGAGCAGCTGCAGGACTTAAGGAGATGCAAGAAGAGGATGGAGATGCTGCAGAAGAGGCAGCTTGTGTACCTTCTCCTTTAAAACCTGCTGTTCCAGACAGGAGTAAGTTTGCGGAGGGAATCACACCATTTGAGTATGACAACATGTCAGAGGCTACTGGCACATACCTTAAGCTCAGAAGCGTGTTAAAGAATTCTCCCCGAAACCAGCAAAAAAGCAAAAAGAATGTGTAATGATAACCTAGTACACCAGGACTATTAATCTTTTTAATTTTTTTAATATTTAAGAAAATAGTTGACATTTTCTTTCTACACAAACGCCTGGAAAAAAACAAAAAAAAACAAAACCTTTTTCCTATGTAAAGTGATTTATATGAAATAATACAAATGCATTTTTAACAAGACTGAGTGTTAGTGAGCCCCACCATTTGGATTTGCCATAAGTATTGATTTAAGTCCAAGAAGAGGTAAAGTTACAGTGTCAGTTAAAGAGCATTGAACAGTAGGTCATGTTAAAATAGATTATATATAGTGCAAATACAGTTTTCAGCATTTTCTTATGAAAATAAGGCAGAAGGCCATATTTTTATGTAAAAGTACAAACAGCAAAGCAGCTACATTTCCGTTTATAGTGAAAACATCATGAATTTTTCATTTAATAGATGAAAAATGTTATTTCAGGTGTACATGTTTGATATGCTGTTATGGTTTCAAATTTTGGGGATAAATCTTCTAAATTGTTTTATAAATGTTGAATGCTCTCCTCTCTAAATACTGTATATATTGACTCACCTCTGCCAATGGGCCTTTTCCCAGTGGTAAGGAGCACTCATTGACGTCATCACAACAGCACTCACTACAATTAGCTGAATATCACACAGGGACAGATTCTACTGTATCTGTACTGTAGCACAACCTGCTCCTACTGTATCACTGAGGAGGGAAATTGGCTTAAAATTCTGAGACTTGTGTATTACGCAAGTGGAAATAAGAAATGGGGTATTTAGATCTTTTAAGCTCGGCAAGGCAGCACAGCTAACACTGTGTACTTTATTGCATGGTTACTAATCCTTTTTATTCATGCACCACAAAGCAATGCAAGACCAGTGCTTTATTATGCTGTGATTTATTTGGAGTTTGTGGCTTGGATTTCCCACAGTGAGATGAACAACAAAAGCAAGCCACTTAAGCTCTTGTCACTGAGAATCACTTTTACTCCAATCCCGTCAGAAAAATGACAAAGCATATTCTTTAGAGGGTTGTGCTTCCAACACTAGGAGATAAAATCTGGCTTAAAGCAATCTTGCCCTTATCTCAGTATTAAGAAAAGTTTGGGAAAGTATTGCTTCAGGCAAATGTGGGGGCTCTTAGACATATGATTTGTGAAGCACTAGCTTTCCAGCAATTAAAGGTTCTAGGTAGGCAGCCAAGCTTACAGCCTTTCTAAGCTCATTTATCCTTTATCCCCTTCATGGATCTGATGCATAGAATCTGCGCCCATTCTATATTAGGCAGTGTTCACAGAACGTAAAACTAAACATGGCTTTCAGTTTTGATCTACTTTATCAAGGGAAGCCAAACTTTGGCCCTCCAACTGTGGTGAAGCTACATATTCCATCTGCCTCTGGAAGTCATGTCTGTTGCTGTCATCCTTGCAATGTCTCGTGGGATTTGTAGCTTCGCCACAGCTGGAGGACCAAAGTTTGGCTACCTCTGCTTTTATATGATATGTTTTTGTACAGTTCATTATTTGTGCATTTCTGCCCAAAAGAATATTGACTTAAGGTAAAATATTTAAGAGAAAACTGTTGTGCTGTATTTGATTTTAAGAATTGTCCATATTTAGTCATTATAGCAAGTGGTGACTTTTCAGGTAGTGTAGGTTTATCTTTTTAATTTTATTTTTTTTGTCTATTCTCTTGCTATTTGACTGGGCCATATGATAGTCAATGTTTTAATCCATCTTTTTACCGTATTTGTGGGAACTGGCACGGTTTATCTTAAAATCAGTGTTTGTCACTCTTCAATATATTTTTATACATGATTTAAATTTCTTTGGTTTTAATGCCACTGCTACTTTTTTCTAAGACCATTTCTCATAACCCCCCCACGCACAGTGTACTGAGGTTAAATAAATGAGTCTTCTTAAAAGTCTTGTGTTTTCTGGTGGTTTGTAAATTGTGTAAGGGTATTATGAACACTTTGTTTTCCTGTGTTCTTGAAGCAGTCCACTGACCAACAAAGTATGAAAGGTAAATGGTACAAAGTGATGGCAACTCCTTTTACCTCACTGTGTAAACATGAACACATACAGTGAATACCTGTGCTAAAAGTAGTTCCTGAAATAAGGGAAACTGCATGATGAATAGACATGTGCATTTGGATTTGGACAAACCTGCAAATCAACAAAAATCAGTTGGTTCGGCGGTTCGTCCGAATCCGAAATGACGACTTTAATATATGCCCGAATATACTAAAACGATATTCGGGCATACATAAATGTATTGGTTTTCAGAACACGCCAGCGGCCATATTGACCACCGGTGTGTTCAGTGCATGCCTGCTGCCATCTCGGAGGCGGAACGCGTGACGTCACACGCTGAATGAGCATCATATGTAAAGTTGTGTCTTGTGTACATATTCATGTTTTACTTTAATTACAGTGTACTTTATTTTTTTTTTACACTGTTGCCCCACCTCACTGTGTACTACCAACCTGGTCTTGTATTTGCCTTCAGCCTCGATCCAACAATTTCAACTGTGCAGGCCCTGCTCCAAGCTGCATAGCCTTTCCTCTAAAAATGGCTGTTTCATATTGCCTTATGCGCCACAGCCCAATTAATTTCTGTTGAAACGCCATTCTCTAAGCATTTTGAAGTGGGACCGAACACTGGAGATCACTGGTTCAGTGCTGATGGCAAGTATAAAGGCCGTGACACACTGCACGCGAAGCCGTGCAGAGCGAAGCAAAGCCATCCGGCACGGAGCTTTGCGTGCAGTGTGTGAGCTGAGTGCAGTCAGATGATTGACAGCACCTTCAGCCAATCGGCTCGTCCGTGACAACCTGCCAGCTATCGCGACGCGCTGGTTCATATGCGCAAGCCGATTGGCTGAAGTTGAAATTGTTCATCTCGGCACGCTCAGCTCCGCGAGCTCTCGCCAGCTGAGGTGCCCAGAAGAAAATTACATGACACACTGCTCGCAAAGGCAGCGCGCCACCGCTCCGCGCTGCTTCGCCTGCAGTGTGTCACGGCCTTTAGACTCGGGGAGGGGAGACCAAGTTAAAACAACAGTCAATTATTAAAGCATTGTTTTGTTAGCTAAATACATTCTAGGTGCATCAAAACACATAGGTGTGCAAAGTCTTAGGCTCCATTCACACCAGGGAAGTTCGTTCGCTCGGAACAGTAAACACATTTATTCCTATGGGGCTCGTTCACGCAATCGCGCGTTTCAATCAGCCTGCTGCTAAAACTGCTCCCTGAGCTACTTTTTCATATAGATTTCAATTGAAACATGCTGATCAGCACGTTTTTTATTGCGTTTCAGCGATGACCTTGGCCACTCAGTGCCAGCATGTTTCACCCACTTTCTTACCAGGACATGTTTCAGTTTTCATCGCTGAGATAGTTTGACAATTACTCTGTCATGTAACACTGTAACCAAATTCATTTTTAGATCAGTATTTGAGACCACTTTCTTTTGGTGGTATTTAATAACCCCTGAGATTTTTGTTATAAAGACTGAACAGAAACATTACATGTTTTTTGTGTAAAATATACAGTTGTGTGAAAGTGTTGGCCCCCTTCCTGATTTTTCATTGTTTTGCACGTTTGTCACACTTTAATGTTTCAGATCATCAAACAAATTTAAAATATTAGTCAAAGATAACACAAGTAAACACAGTATACAGTTTTTAAAGGAAGGTTTTTATTGTTAAGGGAAAACAAAATCCAAACCCACATGGCCCTGTGTGAAAGTGTTTGCCCCCAAACCTAATAACTGGTTGGGCCACCCTTAGCAGCAAGAACTGCAATCAAGCGTTTGCGATAACTTGCAATGAGTCTGTTACAGCGCTGTGCAGGAATTTTGGTCCACTCATCTTTGCAGAATTGTTGTAATTCAGCCACATTGGAAGGTTTTTGAGCATGAACCGCCTTTTTAAGGTCATGCCACAGCATCTCGATAGGATTCAGGACTTTGACTAGGCCACTCCAGTCTTTTTGTTTTTCTTCAGCCATTCAGAGGTGGACTTGCTGGTGTGTTTTGGATCATTGTCCTGCTGCAGAACCCAAGTTTGCTTCAGCTTGAGGTCACGAAAAGATGGCCGCACATTATCCTTCAGGATTTTTTGGTAGACAGCAGAATTCATGGTTCCATTTATCACAGCAAGTCTTCCAGGTCCTGAAGCATGTTCTCCCTGTGCTTGCCTGG
Organism: Nanorana parkeri; assembly: GCF_000935625.1. Lineage (NCBI taxonomy): Eukaryota > Metazoa > Chordata > Amphibia > Anura > Dicroglossidae > Nanorana > Nanorana parkeri. The sequence goes on along the minus strand of NW_017306281.1, from coordinate 1,449,575 downwards.
ATTTCCTCCGGGTACTCCGGTTTCCTCCTACATTCCAAAAACATGTTGGAAGGTTAACTGGCTTCTGTCTAATTTGGCCCTGTATGTATGCATTTGAAATAGGGACCTTAGATTGTAAGCTCTTAAGGACAGCAGCTGATGTACACTATGTGTAGCAATGTGTAAATTGATGGTGCTATATAAATACCTGCGTCCCTGAAGGGGAAGCTGCCCATGGGGACTTGATCGGAGGAGGAGGAGGAGGACACATGTTGGGCTCATAAAACACTTCTGCGAAACAATTGTCACAGCGTGTAGTACTACAGCATGCCACTGGAGGGTGACAGGTGGATGCAAATCAAACATACAATCTGGTGCACTCTAAAGGCTGTGTAGCAGCCAAGTGATTGCCACACACTTCTGTGATTCCTAGAACTATCCTACAAGCTAGAATCCTTGTGTTCCCACTGATCACACACCTACACACGAGACTCACAGTAGACTGCCATCACCTGCAAATTGTCTCTGGACTAGTCTGCTAGCAAACCATACACGCAGGGCCGGATTTCTGGGAAAAACGTCAGGGCAGCAGGGGTGTGGAATTCCGATCTCCCGATGCCCAGGGCATGCAGTTTCAGGTGCCAGATGGGTCGTTGTTTTCTACATTTAGCCCTGCTTTGGGCAAGCAGGGCTAAATGTACAGCAGGGAAACCGCCGCTTATTTTGTACAAGTGATCGCGGCGATGTCGCCAAGGTTACTGGGATGCGGCCTGCATACAGGGGGGGCGCATTGAGGAACCTGGCATTGGGGCAGCAGAGAGAGTAAATCCAGCCCTGCATACACACAGATCCCTGTCTTGCAGATCTGCTAACTTATACACACTGACATTAGCCTGCATACAGTCTGCAAACACACAATGCAACTTCATACAGGTTAACAGTGAGCTTATAGTGAGCATGCAGACACTAGTAACAAGAACGCAGAAGTCCACTTACTAATTTTATAGTTTAATATCCCTGGATGTGCCGTGCATGAGAAAATATGTACAAAAGTTAAAAAAGTCATTGACGTACAAAAAAAAGGTTGGCTAATGACATAAAATAGGAGAAAACCAGAAAAATTTGACCGTAGGGCCGTATTGTTTGTCCTGCTGGCGGGAGAACGCTGGAAATCTGTAAACGTTGTGTTCTTAGATGCACTCTCCCAGACGAATAACTTTATAATTCCAGCTCCCCAATGTATTAGGATTTGGATGTGGAACAGGTTCTAGCCCTCTGACCAATCATTTCAGGAGGTATGACTCTACCTGCTTGGAGGAGAGGTTCTGCTCTCTGAAGTGGCCCTGGGTTACTTGGGCCCGCTGGTTCTGATGCCCGGATGCGGCAGGCAAACCCCAAGTAACAGTTTTGTCAGTTCCTAGAGGACTGTGTTAACCGGACGCCTACTTATTTTTAGTTTTATCTTCCTATGACTGATAAATTGGATTTTATCAGAGCTGAAACATAATGGTGACAACCATTCCCAGAAGGAGAGAAGCCAGGACTTTATAGAGATATCTGGTCCCCTGCTGTGGACTGTAGTCGAAGAGTCCACAGAAGTGACCTTACACCTCACAGGGGGTCACTTAGCAGCTGGGTGTGAATTAGGCCTGAGCTGTCTATTTAAATTACAATGGTGACGTCTGCTTTCCTATGAACAGCTGATCAGAGAATTGTATAATCTCTGGTGATATCCATTCCCTCTATAAATTGATATCAACTCTTATCAATTCCCATTATACATCGATATCACAGCCTATAATAATATTTGAAACGTATCAGTCCTGATGTTCTGACTTCTTATTGCATTCTAGAGTCCCTAAAATGCCAGGACATTGCAGACAGCCTCAACAAGTACCCTTTTTTGCAAATCACACACCCGAGGATATTAAGAGGCATAATGAGTACTCTGAAGTTTTCATTTATTGGCACCATTTTTTGAAAATTAAGAAAGTCAATGAAGTTTGATTCAATTCAATTGAAATTTGATGAAAATACCATAGGAATACATTGGATGCATTTTTGATGCTCTCTGTAACTGCTCTGCTCTGCATCTGCTCCGCACTTGGTGTGAACAAGCCCTTACACTCTGTTCACACTAGCCTGTGCGCTAAAACCATCCATTTTACTGCGAGGGCTCATGTCTGTGTGTGCCGGAGGAGCCTTTTTAAAGCGCAAATCACTGTTTATTTTTTGTAACTTTATTGAAATGTAACAAAGCAGCATTTCATTCATTTCTAGAATAAAGTTGTGTTGCAGACATCCTGCATTTTCCGCACCTCTACACTTTGTTGTGGTGGCAACTGGGCATATAGAAAGCAATTGTTTTCTAAATGCACATAAATGGACTGTATGCACCCAAGATGTACCTGCATGAATGGTCACATACTTCTTAGTGCACCTTTTGAAGTTGAAAAAAATTGATGTGCTCTGTTCTGCAAATTCTGAACAGCTCCAGTGGACAAGAGCTCAAGCAAACCCCTTTCACCTACCTTACTATAAATCACAAAGGCCTGTCATAGTTGTTGTGGGCCCTTTTTATAAGCATGGAGTTTGGGATAGAGTGAGAGAAAGAGATTAGGAGATGGTTGAACTTTGCATGATAGAGAGCAGTCTGACTATTCATAAATATATGGTGGCAGGTTAGAATGGTACAATAGCTTTTGTTTTTTTTTCTTGATATTAAAAATCCTAATGGAATTATTTGATCAGGTTTAAAAACCTTGTTTTTGTATGTAATCCATAATTTGCATAAATGTGCAGGCTCTGCATTTTTCTTTAGTGATACTGCACAAAGACTGCTACACCGTTTGTCTTTTTAGGCACAAGTCCATGGCTTAGGTTTAACTTAATTATCACATTGTACATTAAAAAGCTTTCAAAACAAAACACACAATCAAAAAATAAAATCTGTGCCTTAGCTGCCCGGTGCCATATAGTCTAAGCAATAGTAGCTGCCTGCAGTGGTGTATTTTGGTTTTGTGTTGCCCTAGGCACGACTAAACCCGAGCATACCCCCCCATCCCTAATCTAAATTAGTCCCACTCCTTCCTGTTTAAGACATTTTGCATAACCTGTCAGTCGCAGGATACAGCGCGCATGGTATATCTAGATTCTGACAGATTGCGCTATCAACGTAGCGGGATGCTCTAGTTCTACCTTTGCAATAGCCACCTTCTCCATTTCTGGCTTGATGGGCTCCCTAGTTCTGCAGCTACAATAACCATTCTCTCCTGCCCTGCCATGCTGTGCTAGTCTCTAGTTCTGCAGCTGCAACACTGATCTTCTGCCTTAATATGCTGGGCTGTCTAATTCTGCAGTTACCCATCTTCTGCCTTGGCCGCTGGGCTCTGTAGCTTGCCCCGCTCTAGAGACATCACCCTGCACGTAGCTTATAGGCTTCACTTCCCCGGACTCACCCCCACAGAGGTGCCGATGAGCACGATGACATCTGGATCTCAGCCCTGGGGTCCTGCGGAAGCTCCTCCGCTGCCTGAAGTCAGAGATTTGGGTGCTGGTTTCCCAGGGAGGTCCGGCGCACGAACTGCCAGTACATCTGGATGAAAGTCACACACACCAATACATTGCACAGCATGTTGACCAGGTAGAGGAAGGAGCTGCAGCCGGCATAGATGTAGGAGTAGGCGGCATAGGTGGACACGTTGGTCCCCAAGTCAAAGAAGCACCAGGTCCAGGGGTACTGGCAGTAATTTGTGAATAAATTATAATATAATTTTTTTTTCTCTTTTCTAACTAGTTTGGGGGCAGCATTTTTTGGCGCCCCCCTGGAAAGTGCCGCCCTAAGCAAATGCCTAGTTTGCCTTGCAGTAGATACACCCCTGGCTGCCTGTAGTGTCCTATGTATAATCCTGCTCTAAAGAAAATTAGAAATGTAAGCAATACTTCTTAAAAATATTTAAGGTATGCTGTGTGAATGAACACGCATAACACAGGTTTTTGTCAACTTGACTGCAAATGTGGAAATACACTTTAAGAAAACCTTATTCTCAAAGTAAACCTGACTCTAATGGATCCTCTGTATTTCTGGGATGTCCCTTTTAGAACCGGTTAGGTTAGGGTCTGTGATGGGATTGACATTAATTGTAATGAACCATACTTGCACAGATGCAGTTCCCTCTGTCCATCCTTGATTATCTACCCATTCTTTCAATTAATTAACAACTGAATACAGTTATTGAATAATACTGACACAGACTGTACAAGCGACCAAGTTTTTGCAAAATCAAGCCTTGCCATTTACAGCACTCAGCCTCTCCCCTGTCATAGATCTGTCAAATGCCGGAGCCTTTGTTGAATCTCTGGCATTTAACAGTTGAATCACCAATCCAGAATTTAGTTTGAGGGCGGGATGTGGCTTAATCACAGCTTGAGCAGAATATGTATCATGTTATTTAGCTAAACTGCAGAATTCTGAGCTAATCCATTTATATTATGCAGTGCAGACATGAAGACCTTCGTTCCTTAGACCTTTCACGCCCACCGACTTATCTCGTATTTAAACACTTCCGACTGTCCGCTTTCTGGTGGAAGTCATTCATGCGGCTGTACAGCCACCTGATCACTTCCACACCCACTGGAAGGCACTACCCCTGCCAATTATCCTGCTACCCTCCTTCCAGGCCCCAGAGGGGCATGGCAGGTACAGTAGAGGGAGATCCGTTGCCGGATCCCCCTCCAGTGAATGAATGAAGTCAACAAGCATTTTGTCACTTCTGTTCCAGAGCTGCCGTTTCCTGGCCACTGTGGCCTGGGATGAAGCTAATCAAGCACGATCTGTGATTGGTCAGCTTCAGTAGAGTGCAGGGGAGGCATAAGGGGTCAAATAGGCTCATTAAAAAGAACAACTATTGTCAACTCTCTATGTGACAGCAAAAAAATTACAAAATAAATCACATGAAATCAATTAAAAAACAAAGTTCAAATGAAAATGATTGTACCACAAGTTTGGTATTGCCATGCATGCAGGGTAAGAGTAATCATTCAAGGGCCATCATTCACAATTGACTCTAAATTGATGACATGTAAAGTCTTCTAAAGCGCCGCTTATGATCAACTTTGGCTACCAAAGTGTTTTGCTGCTTCATAGATGCACACAATTTTGAGGTTTGACATGTTTGGTATCTATTCAGTTCAACCGTTTCTTGTATATTTTAGCAGAAAATTGGGCATTATATTGATTGTGTGCACTAAAATTAATTTGAATGCATTTTTTTACTGAAAATTTGGATTTGATGAACCTTTGCAATAATACTGTGTGACATACAAACTTGCAGCAGCCACCATTTTATTCTCCAGGTTTTGTCAGAAAAAGCCTTTAAGAGCCTTCAGAAAACATTTAATTTTGAGAGGTGGAAGGATTTAGGCAATTTATAGGCCTAAAATGTGCATCTTAGCATGTGTGCAGAAAAAAAACCCTGCTCTGGCAGCAAAAGGGTTAAAGGTAAATATTTTTGTGTTTTAAACTTGTCATGGGAAAACATGGATGTTGCCACTGTTGTACTGTTTGTGAAAATGCTAGTTGCCTGGTTGTCATGCTAACCCTCTTTTTTAATGTATTGAATAATTGACCTAGAATGATTATCTAGATAAGGACTTCTGGCTATTCTAACTTTCTTATCCAGTATACTTGTTTCCTGTGATTTCCAGTATACTTGTTAAACTGTGATTAAAACTATAATGTATAGCTCATGTTATACCAGGTAAACACCTAAAAAAATGTTTTGTTTTTTTTTAAATCAGTAATAATGTTATATTTACAGGCAGCCATCAGATGGAGCTTTCGGTTTCCTTTTACAATTTTGTTCCTCCTTACCATCTGTTGTTGACAAAAATAAAACACTTTACAGAGCTCAGTATCACAATCTAAAAAGTATACAGGTGAAACTCGAATAATTAGAATATCGTGCAAAGTTCATTTATTTCACTAATGCAACTTAAAAGGTGAAACTAATATATGAGATAGACTCATTACATGCAAAGCAAGATAGTTCAAGCCGTGATTTGTCATAATTGTGATGATTATGGCTTACAGCTCATGAAAACCCCAAGAACCCCAAATCCACAACCTCAAAAAAGTAGATTATTACATACAATCAATAAAACAAGGATTGTACATAGAACAATATCGGACCTCTGAAAAGTACAAGCATGCATATGTACTCAGTACTTGGTTTGGGCCCCTTTTGCAGCACTTACTGCAATTACTTTTGCACGATATTCTAATT
>NW_017306281.1:1424072-1443168 GCF_000935625.1 Nanorana parkeri | reverse complement strand
GAATAATTAGAATATCGTGCAAAGTTCATTTATTTCACTAATGCAACTTAAAAGGTGAAACTAATATATGAGATAGACTCATTACATGCAAAGCAAGATAGTTCAAGCCGTGATTTGTCATAATTGTGATGATTATGGCTTACAGCTCATGAAAACCCCAAGAACCCCAAATCCACAACCTCAAAAAAGTAGATTATTACATACAATCAATAAAACAAGGATTGTACATAGAACAATATCGCACCTCTGAAAAGTACAAGCATGCATATGTACTCAGTACTTGGTTTGGGCCCCTTTTGCAGCACTTACTGCAATTACTTTTGCACGATATTCTAATTATTCGAGTTTCACCTGTATGTATTAGTGAACGAGTCATAGGAGTGACTTAGCCTTTAGCATAGCAGCCAGTCTGCTATCATTTTCACAGAGAGTTCAACAATGGCAGCCCCATATTTCTCTCATGACAGGTTCGTCAACTTTTTTTCTTAATTGTATCTTACAGTAAGCAGGATCTTGTGGTCTTAACCCAGGGTTATATGCTACCTTCTGGTGATTGGACACTGGCAAAAAAAAAGTGCTAAAGGGACAGCCCCTATATAACCCCTTTTTCTCTACAAGCCTCATTATTTTGTTAGTGTCCGCAGTTGATGGATGTCTTCTGTCTGAGAGAAGTTTACCTCATTCTAGCATGTATTTTTTTTCATCAGCTATCTGGATTGGTTTACTCCTCGGTTGAGCCTTGGGGGACCATACCTGCACCTGGATGAAGACGTGGGGCCGGGCTTTAATGTTGCCTTGGGTACTAATCTTGACACATATTGCATTATGTTGAGTTAGCTGCAGGGCGCTATACAGGTCCAGGGCTGTGATCTATCAGGCAATGTTGCCCTGTTCCTGAACACCCCTTTGCAAAAGAGGGTATTGCCCACTGTGTAGAGCCAGAATGGGGATATCAGACTTCCCCCTTGCAAACACTACAGTGCTAAGGAAAAGAGGGACAAGGATGAAGCATCTGCTTCTGAGGAATCTGACTAGGGGGGATATGCTCTCTGCTGAACTTCCGCTAAAACGTAGCAAGAAATTTGCAGCTTCTCCAGGTTGCAGCTGAGATCTTCACCTGGGAGGAACAGCAGCTGCAGGATATTTTAGCCTCTTACCTTACTAGGCCACATAATTACCTTGCAAGGGAATAATAATTAGTATAGTTTCTGAGCCAAAATTAATGGTCTTTGAACTCAATCTATCTCAGAAGTATTTTCTCTCTTTGAGGAGTTCCACAATTAGACCTCATGGCATCTCCAGACAACAACCAAGTCCCCCTGTTCTACCCCCACAATTTTTGTCTCAAGCCCTAGGTCAGGATGCCTTCTCCCAGTCCTGAAACTTCAATCAGGTAAATCTCTTCTCACTGTCGGCCTTGATTCTGCAGTCTTTGTTGAAGATACAGGTGGAATAGTATCAGCTATAATGATTGCCCCATACTGGCTGAGGAGGCCATGGTTTTCCCTCCTGGTCCACATGTTGGTATATCCTCCAATCAGTCTTCCATGTTCTCGCAACCTGCTGCTTCAAGGAGATTGTTTTCACCCAAATGTGGGTTACCTAGCTCAGTCTGCATGGAATCTGAGCACAAAGAGCTCCAAGGATTTAATATCTCCTCCCCTGTGGTATCAACTCTTCTGATTTCAAGAAAATTCCACATATCACATTTGGTAAAATTTTGAATAATTTTAACTGACTAATTGTCGTTTGTTTGAGTTACAACAGTCTCAAGGTACAGTGGGTGGAAGGAACCTCTGTAATTTGGTTCCTGAAGGCAGCTTTCAATGTCTGCTCTCTGATTTCTCCTGTCCTGTTTTCAAAAGTGGGATTTAACCCTTCTTTTGAAGAACTTGATGGATCCTCCCTTCTCTGCTGACTCAGAATTCAATATGGCACCTCACTCTAAAAAAACTTTTTTTTTTCCAGCAATAATCTTGGCCAGCCAAGTCTTGGATTAGAGCACTTTCTTATCTGTGGAGCACTTTTCTACCAGATACATACCTCTCCCCGAATTCTTGCCTAAGATAGTCTTGGAGTTTTACTTCAATTTGAAGTCTCTCGTCCATCCCACCTTAGCCAGTGAGTAGACGTGAACCATGCTGAAGCAAGCTGAACTTAAAAAAAAACTGTTACAAACATGCCTGCTAAGAACCCCGCAGTTTTGACATTCAGTGAATATCTTTGTTTTGCCAAAGGACCCAAAGAGGGATTGCTTTGCATCCCCATGGATATCTCCTCATGGATTGTCAGGACAATACAGATTTCCTACTAAAGTTGGTCTATTGCCTTCGGAAGAAAAAAAGGCACACTCCACCAGGGACGACCAGCATGATCAAAGGTATTGGCAGTTGTAGTATGTGAAGCAGCAAGTTGGTCTACTCCCTACCATTTTATTTATTTTGAGCAGCACCCCCTAGTTAGGCTTGGTTAGTGAAAACTTGTGGTGTGCTGATATGTCGCACAGCTAGGAAAACAAACATTGCTGTAATTTTCATGAGCCATTCTTTTTCCATCGCAAATCTAATCTTGCAACACCTGTTCAGGTAGATTGCTTCAATCTATTGCTCTAGATAGGCGTTATCCTATAGGGGTCGAGCTTACCCATTGAGTCATGAGGCAGAATCTGTAAAGGCAAATTATAGTAAGTATATGAGAACAATTTTCCATCAGTCAGTCCTATATTTGAACGGTGATGCTTTGAGGAATTCTGTTACATGTATCAGATGCCCAGGGCTTTATGCTTTAAATCTAGCTAAGGAAGCCCTACTGGGAGGAAACGCATCAGAGCACATATGGCCTGGCATTCTGCTGTTTTAGGATATGCTGATAATGCACGGTACAACCAGGTACAGTACTGCATAAAGTGCTGGGGATGTACTGGGACTGCTGGACTGGCAACCTATCAAGGAATGTGGAGGTATTGCAAGACTCTTAATATAACATCCGGGACAGCACCTTGCACAACAGGTAATAACATCAGAGGTACTAAGATGATCCTAGACATGTAAGATGAGAGCCTGATACATAAAAGAAAATCTCCCCCCAAAGTGTCAGTGCAGTATTTCCCCATCTACAGTATAATGACTCTCCTTGACTATTACTATGGAAAAAATTTTTATGCTATGTGGATTATACAATGATAAAATTATGAATGCAGACACCACTTCTTTGGATTATATGGACAATCAAATAATAATTTATACAAACTTCCACAGTTGCATGATGTGTTACAACTTGGATCTGTTGTATTTGTAGTACAATGTGGATTACGGCGGACCATATGCCTGCTTGATAACTTTGTGGAATACCAATGCCAGTTATACAGTACATCTTTGTGTACATGGCTGATAGTGTATATGATTAGTGGTGATTTTCAGTACTTAGAGCAAAGGATCAATTCAGCATCTTCTATGGGCTAAAGTTTACTGCTTTTATTATTTGTTTAATAAACTAATATTTTTTGATACATCATATCTAACTTATTTAGAAATAACTCCACAAACTGTTCGTTCCGCAAGCACCCTCTCTTGTGGCCCCAGGACCCCCAAATTGACCCCTGGACGGAGTGGTGACGTCGGGATTCCGATCCCTGTCCACCCTTGATCCGGGGAATCCTATTCGCATCCGGGAATTCCATTGGGTGGTAAGTGAGAGGTGTTTGGGTTATGGGGGTGATGTTGGTGATGGGTGTCCCTCTGTCCGGCGGAGCTGCCATGAGCACGGTTCTCTTCGGTGTTAAGACTTCAGAATGGATTTACATGTTGCGCTATCTAGATGAACTAATTTAAAACTCAAAATGTCCTATTAGACAGATCCATGCTCCCCTGAGGAAGCAATATGCGAAACGCGTAGTGCCTGGATACATGGATTTCCCAAATGAATACGTATGAACAAAATGAATTGGAACTAGGATGCAACTGTTTTAATGTATTTAAGATGATATTGAACTAAGATTCTATTTCATGAAATGTATACATGTGTTTTATTATATGTAAAATAAATATTTTTTATATCAAATAAATCAAGTGTTGGTGTTATACCTCTCAAAAAAACCCCACTTTTCTGCGTGTTGTTACAAATGGTTATTACCTAAAGGGGGAGAGGTTACACCTGGAGACCACTGAGGCAACAACGCACCATTGTATATCTAACTAGTAACATTTACTAAGACTGGAACATCTCTATTAAGAAACATTTGATTATAAAATAATATAGAAGATTTTGGACATTCCACCAGCCGAACCGGGGGGCGCTAGAGGAGGAGGGGGAGAATAGGAGACCGCTGACCACCAAAGGAGTGGGGATCAGGTAAGTAAAGGTGCTTTACTCCACCCCATGGAAATGTAACCCTTGAACCCTTGTACTTTTTGTTGCCCAGAGATGGGTTTGTTAGTCACCTGAACCCAAAATACAAGCTACCAAAAAAGTGAACAGCAGTGCATATCAAGTTGTCATCAGCAAATTACACAAAACATGCAAACTTCATCTTCTAAAAATATACACATTTGTTTGTCACATTAACCAGCATTATTTATAGTCTTCTAAAACAAGTAAATATGTGTATACCATGCGGAGGAGTATTCTGTAGTAGTAATCAGTAATGTGGATCTTAGCTGGGCTGCTAAGTGATCATACCCTGTAAAATACTGGGGGCCAGGTAGTTGATGACGTTCTCCAAACTGAAGTTACTGAAGGTAGCTTCCTGAAGTTGATAGGACACTATCAGTCACTTTTGGAACACCAGCTCTACTAAGAATAGATTATGATGCTGTGTTCAAACAACACAGCAACAAGGATGAAGCAGCAGTTATACATTTAGCAGATTTCTAATACTGGCATAATATGCATACTAGACATGTACATTTTGTTTCAAGCCGAATCCAAATTCAGATGAATTTTCATGAATTCGGACATTCAGAATTTAACAAATACTGAATGCAAATGAATCTGAATTTTGCAACAACAAAAATTCCAAATATCCGAATGCTACTTGGACTATAGTTCAGTTAAAAATAATACAAATAAAAACAGCATGCACTCCCCCTCCCAATCCATACCAGGCCCTATAGGTCTGGTAGTAATTTAAGGTGGGACTCCACACAAAAAAAAAAAAAAAGCGGGGGTCCCCCCCCCCCTTCAAATTCCATACCAGACGCTTGATCTGAGCAGCCACCTCGCAGAGCAAGAAAGGGGGAGGGTGAGCGCACCCCGCACCATAACAGGCCACTTGCCTGTCTCCATGTTGATGAGAACAAGGGCCTCTTCCCCACAACCCTGGCCCTGGGGCAATCTTTTTTTCTTTTTAATAAAGGAATTGTCAAAAACTATGTTTTGTGTTTGTTTACTGTAGCGCTACCCCCGTAGGAGCCGCTAATGCCCGGTTCATTTCTAGTCTGTCTAGGGGATGATCTTCAGCTGCTCACCCATTAGCACCAACCACCCTTCTTCTGTTGCCCATAAACTGAGGTCCACTCCAGTAGTAAAATGCTAAGTAAACGATTTATTGGACATCTTCACTGGGGAGAGAGGGTATAGGGGTTCTAGGTGTCAAGGGGGTAACTAACCAGAGCTCCAGACTCACCAGACCTTGTAGGAATATTAGTGTAGATCCACCTGGGAGACAGCGGACAGCGACTGATGTAACAGACAGGCAGGATGGATGCAGATCCTCAAGCAGGAAAGACACCGACCATGCTCCTGAAGTCCACTTAGTTCCAGGGTACTTCAAGGGCCTGCACTGGTCCCGGTTCTCTTCCTCTATCAGCATCACAGGCCTCCTCCATGTTGGAGGCTCCAGGGAAACCTCTTCCCTCACTCCAGCCCATGCCCACCACCAGGCCTCAGGCCTAGCCTGGGGGGCAGGCTGAACAGGACCCAGCCCTAATCCATGTCTGGTCCCGGCTAGTCTGAGCACATGGCAGATCCCACCAGTACTCTATCCCAGCATGCACCACTGGCTGAGAGAAACCCAGTGATTAGCTGCTGTACTGTACATACATTACAGTGACTCCTCCCATTGGCTGTCCCACAATATGAAAGAGTCAAACTCCGCCCAGGGGGGTACAGGCATGGCTAGACACCTGGAATTAACCAGATAATTGCCACTACAAATCCAGCCAGGCTGACTACAGCATTGGCTATCACTAAATATCTAGTAGCCACATCACAGAAGGTGATGGGGGCTACATTACTATTGAATGTTTATTGGTGAATGAGTAGGTGCATCAACTTTGACTTTTGGCCACTGTTCCTTTGTTCAGTATTGCTTGTCTATGTCTGGCAAGTATATTTATTTTTGACCCATTTCGATTTTTGGACCATTACGACAGCAAATGTGTTACTTTTTAGCTTTGATAGAGCTTGGTGTTTCTCCTGTTGCTTTGGAACACAGATGATGATATGCCTATTTTAAAATTTACACACAATGCTATCTGGCAATCAACTCATTATGATTTGCCTTTGTTTGTTTCTTTCAAATAGCGTTCTTTCCAAATAAAGTTTAGTTTAAAAAAAATAGAACGGAAAATTGCTTATAGTTCAACTTTTTGACCGGTCTGTGCCACTGTTTAGAGTACAGTGGAGGAACACATTTGTATTAATTTATTTCTGGGACAGTATCAGGTTAAATATTATTTTGACTGTATTACTGTTTTAATGAGGCATGTGCATTGTTAAAATTCCCTTCCAAGAACACTGTTATTGTGTAATGTGATCACAGAAATTGGTGCTGTCTGTGTTTGGAACCAACTGTATCCTGGCAACGGAGTCTCGGGCTTCACATTTCCAATGAGTTAGTGCTGCACAGCTAATTCTGTGCCTTAGCTTCCAACGTGTAAATACAAACATAAGGCAAGATCAATGACAGCTAGATGTCATTGCTACAAAGGACAACATTTTACTGGTTGTCTAGTTTACTGCTATATATTCAATGTAATACTGTAAAAGCTGTTATTCTATTAAAATGTATAAACCATTTATTTTAGTATAATCCGATATATTTCACAAGGTACAGTTTTAAAAATGCCAAATTTCCATTAACAAGGGAATAAGAAATGTGTAAATGTAATGAACTAACAAATAAGGACATTGTTGTGACAGATAGGGATCACTTTTGTCATTTGTTCTTTATGGGATGCAGGATTCATTTATTCAGAGACAACGGGGTTTTACTGCTGCCTGCAGGAGGAACTGGACCACTGGAAAACAAAAAAGCCGTTGGCCAACCATTTATGATTCCATACCTTGGATGCTTCAGTTTTTTTTTAACTAGTGTCCCAGTATTGACATCTTTTCTCTATTGAGACAAGTTTAACTATGTTTCTAGACATTTTCTCTTTTTTCCCCTTTCAATAAGAATTTAATTTATGTGCTACGTCGCTGGGCTCTTTGTGCAGTTATCAGGATCTGCATATACTCAGCAATAACTTTGGGGGCCGCGCCCAGACCCCATTGGCCAGGAGATTGCCTGGAATGTGACTTTGGGGCACTGGACTCTGCTTGTGGCATTTTCCAAACTGCTGTGTATTGTGTTAACCACAGAGTACTTTCCAATTTCAGAGCCTCTGTTGTTACCCGGTCTGGGAAGACTCTTTAATTACTAAGCCAAGCATTGGAAGCTACTACATTTATTGGTACCGTTGAGTGCCAACGGTATCCCCCCTTTTCCTGTTGGTTCCCACAGAAAGGGTCAACAAGCTTAGGAATTAAGTGATACGTTACTGTTAGCTACAGTGATGCGCGCACATACTCCAAGCTCTGTTCCCACCTTTTCAGCATGATATAACATCTTCTCACCATTGTTTCTATTTGCAAGAGAAATGCGGTTTTACATCTGTTAGTTCTTGCTGCTGCCTAAGGTAACCTGGCCATCTCAGTCCATTTTAACATCTACTGCTTTCAGTAGCTGGATTGTACCCAGGGTTTTACCTGGTGTTCTCAATTAGGTTGCCTTAGTTTAAGCAGTGCAACATGTCAGATTCCAAGGGCTAGGAGAGCTGTCCTGCTGCATCAGGTCTCTCAAGATGATCCCCTAACAGTTCCCAGGGGGCCTGCAGTGTTCTCATTTAGGGCGTTGACACCAGCAGCCTGGATTGATGGCCCCTGCTTGAATCCATACACTCTTCAGAATCTTCCTTAGCTCTGTCAGGTGTGACTTTTTCCTCTGCCTAATCTAGGGAAGAGTTTTCCGCAGCTATACTAGATTTTATGGACCCAATTGCAACTGTGACTGCTGACTCGGAATGCAGAGGCTGTAAGTGTACTTCTACTTCTAATGCACTTCAAGTGTTCACCAAGCGATTGGCACCCATGCTAGCCTTCCTACGCTCCCAGGGTTTTATTATTATAGGATATCTGTGTGATTTCCTGTTGAGGAAAACGTAGCCACAAACACTGACTGACAATATGATGCAGACCTTAAAAAGGTTTGGTTGGATCCTGAACCTTCAAAAGTCAGTGCTGGAATAACTGGGTTTCCTCCTAGACACAGCTCAGGTCAGTTTTAATTCACAAAGAACAACTTCTGACTCTCTGCTCCCAGGCTCAGAGTCTACAGTCTAGGAGCCATCCAACTCTGCGATTACTGCATTGGTTCAGGGCATGGCGGTTCAATCACTAGACAAACTGACTCTCCTGACACTGAACAACAGGTTATTGCTGGCTCAGGTATTCAGATCTAGTGCAAACCTTCCTCTTGCAGACTTAGAAGATTAAAACATTGGATGCCAGGGCGCAGGGCTGGGGGGGAGGGGGGAGGGAGAGGGAGAGAGTCCTAGGCACCTTGTCAGGCCTGGTTGGCAGAGGAATCTTGTCTCCTGTTTTGAATTCTGGAGCGCTGAGTTATTTAATTGTGCCTGCAACAACGGACACCCCAACTTGTGGGTTCTCCAATCAGGGTCCACTTGGACAATGGCACAGGTGTAGTGTACATCATCAGGGAAATCAGAAGTCTTTCTGCAGAAGTGCTTACTGTTTGCATTCCAGGCATGGACAATAATGGTCAATACACCTGGAAGTGGGGGATGCTAGATGTGGACCTCCTAGCTTCCAACAACAAACAGGACAGGTTGGTCTCCAGATATAGTGATCCTCTGATGACTCTGTCGGATATATTTATTACAGGTATTTATATAGAACCAACAATTTACACGTTGTTTTACATATTGCGCATTCATATCAGTCCCTGCCCTCGAGGAACTTACAATCTAAGGTCTCTGTCTTATTTGCACACAAATACTTGAGCCAATTTAGACAGAAGACAACTAACCTACTAGATTTATTTTAATATTAGGGGGAAACTGGGGTACCATACCTGCACAGGGAGAACATGCAAACTCCATATGGGTAGGGCATGGTAGGGATGCGAAACAAGGATCTCAGTGCTGCTAGACAAGAATGCTAACCCCCTAAGGCACTGACTGTCTATGCTTTTTCCTCTTCTGAAAACCCTTTTTCATATGCTCCACATGTTTGAGAATGAGGGGATTCCGGTAATCCTAATAACTCTAAATTGGCCTTGGTGGATGTGGTACTCCAACCTTATCAAACTTCGGACAGGTACACCATGGGCTCTTCAGGTTAACCCGATTTCCTATCTCAAGGACCAGTTTACCAGTTGCTGGCTTTAAATAGGAACTTTTATTTTGTTTGGAAATTAAAGAGAAGAATAAGCACAGGGCAGTGAACAATGATGCTATGCGATGGAATTCACTGGGATCAATCCTGCTTAAGTGTGATGAAGTGTTATGAGTAAAATAAATTCTCAGAGGTCCCTATAAAATATTGCACTCTGTTGCATGCTCTTATTTGCCCTACTTTCATACAGGCATATTCTAGCTTGGTATGCGTGAAATGTGGAGATGAAAAAAACAATCCTTTTCAGGTGAACTACTTGCAAAATATGGATTTACCAGACTCTCTAGCAGATCCTTACAATTTTATCTTCAGAAAATGATGATGTTTTCCTTACCATACCCTCTCCTGTTTAGGAATGGGAGGTTTAGCTCCATTATGACCCGCTCTGTGCCTAGGGGAGCAAAACACAAATTAGAGAAAGGGTGGAATATCTCAGGAATCTGCCTGTGCAATAAAGTTTATTGAAGTTTATGGGAAGCGGTGTGCAGAGTGACCTTGATTGAACTGACAAAAGAAGGGAAGTGATGGAACCCAGAGCATTGCCGAAACCCGCGGCTGGAGAGAGAGGCACAGGACTTGGAGCAGTGCCTAAGAGCTATAAGTGCATTAAGGAGGTAGAAGGTTTTGGATCCAAATGTAAATCAATCACACGGTCAAGATATAAACTGTTTTTCAGTGTACAAGGGTTTTGGTTGGCAGAACAAGGATATTAAATGGCCTCTAGGGTGACCTTTGGGTGAAATTTTAGGGGTACAGGGGAAAACAAGAGCACCAGACGTAATAATGAAAGACCATAAGGAATTTTTTAAATCACAAAATGGACATAAAAGGACTAACCAACACATTTTGGAGATCCAAGCAGATCCCCTTCATCACGACTAAATGAACATGAATAAATACAATATTGATTCAGTAATAAAGAACTATTTCATCCTAAAGCAACATGCTATAAATGCAACTCGTTCATACAATATTGCATTTGTAGCATAGCTCCTCTCTTTTCTCTCCAGTCAGCTTTTATTGTGTCTTTTCCAATGTATTATAAAATATTTAATGCAGACAAGTAAAGTTACGAAAAGGTCTTCTTCAAAGGGGGAATGAAAAGTACTGTGTGGTCCTGGCTAACAACATTGTTCATTTTTTTCCATTTATAGCATGACGATCGTTGTCTGGCTTTTACGTTTATAGATGCATCCAGACGCTCTAGGAAGACATGTCCTATACAGTATCTAGGATTAAATGGTTATTGGCATTGAATCAACTGGGTATATACGGTACATTATGACATTATTTTGTTGTAACAATATTTTTATTAATAGTTTATTTGTACTGTTTATTTGTAAACCTGTTAACTAAAATCTTATATATGACTCATATATGAGTAAACATGATATTAAAATACATACCTCCCAACTGTCCCTCATTTGAAGCCAACTACCTCCCAACTGTCCCTCATTTTAAGCCAAAGCTATGATATCCTCATTTTTGGTCCAATGTGCATATCCTTCAATTAAAAATGTATTCTACAAGTATAAAAAATGTTCCACTTGCCTAAACCTTTCATTCAGCCTCTAATTATTGCATTTATTATTTTTAAAGACCAGTATAAAAGAAAATAAGTGGTTCACATCCGCTTACAAGGAACATGCTTACAGAAGGCAAGAGAAGATAGATGATCTCTTGGCACTGTTGGTGCTCCTTTACTGTTTAATCACAAGCTGTGGGCAAGGAGGAGACCTAGATGTGAGAAAAGTCCTCAGCCTAGGGTCAATAGGCTGTATGTGCTGTCTGGCAGCCGGACAGGACAGACAGAAATACAACTCCTTTGGCAGGTAAGAAAACTCACATATAGAAACATAGAAGTCTGATGCCAAAAAGACCAAGTGATCCATTAAAGTAAAGCATAAGGCCTGTCAGCAGAGCTATAGGAAATGATTAACTTTAATAAAATAGTTGCTGGGAGCCACTGTCAGTCAAGCAGGGCTGTCCTGACTGACATCACAAGCTGGCATGCCCCCATTCAGGCCTGTCCTGCTTGATTGACGGTGGTTCCTGGCAGGAGTTGTCATAAGAGGCGGCACATTTAATCAAGCTGTCTCTCCCCTCACAGTACAGAGCTCAGAGAGGAAGGGGAAAAGCACATCAGCACTGTATCCTGTATGTCCCAGGGAGAAAGCAGGGACACAGGCTGACCACGCTAGTTCTGATCGGCTTCTGTAAGTAGCGTGGTCAGGAAGGGCTTCCCACACAAAGAGTTCTCACTGAATTACCTGGTATATACTGAGCCTTGTACTTCTTATTTAAATTAAAGCTACTTATATGTTAATTGTGAGGGACAAAGGAATGTGTTCCCAAATTTTCATAATTAAGGTTAACATACACTTTAAATCTGCCTTTTTTTGTTTGAGGATAAACCTACCAGTGACTGTGAACTTATGGCAGAAGGGCCACCTAGACTCTTTTGATTCGTAATTAATCCATCTTGAAAAATGAGACTCTGCCGCCCCTCCATGTGCCCTCTCCTTATCTCTGCTATCTACTCCCCCTCTTGTGTGCCCTTTTGTGGTTCTGTTGCAGCCCCCAGCCCTTTGGTGCCCTCCTGCTGTGTCCCCTCAGCCCTTAACAGCACTGAGACTGGCATTCTGGCTTCCTGCCAGTCTCATCACCTGGCTTTTCTGTTCAGGATGGCGAGCAGGGAGGTCAGTAAGCATGCCTCTCATGTTTACCAATCTCCTTCATATCATGAATAAACACAGAACATAGTACCAAGCACTTCTGTGCTTATTCGTAAACTGAAGGAGATCCATAAACATGGAAACAAGTTTACTGATCTACAGTTTGTGAAGAGCTCAGTACTGAAGACTTATGTGTTCAGTGTGTAGCGATAACTCCCCGCAAGGAGCCGCTGTTTGCCCGGTGCACATCTAGTCGGTCTAAGGGTTGATTTCCAGCGGCACCCATTATCTCTAACCGCCCTTCCCTGGTGCCCATAAATTGATGTCCACTTCATTAGTATGATGCTAATTGAACATTTTATTGAACATCTTCTTAGGGAGAGAGGGTATAGAGGTTCTAGATGTCTAGGGGTAACCATTAGGAGCTCCAGACTCACCGGACCTTGCTAGAGTAACGATGCATATCCACAATCCCAGAAAGAAACACTGACCATGCTCTCAAGTCCACATAGATCCAGGGCACCTCAAGAACCTGCACTGGTCCTGCCTCTTTTCCTCTTTCCATCTCTCAGGCCTCCTCCATGTTGGAGGCCTCAGGGAAGCCTTTTTCCTCACTTCAGCCCATGCCCACCCCCAGGCCTTGGCCTAGCCTGGGGGCAGGCTGAACAGGACCCAGCCCTATTCCATGGCTGGTCCAGGCGAAAGAGACCAACATGGCAGCTCCCACCCATATATATACACTCTCCCAGCAGGCACCACTGGCTGAGACAAGCTCAGTGATTAGCTGCTGTACTGCACACATATTACAATGTCTCCTATGTGCTGTCCCCCCAGTGACAGAGTCTCACTCCGCCCAGGGGGGTACAGACAAGGTTAGACACCTGGGATTAACCATGTAATCACCACTACGAATCCAGCCAGGCTGTCTACAGCCCTGTCTATCACTAAATGCATAGTAGTCACATCACAAAAGGTGATGGGCGCTACAAGTGATAGGTGGCAGCCAGAAGGGAAGGAGACCCTGTGTACTCAAACTCTTCCTACACCCCTAAGGGGAAACGTCTGGGGTCTAATATGTCTCCAAAGAGGACCTGTCACTGTTGGCGTATGTACTGTCACCATGGGCCTAGTCATTACCTGGTCAGTACTTAAGTAAAAAAAAAAAGGATTTAGTAACAAAACCTAAACAAAAATAACACACATACATACACGTGCACAGACACACAAATTACACACATGTAATGTGCAGTTTAGCAATGTTCACCTCTGCACAAAAACGCACAGTTTAAAATTTGCAAATATTTGTTGTTTATTAATACATAATTCTGAGCTCCCGAACAATAAAATACACTTCCTGTTTCCCTGGGTGGCACACTGAACAAAATACTTAGGAAGTAATATAATTGGTGAACTCAGCAAACTGTATGAAGCCAATTGAACCCCGATGTTAAGAAAAATGTAAAAAAGACCATATAGTGGAAGTAAAGGAAATTTTAAAATATAAAACAATGCCGAATTTCGGCCGGTTCCTGAAAAAAATGGCTGAAATTCACAGTGGGTATGAATGTCTGTACCTTTCCCGTCGGCATCCCTTAATCAGCTGATCAAAGGAGCCGGTTAGAAAATTCTCGGCTGAATGGAGCTTGAAGCCAATCAGCCGCAACTCTGTTCGGGTACTCTGACAGGGGTAGCCAGGGATTCTTCAGTCAATGTTTGTAAGCATTGATGGAGGAATAGGTTATATTTTCTTAGTTTAGCTCGCAGGTTGAATTAACAGAATATATACATGTATACCCGGCTTAACTCTGCCATAAAAGCTGCTTTCTACCATTCTGCATTTTTTTCTGTGCGCTGAGCCGCATATGATCAGCTCAGAGCACAGACCTGACATGCTGAGTCAGTGTTGGGGACAGGGTGAGGGTGAAACTGATAAGGTTGTGGTCTGAGAGGGGACAAGGGGTGTTGGAGAGGTTGCAAGTAGTGGACAGGTGGGAGTTACTTTGTGCCGGCTGGCCAATCAAGAGACCAAACACATCGAACCCAGAAGAGAACTGAGCCAATGATGGAAGCACCAGAGAAAGAGGATGGCGGTGCTGCAGGGGATCGGTTTGGCAGGTAAGTGTGTCATAATATGCTAATATACTGTGTATACTAGAACATTAGAGCTTAAAGCTCCTAGTTTTTTTAAGTCATTTTACTACCACTTTAAGACCCGGCATGCACTAACCATCATGTGATTTGGCCAGTGAATTTCTATCAAAATGACAATCCTACCTGGAATTCTTTATTTTCAACAAGCCCTGCCGATCGAATTATAGCAAATCGTACCCAAATGCTCTGATACTTACCCCGATACCAGAACTTCCGGTCAAGATTCTCTCTGACCAGCAGTGCTGCGAGGGAGCTAAGAGCCGGCTTCCTGACCAATCAGGTAGCTAGGCGGCATGTCATGACCTGCCTCCCGGCTTCCTTATTGGCTAGGAAGCCAGCTTCACTTGTTGCTAGGCAGCCTGGCTTCCTGACCAATCAGGAAGTTGCGCGGCATGTCATAACCCACCTCCTGGCTTCCTGATTGGTCAGGTAAGCCGGCTGCTTCACAGTGTAGTGAGGGAACCTGAAGCCCGTGTTCTTTTGATAGAACACCGGCTTCCCAGGCAATCAGGAAGCCAGGCCCACAGTACCTTGGGATGCTGATATCGGTATTCGTTATCGGCGAGTACTGAAAAAAAATATCGGTACTCATACTCTATACCGCAAAACCAGTATTGGTGCATCCCTACCAGAGAGTGAAGAGTTTGGAGAAGGCAGAAGAAGTGAACAGTCTAAGGCAACATAGCTGAACTGGAAAGTGAGCTGAATTGAAGAAATCAGCTATGTTGTCCTAGATTCTTCACTTCTGCCTTCTCCAAACTCTTCACCCTTTTGTGAATAACCCTGTTAGTTTATCTGGGCCCACAATTCCCCCAGAATCTGTCCCTCGCTATACAAAAAGGGGGGAGCCAGTTTGATGGATATTACCCTATATTAAAAAGCTGCTGAGGTCACTCCACTGGTAGACTGGTGTAGCAACCCCCTCCATAAACAATGGGTCGCCATAAAGCAGGAGCAATCCTCTGGCTCGATAGCAGGACTCTCGTGGCTCTCTTCACCTCTGTATCCTGACATTCATCCACACCCAACTATTGGAATTACAATAGACAGCAAGGAAACTATTCAAAACCATGCACTGGCCACTCTTCATGCTCGTCTCCGCCAGCCCCAGTGATGGGAGATCCAGATGAGGCCTGGAAAATATGAACCTTTGCTGCCTAGTTATCGTAGACAAGTTAAGTCAAATAAGAAGTGGCTTCCCTATACTGAAATGCAAACAGTGGAATATGCCTTTAATAAAAATTGCAGATTTAAAATATTGAATAACTATCTAGAAGCATTCAATAAAGTTTGGTCTTCACAAACCTCATGAATTACAAATGAAACTCTGGACTCTTTATGCACAAGATCTTATCCTGTATTTTAGCTTGTTATCACCACTTGACGGGAGCCTAAATGATCTGGCAGGAGGGGACACAGTCACCCCCTCTTCTCTTATTTCTCTTCACCTCCTCCTCCATTTCCCTTCCTCTTTCCCGTGACCCTCAGATGCTGGTTTATCGTTTCTTTACTACTTGGCATTCCTGTATTAATAGTACTTCTCTGTACGCTACCTGATATCACTGAGTTTATAACTCATAATGGAGGGAATTCATAAAAACTGGAGCAGACAGAATCTGGAGCAGTTGCTGATGACAACCAATTAGTTTCTCTCTTCAGTTTGTTCAGTTAAAGTGACATTAAAGCCAACCCTCCCTCCCCATGCCAGTGTAAGGACTTACCTTAAATGATGTCTTTTAATTTGATCATCTTCTTTCCAGTTGTTTTCAGGAGTCCCTCCAGTGCAGGTGCCGGTATCTGATCCAGCGCTGACTCCTGTCTCTTCCTGTCCCACGGAGACGTAATCCTGACGGATCAGGCCACATTCGGTCGCTAGAGTGTCCATCCTGGCCATGAGGGTGGTCTTACTAGCCTCTATGGCCGCTAGTATAGCAATCGTAGCAGTTGGGGGGTTTATGTCCTGAGAGGAGTGGGGGGACAGGGGGGCTTCACTTACAGGAGTAGTCACAGGATCCGTCTCCATGTCGTCCCACACCGCCGTCTGTGTGCCTGCAGAGGTGAGAGAAGCAGCTCGTGCAGCCAAGATGGCGCCGACGCACGTGTCAGCAGGCCGGCCTGGAGTGCCACCGCTCGCTCGGGACCGGGTCGATCGTCTCCTGGTCCGCATCAAGGAGACGGCAGGAGTCACCGGATCACCCGACAGTACTGGGTGATTATTTCGGCCGGTTTGTCAGCTAGCTAAGGGTCAGGATGTAGCACGGATGTCGGGAGCTGCAGTGAGACACGTCTGCTCAGTCTCACATCCCGGCCACGCCCCCAGGTAAGTTTTAACTAGGGATGTTCAGATACCAAGTACCGTTCTCGGTACACGTACAAGTACAGATACTTATCCAGCTCCAGGACAAGACTAGAGAAAAAAATCAAATGTTAGGAGGCAGCTGTCATTTGTAAGGAACATAAGGAGCTCCTGAGATTTTTTGAATAAAATATATATAAGTGATGCACCGATACCATTTTTTCAAGTGCAAGTACTGATACTTGTCCAAGTACTCACAGATACAAGTACTGATACATTTTTGTTTATTGTCATGTGACAGTTTTTCTAAAACAATACAGACTAATGATTCCAGGACAGTGGTGGAGCGCCAGAGCCAGGTCCCAGCTGCAACCCTGGTAGTTCTTGTGAAAATGCCAAGTATCGGCACTGGTATCTGAACTGGTATCTGGACATCCCTAGTTTTAACCCTTTTGTTAACTTTTTTATGTTTTTGCAGATTGTGTCTGCTCCAGTTTTTATGAATTACCCCCAATGTGCTCATTCTAATGCAGATGGTCTTATAGCTGTTTTGATATCATTAATATCTTTTAACCACTTGCCCGTCCGTACGTAAATTTATGGTCCGGCACAGCGACTGCCCGTACTGAGAAGGAGGAGAGATCAGCATTTGCCCCACCGCTGATCTCTCCTCCGCTCTCTCTAAAGGCGGACGCGATGTGTATTACATCACTTTCTGCCTTTAGCTGTCATTTCTCTAGCGGAGAGCCGGAGAAGAAGACGATAATGCAGATCTCTGCTTCATCAGCTTCTCTGGGGGTTCCTAGGTGACATTAAGGGTCTTAGAGACCCCTGATGTCTCCATAAAGAGGACCTGTCAGTGTATATTGGCTATCACATAGGGGGCCCCCTATTTCTCTTAAAAAAAATTAAAGTCCCACATAAAAAAAAAAACACCCAAAAACGTTTTAAGTCCCACGCCCCAGCGTGCACGCACTTATAAACGTAAATACGCGCCGGGTGCCTCTACACGCGGAAACACATGTTACATATTGCCGCTAACGTCAGAGTGCTAGCTATAATTCTAGGCCCATCAATCACTCATAACACTAAACTGATGAGCGGTAAAAGGTTTTGGCTATGGCCACTTTTAGGCATGGTAGTTTTTTGCGATTTCATGTGATTTAAAGCTTGACATGTTTGGTGTCTATTTACCTGACATGACCCCGTATCAGTGGCGTAACAATCGCCATAGCGACCCAGGCGGCCGCTATGGGGCCCGTGCACCCCTCTGATGCCGCCTGGGTCGCTATGGCGTGTCGGGTGCTGGCTGTCACTGACATAGCTCAGCAGCTGCTGTGAAGGAGAACGTTCCCCCTCATAGCCGCTGCGGAGCTGTGTCAGTGACAGCCAGCAGATGCGGCAGAATAGGTCGGTTACACCGGCATTTGCAGTAAAGAAGGAGGCGGGGCCCGCCTAACAGCAACCCCCGCCTCCTCCCACGATCTAAGAGAAGGTGGGGCCAGTGATGTAAGAGGAGGCGGGGCCCGGGAACGGAAGAAGAGGCAGGGGCCCGGCGGCGGCGACCACGGAGGTGACAGGTAAGAGGCGTACAGCGCAACTGAGACCTTGCAGAGCCCACCATAGAGACTCTATGGTGGGCTCTGCAAGTGGCATAACTAGCAATCACGGGACCCCATACAACATTTTGCTATGGGGCCCTGTGATTTCTAGTTACGCCCCTGTTGCCCCGTTGCATGACGGAATGAATGTCAAAGTACTGCAGAGCTGAATACCGAAAAATGGCCTGGGCATGAAGGGGGCTTAATACCCCGGTCAGCAAGTGGTTAAGATTGCACCTATGAGCAATAGAGAATTTTTTCTTCTCTTCAGCTTTTCTCTTTAATTTTTAAAGCCTAACTAAACAAACTGAAGAGAGAAGCTGATTGGTTGCCATGGGCAACTGTTCCAGTTTTGATCAATTCCCCCCAGTAGTGTGTACTGGTTTGTACTTATACTGCACTCTCTTGTTGTACTGTATGTTACACCATATTATGCTGTAACTTGTTTCACAACATTCATTATATATAATAATGGTAACTAAAAAGGAAATGATAAAACATGACTTTCCAATGACATGATCACGTTATAATGTATGGGAGATTTTAGTGATGGATGGGGAAGGTAAGCTCGGTGTTCTCCTCCTGTGAATGAGAACTAAAGCAGAGCGGTGACAGCTGACTACAGTACACACGACGCTCCCGGTAGCTCCCTCCGCCCAGTCACATCTCAGTACATCTCTCGCCAATCCGGGAGCCGC
>NW_017306281.1:1405861-1421777 GCF_000935625.1 Nanorana parkeri | reverse complement strand
TCGGGTGCTGGCTGTCACTGACATAGCTCAGCAGCTGCTGTGAAGGAGAACGTTCCCCCTCATAGCCGCTGCGGAGCTGTGTCAGTGACAGCCAGCAGATGCGGCAGAATAGGTCGGTTACACCGGCATTTGCAGTAAAGAAGGAGGCGGGGCCCGCCTAACAGCAACCCCCGCCTCCTCCCACGATCTAAGAGAAGGTGGGGCCAGTGATGTAAGAGGAGGCGGGGCCCGGGAACGGAAGAAGAGGCAGGGGCCCGGCGGCGGCGACCACGGAGGTGACAGGTAAGAGGCGTACAGCGCAACTGAGACCTTGCAGAGCCCACCATAGAGACTCTATGGTGGGCTCTGCAAGTGGCATAACTAGCAATCACGGGACCCCATACAACATTTTGCTATGGGGCCCTGTGATTTCTAGTTACGCCCCTGTTGCCCCGTTGCATGACGGAATGAATGTCAAAGTACTGCAGAGCTGAATACCGAAAAATGGCCTGGGCATGAAGGGGGCTTAATACCCCGGTCAGCAAGTGGTTAAGATTGCACCTATGAGCAATAGAGAATTTTTTCTTCTCTTCAGCTTTTCTCTTTAATTTTTAAAGCCTAACTAAACAAACTGAAGAGAGAAGCTGATTGGTTGCCATGGGCAACTGTTCCAGTTTTGATCAATTCCCCCCAGTAGTGTGTACTGGTTTGTACTTATACTGCACTCTCTTGTTGTACTGTATGTTACACCATATTATGCTGTAACTTGTTTCACAACATTCATTATATATAATAATGGTAACTAAAAAGGAAATGATAAAACATGACTTTCCAATGACATGATCACGTTATAATGTATGGGAGATTTTAGTGATGGATGGGGAAGGTAAGCTCGGTGTTCTCCTCCTGTGAATGAGAACTAAAGCAGAGCGGTGACAGCTGACTACAGTACACACGACGCTCCCGGTAGCTCCCTCCGCCCAGTCACATCTCAGTACATCTCTCGCCAATCCGGGAGCCGCCGGTGACGTCACCTCCCCGCCTCTCGCTTGCTGACATCCACAGGTTCGGGAGCTCACGGCTGAGTGAGCTGGCCGGGGTTGCGCGCGCATTCGTTTCGGTGGTCGGTCTGTGTCACACCGGAGAGGAAAGGCAGCGGCCTGGGGAATAGACGGTAAGTGATGGCTACAGGCTTTACCATAAAGCTTTTTCCTGGTAAGAGAGGTGCGCAGGCGGCGCTGTGGCTGGTAGTGGTGCACACAGCCTCCTCTGCTGGGAGGAAAGGCCTGCATCACCGCTCTATCCCACACTGCACCGCGGCTCCTGGGCTCCTCAGTGTCACCTGGAGGAATCTCAACATGAACGGGAATCCGGGGACAGAGGCAGCTACTGGGTGTATGCCCACTGATCGTCTCCAGAGAGATTCTGAGGCGTCTGCACTGGCAGTTATTGGGTGCTTGGTGTGACCCATTGCTTGCTATGCCAGCATAGCCCTCTGATGAGCACAGGGTGAAGCCTTTGGGGAAAAAAGTTTCAGCCATTGGGTAGGACTGTGCTGCCACTAAATACATGTCTTCAGGTAAAAAAAAAGCATCACCCTTGCAGAGGGGCTACCCCTGTACTGCAAGAGCTACTGCTTGTTAAAGAAGAACTCTGTGATGTTTTAAAATTAACCCTTGCAGTAGACCTATCCCCACACTGCAAGGGTTAACTGCTAATTTTTGTCTGTTAAAAAAATTATACTCCCCTGAACTTGCAAGCCGGCTTGCTCTTAGACAGATCGTTCCAGCCTCTCTCCCCCTCCGCTGCACCTGTTTAAGGTCCTGTAAATCATCACATTCTATACACCGTGTATAGATGTGAGGATGCTGGGGAACATTTCAATGCTGCAGGGAGGGGGACAGCCTGGAGGGATTGTTGTGACAGCTGGCTAGCTCGGGGCTTCAGGTGGGTATAACTTTGTTATTTTTGAACTTAGACAAAAATGAAGCACTTAAAAGAGAACTATGGGTAAGTGTTTTTCCCCATAGTTCTCTTTAGGGTCACAGGAGGACATATACTAATCTCCCGTGACCCAAAGCTCAGTATATAGTGAGCTATTGCCCGCGATATACTGTGAGTGCTGCAGCCGGGACAGATCCCAACAATAATGTTGTGATCCACCCAGCTGGCTGAGTGACAGCTGGCTCTGCCTATCTAGAGGCTGTGCCCGCCCCCTCCACCGTTTGTTCCTCCGGTTAGCGCTGGAGGATTGGAGAGGGGAGAATCCATGTGGACTGACAGTCACCACTCTCTGCATGGAGACGATCGGGAAGTGAGTGGATCAGTGCATGTTTTTTGCTCACTTCCCGAACGACAGAGCCGACCTGTGACCGCTTCTTTGTCACAGGTCGGCTCTAACCATGAGGCTTAACCCTTGCATTGTGGGGGTAGCCGTGCTGCAAGGGTTAATCATTTTTCTTCCTTGGGACTGCAGTAAAGGACTTTACATGCTATCCGTTCCTGCTGGCTCTGAGACCAGTGCCCACAGTCTCTTCCGCCTTCCACGCTGGTGTTGGACGCCTGCTGATGTCATCATGTACAGTACAGGGCCCATAGCCCTTTAACATATGTGAGGACGCCTGGGACAGTCCATAAGACAGCGGAGCGGAGGGGGGAGAGGTGAGCGGCTACTGCTTAGTGAACTGGGATCAGGTAAGTAAAAGTCGTGTGTGTCCCCCCCCGACAAGCTTTAATTTCACCATCCCCCAATACAATTATTGTGCCTTTTACCCCTTGTCGTCTTTCTGTGCTGCAATATTATACTTACAGGCCCAGCAGATCCAGCAATGTCCTTTTCTTCATTGACTGCTCTCCACCGACTGGTCCTGTCCCGCTCTGCCATCTTCTTCTTGTACTTCATCAGGTGGCTGGTTCATGCAGCCACCTTCCTGATGACGCGGCGCATTTGCAACTGTTGTAGATTTCCCCGAAGCCTCCTGGGATGTGTGATGTGAGTAGTAATCTGTGTATTTTCCGTACAGAAGTCCTCCATGCTTTTCTGAACATTACCTACTGCTTTAGAGCTTGTGTAAATGGATGTTCATCTGCTTATAAATTCCTTACTACTACATGCAAGTGGGTATGAATGAAACCGCAGCTTGAAGCATCTCCGAAGCAACTCCCAAGCTAATCATAAGTACTGGCCACACACTTCTTCCATGTTGTCTGAGTCCTGCTGACTCGGCTGAAATTCAAGCTGTGTGTGGCTCTACTGACACCACCCAGATCGATAAAGGTTCATTATTCAATCGGCTATGACTGAGTAGGGCAGAAACGTGTCAGTGGTTGTTCTTTGCAGAGATGCACGTGGAATAAAGTTGATTCTTTTTGGAAGAGTATCGTGTGGCGGCTTTGCAGTTTCTATGATATTGACTCTGGAAGGGAGTTATCCAAGCACCCTAGGTGGAATATGAAGATGCATGGTAGGGGTGAGCTGTGCTATGTGTGTTACTTAGCCTATGATTATTCAGTTAACGTTTGGTGAAAGAGCCGGGTGGAAAATGTCAGCACCAGGGTGCAGTCACTGTTTGGGTATTCTGACAGTGGCAGACACCAGCTTTTAGAATCCAAAAGCCTGGCAGGGGAGATTCTGCCATCCATGCTCTTTAGCATGGATGGAGGAATTTAGTAGATTTCTTTTTGATTGATGAAAAAAAATCAAAAATCTAGAATTGTATTGCCAGCTATACTGTAGGTAAAAGCATGCCAGAGCAGCACAAAAGCATACTACGTTAGAAATGCGACGGAGTGTGAAGCTGTGCACACACCCCCGTAAGGTGCCAATACACCTTGCGATTATCGTTCGGAAATTGAACACGATCGGGTTTTCGTACAATAATCGGCCAATTGATGGGAAGTAAACGATCACAATTACTGTACAACCGGCCAAATTCCCTCCATCTGTCATACTGGAAAACTCTCTGTTCCAAGCGAAAATTGCAGAGTGAGTGGTCATGTGAAGTGATTCACTTCTCACACAAGTGTCAGTGGAACGCTCATCATGTTGCTTATTTTGAAGAGGCCTAAGGTGCGTTTCCTGAAGTTCAGGACCATTTTTGGCACAGACAGTACATTTCAGGGTGTTGCAGATCTTGTCCCATCAGTATGTATTGACTGTGTCACTGTTTTTTTTACCCAGTGTGGTGATGTAATGTTTTCCTAAGTGCTAAGCTTAGCAGTTACTTATTCAGCTTCCTGCTTGGTTCAAGTTGTCCTTTCCATTACTAGGCCACCCCTGTGGATTCACAAGTGACACCACACAATCAAGGGACAGACAAGCTTTGCAAACTCTTTGGTAATGTGACAGTCTTTTGTGACACAGCAGTCGTGTACATATATATAATTTCTATCCATATGCACTATATTCGTTCCTCAAAGAAACCTGTGCTGAGAAAACATTATAGGCTGCCATTGCTGATGTTTCCGACTGATCATGCTTGTTGCCTGCTGATTTTCTCTGCTGGGTAGATGCTTTAGCAGTTGGGGGAGCCAGCGTCTAGCAGAGTTTAAGTAAACTAAAACCTGGATCAGCTGATAATGTATTCTGTCAGTGTATACCTTGTGAGTTCTCACATGGAGCATTGTAGCACTGGGGCGTGGGTTGTGCCTAGTATCCAGAATGAGGAAATGTAGTCTCTCTGGGGGCTCCAGTTTGCTTTGGAGGGGCAAATTGTGACTCAGAAGCTTCATGCTGATGGTTTATGCTCTAAACTCTCTGCTCTAGTTAATAATTACCTTTTATCTTTTGTGCAGGTTTGCTTTAAGTGTAAACATACGTTCAGCTGAGTAGGTTTGAGCAGTTTGCACTAAGTGGGTTGAAGTTTGTCCCTGTTCTCCTTAATTTGCCTCTATGGAGACAGATCTACAACGGTTTCTGTACCTGTCAAATATATGGGTCAAGCCATTGATGGGTTTTGCACTTGTCAAGACCGAATTACAAGAGGCAGGCTTACCACAAAGAAGCCAGCTTTGCAGGACAGTGGTTTCATCACAGCTATGTAATGTTACTCAATACTTCATATACATAAATCAGCCATAACATTATGACCGCTGATGGGTGAAGTGAATAACATTGATTTATCTTATTACATTGGAACCTGGAAGTGGGCGGGTCATATTAGGCAGCCAGTGAATATTGTGGTGTCCCTGAAATTGAGGTGTTGGAAGCAGAAAAATTGGGCAAGCGTTAGGATTGGAGCGACTTTGACAAGGGCCAAATTGTGATGGCTAGGCAACTGGGTCAGAGCAACTCAAAGTGCAGCTGATGTGGGATGTTCCTGGTCTTCAGTGGTCAGGACCTACCAAAAGTGGTCCAAGGAAGGTGAACTGGTGAAAGGGTCATGGATGGCCAAGGCTTTATTGGTGTATGTGGGGAGCAAAGGCTGACTTGTACTGTATAGTCCAATCCGAAAGAAGACATACTATAGCTCAAACTGCTGTAGAAGTTAATGCTGGTTCTAATAGAAAAGTGTGTGCGTCAGGATGCCAATTCTGATCCGTGTCCACCACCAAAAGTACCTACAATGGGCATGTGAGCATCAGAACTGGACCACGGAGCAATAGAAAAAGGTGGCCTGGTGTGACGAATCATGTTTTCTTTTACATTATGTGGATGGCTGGGTGCGTATGTGCTCCTTACCTGGGAAAGAGAGTGCATCCTGGTGCCATATGGGAAGAAGGCGAGCCGGCGGAGGCAATGTAATGCTTTGGGCAATGTTCTGCTGAGAAACCTTGGGTCCTGCCATTCATGTAGATTTCACTTTGACACGTAGCACCTACCTAAACATTGTTCCGGACCAAGTACACCCCTTCATGGAAACCGTATTCCTGATAGCAGAAGAATAATGCGCCCTGACACATTGTAAAAATGGTTTGTGGAACACAACAAGTTTGAGGTGTTGACTTAGCTTCCAAATTCTACAGATCTCAATCCAATCAAGCATCTGTGGGATGTGGTGGAAAAACAAGTCTGACCCAAGGAGGCCCCACCTTGCAACTTACAGGACTTGAATGATCTGCTACTGATGCTTTGGTGCCAGATACCACAGCATGCATTCAGGGGTCTAGTGTGGTCCATGCCTTGACTGGTCAAGGCTATTTTGGTGGCAAAAGGGTGGCCTACTCAATATTAGGCGGGTGGTCATAATGTTATGGCTGATCAGTGTATGTCTAAGCTGGCCACCCACAGCTTGCATTGCCTCGGATTCTTGCTGAATTGGCTGAAATATGCGCTGTGGGTGGAAAATGATTGACTATACAGTGCTTGCATGTAGTCAGACACAGGTACTGTTTAGGCATTCAGTCATGGCAGCAGCTGCTAAAAACAATAGCAGGGATTCCTCTGTTTGAAATGGACAGAGGAATCCAATGATTGCCTTGGCCATGACAGTGTATGGCCATCTTTAAAGTGTAGTTCCACTATGACAGCCCATGTCTACCATAGCGGAGAATTGCTGAGAAGCAGGCAAGTGTTTCTTCTGTATCGGAGTGGGATTTCTGAATGTGAAGTGTGAGTAGCAAGAACTGGCAATGTCATGTGACCTATAGAACAGTATTTCCACGTGGAA
This sequence comes from Nanorana parkeri, assembly GCF_000935625.1. NCBI lineage: Eukaryota > Metazoa > Chordata > Amphibia > Anura > Dicroglossidae > Nanorana > Nanorana parkeri. Next base: position 1,415,190 of record NW_017306281.1, on the reverse strand, counting down.
GAGCTATTTCACCAAAAGGTAATATATTGGATACAAAGACTCTGGGGCAATTGGGTATATGCAGGAGTGGGACGAACAGTATCACTACATGGGAACATCCACAGCACAAGGTGAACTTGCACAAAGCTGAAAATCCCACATACTATATTGTGGTCTCATGGGGTTTGTGTCATCACTTCATTATCAAAGTTTTAATTCCTACTTCAGATATCTGTTTACTGCCAGTGATTTGTGGTACACATGCCTCAGTTATACTGGATAGCCAGGAAGGCGATATCCAATTTCCTGTTTAAGCTTGGAAGGCTCCTGTTTTATGTGCTTACTTGCGGATCTGCAGTGTGATCATACGGATTTATTGTCCAATAAGCAAGTAGGTATTGCATGAATATTTGAATCCCAAGACTGACTGCACAAAATCTGTAGTCCTTTGGCAGGCAAAACAGTTGATGTGTATTTAGCTATTTGGAGTTTTACTTTAATGTTACATGTGCATAATGTGTATTGTCGCTTGACGTGTTGAACTGCCTAGTGGAATGTCTGGAGTCTTTAAAGTGCTTATATGCTGTATGTGTATGTTTTCCCATGGGGTGCAGGAAGAAAAAAACATTTCCTATCTGTCAGCCTGTAGACCACTCTCTTTCCTGTCATTGCCGTTTTTACACCCAAGTCCTTCCTGGATTCATCTTGATTTATGCCTTTTTCCTTCTCCTAATGTAAGCTTTATTTTAACTCCTGCATTTCTCTTCACCCTTATTCCTAGAGTGGTATGATCACATAGAGATCCAAGCTGATGCAGCTGTCCAATCATGCATTCTTACTGCTTGGGCAAAAACATATGGCAGTCTGGAAGAGGATACTAATGGTGGCCAATATTCCCTGCATGTACCTTTTTTCGAGACACGCACCATGCAGTGTTTTCAACCGTGATTATGCGTGATAGCATGGGTGGTATTGCAGTGGCAAACCGTGCAGTCTGCCTGGCGCGACTGGCTTGCCATTCGAAAATAATGGCACTGCCAGCTTGATCGGCGGTGGTGTGCGGTTCAGTGGCCGCCCAGCCGTCCGCATGGTTTCTTGCATAATTGCTTCACTGTCACGGATCGCCCACCCTGCTCACACACACACACACAAACACACACACACACACAGCCCTGTGCATGTGTTTATTCGCATGCAGATGGAGGGGGCAGCGTGGTTGGCTTTGTTTTATTTTTTACTTTTGCAGAATTTTTATTTATTTTATTATTTTTTGTATCGCCTTTTTATTCTTTACATTTACATTTTTAAGTTTTATTTTTCTTACTCCCTTTTTTTTTTTTCCACTTGACTTACCCCTGTGTGATAGCATTTGAAGGTAACAGGGGAGAGAGGCAGCGGCTGGGGACAAGGGCGGAGTGACAGCGGCAGTGAGAGAGGTAGGGGGAGTGAGATTCAGACTGCTTACAAGTGATCTCGATCGGCTGTACATCTGCTCAAGATTAGTGATGGGCTCGGGCGTGTTCGCAGCTCCACGCGCCGAGCCTGCCAGGAAGCTGACCGCCGCAGCGCCAATCACAGGTACTGAGACATTATCCCAGTCCGCAGCTGCAGAGATCGGGAAATGTCTCAGCGCCTGTGATTGGCGCTACGGCGCTGTCAGCTTCCTGGCGGGCTCGGCACGTGGAGCTGCGAACACGCCGGATCCCATCACTACTCAAGATCACTTGTACAAAATGGCTCCCCCCTCTACATTTATTCCTGCTGCTTGCCCGAAGCAGGGCTAAATGTAGAAAAAACCCCGACTTGTCCCGGGAGTTGGGCGATAGGAATTGCACACCCCTGACATTATTGGCTGTAGGCTTCCAGCAGATGATCTTTTCTCCATTACTGACTTGCCATGTCTTGGTTTTGCAGTGTCTTTCTGTGTGGAGGCAGCCATCTTGGTAGAGGCAGGGCTTTGCTTTATGTCAGAGCCTCCCGCAAGGAGAATGGTGGCATCACAAAATCTAACTCCAAATCTCCTTAGACTGGCAGTCGGAGGCAGCAGTGTCTTAGATCACACACTGCAGATGCACAGCTATAAAGCTTTAGGTACTGAGTGTCTAGGCATGATTACACATTGGGAAGCGCACTGCTATTTTTAGAAGGAATTTAAGGTACAGGTACACTCTTCAGGGTGCAGCTCAGGCTCAGTAACACTTCTAGATCTTCCTATAAGAAGGCAATTATTTACTTTTTCAGTTCATTTTTTAACTTCAAGCTTTATTCATGTTATCCTACATTTGCTTTGTCCTTAAGTAGGGATGCACCGATACCATTTTTTTAAGACCAAGTACAAGTACCGATACTTTTCCCTCCAGTACTCGCCAATACCAATTACTGATACCTTTTTTTGTGTATGTCATGTGACAGTTTTTCCAAAACAATACAGAATAATAATTTTAGGACAGTGGTGGAGCGACTCTGTTAGTGCTGACGCAAAGCTGTAGAGGGACTACAAATCCCTGGAATACTGTATACAGCAATGCAGAATACCCCCAACTAGAGCGAACTACAAATCCCAGCAACACATTATACGACAATGCAGAATACCATTAGCTGTAGAGGACTACAAATCCCAGCAATCCATTATACAGAATAATATGAATCTACATACTCTGTGCAGGGTCTCAGGAGGATGTGCAGGTCTCACCAGGGCTGCTGCTTGTGGGTCTCACCAGGGCTGTTCCAGGTCTCCCCATGGCCGCTCGGGCAGGTGCGGTAGGCGCGAAGGAGGAGGCAATGTGCGGCTCGACCGGCGCTGTAATGACAGCCGCCGCAAGGCCCCCAGCAAATGTGGGAGCACAGGCAGCCGCTCTTGTTAAAGCGTCAGTATCAGCCCTTAGTATCGGGGCATTTTAAAAAGTACTCGAGAAAATGTCCAGTATCGCCATCGATACTGGTTTCAGTATCGGTGCATCCCTTCCACCTGGCACCCCTTTCTTGTCAAGTGCCTTTTAGAGTTTAAAATGGATAGCAGGTTCGCTTTGACTTAAGCTGGCCATTCACTTGTAGTTTTTCCTCGTTTAGCACCATGGGCAAAAACTTGATTCCTGCATCCACGCCAATCAGAAATGATTGGTGAATCACCCCCACCGGGTTATTGTATGTGATCGCAACGGCTGTGCTGCTATTAGAATACCTGAACAGTATCTGCAGCCAATTGGATGGAGTCTCTATTTGGCCGATAATATTTTGCCCAGCTCCTTCAGGAAGTTGATTTAAAAAAATGACTTTTGTCCAATGGGGGAGTACCAGCAGGGCCACACACTGCCTGGAAATACAACCAGTGTATGGCCAGTGCAAGTTTAATCAATTTAATTTCTCTAGCATGTTCCTTTCCTCTGAGTAGAAGTGCAGCCTCTTGATGCATGACATTCTACCACATGACTTGCTCCTTTCTTGCTCCAATGTGTTAAGTTGAGACTTCTGTGATGAGGATGCGTGAACAAGTAGATGTTTTCACAGACTCTGTTTTAGTAATTGGTTTGGGCAGGCATGGGTAGTTACCAAGCGGAACAATAGATGCATATAATTGATAGGATGAAAATGTTAATAATTTACCCTAAAAACTGTTGACTGAATGTCACTGTTATATTTTGTATTTGACTGGAATGTTTGCTTTTAGGAACACAACAGTTTGTTATTGTTTTCTAAAATAATACATGCTTATGCGGTTTGGTTGACGACTAAAAGCTTGGTTTAAAGGGCAGGCTACCCGAAAGTTATATTTTTAGTTCCAGATTCTTGGTGTTCTGACTTAGCTCCTTGTGTCCTGGATACTCTGGATCTCCCTGCTATAGCTCCCAACTTCCCGTATACCTTGTAGCCACGAATGCAGAGAACTGAGTGATCTTTACCGATCTCAAAAGAACATGTACATTGGTAATCCGAAGTAATTATATTGTAAAAATGACTTGCTTTGTATAGGGTGTAAATACATCTGTACATAGGAGCAGCCATACTTGTTCATTATGTATGCAGACACTGCTACCTGTTTTGCGCGTTTTATGCCCATTAACGTGCGGTGCCTTCGGACAGCCCATTCGTTTCAGTAGACTACCCAATGCGCAGTCACACCAAAGAAGTAAACAATCATACACTTTTTTCAAAAACGTGCCGCACCGGAACCCATGGTACTTTACCATGTGTTTTGGTGAATGAATGGCACCATGGCGGACTGGCAGAAAGGACACACATTTTCATGCACTGTGGAAACACCGTGTACAGGGCCAATTTTTGTGTGTGTGGCTCTTATTTCTGCTTTTTATTTTTTTTTAACACTTCTTTCAGGGTGCTTTGGTGAAATTTGAATGATGTTTCAGTTTTGGGATCCAGAAAGAGGCTGAGGACACGGAGTCCTCAGTCTTCAGCTCATATGCACCACAGCACTCAGTATTGAACATAGGAGTGCTCAATAGGGAGCATTCCTATGTTCATTCAAAAATGGAAGACCTAGTAGAATGAGTATTCCTGAGTTCATTCAAGTGATCAGTAAGCAGCATGACAGACATGTTTGCTGACAACAGCTCCTCTCCCACGCACCATCCTGAACATTTGATCTTCTGCTCTGTGTGAAGAGAGGCAGACACAGACTGGTGCGCAATCAGTAGACACCGAGGCAGTGGGGGGAGAGAGGTGGCCAAAGGTGTGTGTGTGGGTGCGATCGTTGGACAATGATGAATGCACACAGAATAGAGAGGCAGGGGCAGTGGTTGCTGTAGAGTGGGGCTCAGTGGACACAAAGGCAGTGTGGTAAAGCCGTGGCACATGCGGCAGAGCATAGTTCAGTGGAAGCATCGTGGGTGTGTCACATGTTCCGTGAATGGCTGTAATCAGCGGCTTGTCACCCACTGACCACAACTACCCATTTACCCAGGAGAATCTGGGGGTAATTTCTGCCAGAACTTGGAGCAGAAGGAGGAATGCAGAGGATGGAAGGCGTACCGAGTTGGCCAGCTGGAAGCAGTTCTGTTCTGACGTAAGCCTTCCATTGAAGGGTTAAATTATAGTTTGTTTCCTGCATCATCTTGTTCCCCTTTTTTCTCATTTAAAAAAAGTAGCTGATGAAATCCTATTACCTCTTGAGCAGCACAAGACAGACATGAGACTTGGCTTCCCTGATTGCCAGTGCTTTAAATAGTGCTTCTAAGAAAATAGTTTGTAGTCTTAGCGGAATGCTAACAGCGCTGTGGATGGTTTCATATCAACGATTTGTCTGATGTTCTGCTTTGTTGTTTGCCTAAGGGTAAGGCAGAAACCTCCAAACTGGTGGGACCCGTATTTATTAAATTTTATTGCTGTCTGGATGCTCATTTTGGCGTCCTTTGCTGGTGTGACTGGAATGTTTTGTTTTTGATACCTGCAAATGAGCTAATGCCAAAGTGTCAAAAAAACTACAGCTGCGCCAGCACAGGGGGAACCGCCTGCAGCACCTGCCTTCTTTCTGCATCTTCTATAGTTCTAGATGATGCAATTGGTTATAAGTTAATGGATTTTCACCTTATCAGACACTTTTACAAGCATAGCTTTATTTCTCCTCAATATAGAGCTATCCCCACAGTACTATTTCTCCATTAGATGTCCTCAGTCTGACAGGCAGCATCATTCAACCCACTTCCTCTGAGCCCAGGATCTGATGGATCACTCCCAGCCTGTGACTGGACAGTGAAAGAAGAAGCAGCTCAGTGATGAGCTCATCTCTGTCACTTTGCTTCTTGTCAATACATGTGCTGATTGGCTAATTCTTCCATTCCCACCCCAGCTTTGCTATACAGGGACTGCAAAAGGCTGATACCAGGCCAAATCTGGGTACTTACACTGCTTGCATTTAAGAAAATACATTTTATTATGTATTAACAGTTACAGAGCTGCATTAATGTGTCTTTTATATCTAGTTAGAGTTTACCTTTTTCCTCATTTACACCTTCTCATTCCTGAACGCGTGCCAATTGTGCATCACTCTTGCAGTGCCACTACTTGTTAATGGCACCACAAACGCATTGACACATGTTAAACGTGCACAAACGGATGTAGTAGAATCTGCTGCATGCGCTACTTTTTTGCATTTGTCGCACTTGCACACCCATTGAAATCAATGGTTCATGCGTGGGAAAAAACGTACGCTATTGTAGGTGAGAACGGGGTCTAAAGGCTAATTCCACCTTTATTTCCATATTGCACCCATATTTGGGGTGTAACATAGAACTTGGTGCCATTCCGTAGCTCCACCGCTTACCCTGAAATGTGGGCTGCTTTTTCCCCCGTAGGCTTCTGTACTATTTTTTTAATTTTGGCGTGGCTGTGTATGGGTCTGCCAAACTTCAAGTCTCATCTGCCACTGCTGCAGAGAGACTTGGTTCTCAATGGAGTTCACCACACTTGTAGTACATTGATAACTTCCATCAGCCCCAGAAAAGAACCTCAGTACAGACTCAGGGCCAGGGGAACAGTCTGCAGGTCTACTGATCACGGTTGCAATGCTTTGCGGACTCAATTCCAAAATATGATGCACTTATTTTTTTTCTCTTTTGCAGTATGGGTGCATTTATTATTTTTTGCAAAAAGTGGAATATGCCTTTAAAGAGCAGCCATAGGCAACACATGAAGTCAATTGACTCCTAATGCTGTTTAGAATATATTGCAGCAGGCCTAAAGCCATGAAATCAGCTCCTAGAACAGAGGCGCTTCAGCTTGTGCACAGAATGCTAATCTACTGTACATTTTCAAACATCACTTGCAGCCATATTATTCATCAGTGCATCTGACAAGTCATTGAAAAAGATCTTGTCAAATGACTCCCTGATATAGAGCCTCCCCCCATGCTGTGTGCCTGAGGGAGATCGCAGTGGGTTTATGGAGCTGGACAATGCTTGGAACCATGTCTTGCTTGGTCTAAATATTTCCAGGTACGAAAAAGGGATGTCTGGATTCTGCTAGAGGAATAACCTGGTGCAGAAAATAAATCCAGGATGAAAGTCATCTGTTCTTTGGGTGCACTGTGTATCAAAAGTTACATTAAATGCTAATTTTGTATGGTGGGAGTGTGTTTTTAAACGAGTGTTCCGTGCAAACGGTTTGAATCGGTCATGTAGTGAGTGGCTACATTGTATTGCTGGCCTTGCAATTATGTGTAATATTACTAATAGATGCAATATAACTACTGAATGTGTTGAGGTCTTTGGCTGCCATATTGATCTTGTGGCTTCACTGACCCAGAACACACATGCCTATAAGAAGTTGGAAATCATGGGGCCCGGTACAGCCTACCTGACAGCACCCCCTTTCCCAGTGTAAGCCCAGAAATTCACTTACTGACACCCAAGCACCACTCCTTCTCTACGGCCTCAAGTTCAAGTCCCTTGCACACTCTTACTTTGTGGGCAGAGGGGAGATTACTAGTACTAATTGTTCTGCGGCAAGGAATGATCCACTGGACCACTCTGCAGCGCTGCTACAACATGACAGAACTTCCCTGATCTTATAGATCCTATACATATCCGTTCTGGATTATACTATGTGTTCATATCTGTACATCACATTGTACCCACACTGGGATATTTGCAATATATACAGTACAGAATATATACAGTGCACATCACAAAATGCTAACAAGGTCTCACAATATATACTGGGCATGCAACTACCCCTTCTATAGAAATCATAAAGAAAGTGCTGCCATCAGAGGTGCCAGGCTCAACCTCTTCTGTGCCTACTGGTATCACGTTATTGGACTATAAAATGCCGACAAGTACTATTAGAAATGATATTGTGCCTGCTGCTTTGTATCATAGTGTAACTATACTTTGCACATATATGAAAACTATAGCATGTCCATTGTCCACATCCTATGTGGATTATACACTGTGCCCACACTTATACATACATTGTGCTTTTTATGCAGACTATATACCGTACACATCACACAGAGGCTGTTCCAACAGGTTCTCACCACATAAAGATTATATACCGTACACACAGATACCCTTTCCATTGGGGTCTTAGGGAAAGCATGCTCCCAGAGGTGCCAGGTACAGGCCTTCCAGTGCCCACATTTGGCTAACTTCAGCAGCACATTAGTGGGCAAAATATGTCTCTTTGGATGATGAAGTCAGGTTGAGCTTCAGCCTGCACTGCATACTATTCTGTCCAACATTAAACATAGTGGCCAGGTGGTCACCTTCCTTCCAGTGGCACACAGCGTAGGTGGGGAAGGTGCTGGCTTAACACCTCACACTTTGCTCCCCGCACATCAGATGGGAAGCGCTCCGCCTCTGGAGATAACAAGTCATAGGAAGCATCTCGCTTTTTTCAGCACCTCGCTTAATTGATTCAAGAAAGCTAAGGCTGGGCACACACCTTACAACCATCGCAAGACTTTTGTCTTGCGATGGTTGTAAGGTACTTAAAAAAACGTACGATCTGCCTATCTTGCATAGGCAGATCGTACTTGGGATGATCGCAAGCCACGCCCCCTGAGGGGCAGGCTTCCGATGACCGCAATGCCGAACGGGCAGTGTGCGCTTGCGCACATCGGCCTGTCCGGCTTTTATCTTACGAACATGCTACACACCTGCCGAACATCGTACGATGCTCGGCGGGTTTTGAAACATGTTCGTAAGTTTAAAGTCGTGCGACCTTACAGTAGTAGAGGTCGCACGGCTTCCACACACCTTACGATAATCGCATGAACGCGGGATTTCCTGCGATTATCGTACGATCGCAAGGTGTGTGGGGACCTTAAGAATACTACTACTTCTGTAATTTTGTCCTTTTTAATGGATGTCTGGTCACAGAACTACTGATGGTGATGTCCATAGACAGAGCCCCCCCCCCTCTCCCCCCACAAAGAGCATCAGTTGCCCATCCTAAAGTATCAGGACCTGCAACAGTGTTTTCCCTATTTGCTCCATATGCAGATGTGGCATGTATTTCCCTTCTTTTTTACAAAGGAAATTAGATATAGGCATGTACATTTTCCTGAATTTTGCTGATTGAGCATGAGTAGACCTCCTCCTGTAATTAGGCCTTGGTGGAAGCTGCCTTCCTTTAAGTCATTTGCCAAATATTGGTTCCAGGGCAGTGAGGTAATAACTAGCTTAACTGCCCCAGAACTAATGTTCAGCATGTTCTATCAGAGCCCATTCCATCAAATGTTTTCATTCATGTATGGCTTGTTTACAGCATCTCCAGACCAGAATGTGCAAAAATGCATGCACATTAACGCCAACGGTAAAAATGAGGCTAGGCTAGTTCACACCATTGCTTTCAGTTCCAGAGCTTTTAAAGAAAAAGTCCAGCATGCTGCCCCC
>NW_017306281.1:1399993-1404959 GCF_000935625.1 Nanorana parkeri | reverse complement strand
AAGACCAACTGCCCCCCCCCCCCCCCCCCCCCCTCTGGAACGCTTTAAAATTGCTTAAAACTGATGCAAAACCAATTGAGGGAAAAAACCCCACCAGAATGCATCAAAAATGCGCATACACGTGTTTACAGGAACACATCCTGATCTAGTCTGGAGATGTGTGAACAAACCCTGAATGCATTGCTGGGCCCATCCCATATTTTGGATTGCTTACTACTGTTGGCCCCCGTATGGTCACCTTGTGTAAAGATATTTACACTTTTAGAGTTTTAACTTTAAATGTAAATATAAAACTCGTACTCCTTCAGATGGTTATTGTGCCAAGTTCAATTTAAAATGATTTTCCTGCCTTCAGCTTGTGATGGGAAACCCTTGAACTTGGTGAGCTTTAATGACTGATGGAGCTCATGCTGATTCAACCCTTGTGCCTGGCTGTTTTGCAAAAGGACCCCTATGAAACTTTAAGGCCCCTATAGATTTCAGACTTGCCTCTGGTTTTGGGGGTGACATAATTAGATCTTGGAAGCCCATTAGGAGCTGTTGTTTACCAAGTATGAGTTAACCTCACATTGGATAAGGAATTCTGAGTGTTATAGGTGCGTCAAAACTGCTTGAGTTCCATTATGAGTGATCGGATGCCAGAAGTGCGAATAGTGGTGTTCAGTATGGTAATCAAAGTTTCAATACGTTCCAAATGCATTAAACCATAACTGCTTACTGACTGTTAATTTTCATATCAATAATAGGTTGGCTGTGAAAAAATTCCAGTTTGTATCAGAGACCATCTTACTTTTAACATTAAATAGAATTTTTGTACACAGTGCTTCCCACGCAAATTGTTCCATTTCTTTTTGTTTTTAGGGTGGGATCTCTTGGCTCTGTTACTGCGAGGTGTGTAACTGTTTTTTTCATGTCAGCAGGCTCTTGTGTAACATTTTATCTTCCTAGCTAAAAGCTCTATAGAAAGCTCATGTTTTGTGATTGAACGCTAGAAATTCAGTGATGCAGAGGTTAAAATATAGGCTTGGCCGAAATGACTTTGCAACTCCTAATATACATACTAATACATGTACATATCTTGTTATATAGCTGAAGTGTCCGACTCGCCTATGATTTAATCTACCTTTTTATTTTAATAATGCTAAACAAAGAGGTGTTACCATTGCCATTGGCAGAAGGGTGGGGTGGGGGCTTAGAAATACTCCTAATGACGTTGATCCTCTTCTATTGAATAATAGCAGGTCTCTGGATCCTTAACAGGCAGCTATGATCAGATCTGAAAGGTAAAAACATCTTGGTAAAAAAAATAAATTCAAAAATCAAATACTGTATAGATTTTATTAAGGTCTGGGCGTTTTTTACCTTCAGTGAAGTTTAAAACACAGAGAACCGTTACAGCAACTGTATGACACGTTTTTACCTTTTTTTTAATTCTATACAATGCACATTAAAATGCATTTTTTAAAATGTTTAGAGCTGTTCCGCGTGTATTCGTACGGCCCAATACGCATGGACAACCACTCTTGTGTGAATAGAGCCTAGGACATCTAAAAAGTTATTCATAGCCCAGGTTGTGTAGGATGAAGTCACTGTGGTAGAAGTCGTGTGATACCATTGCTTCAGAAATCTAATTTTAACCTTTTAGCTACTAATGCAAGCAGGTTAAGAGCTGAGAATTGAAATCTTGTTTGAGTAGTTGGTTCTTTCACAGTTTTTTTTAGTATGTACATTTTACATAGGGATGTACTTTGTGGCAGAGAAGTAATACTTGGTTTCATTGGAATGGTGTTGTACATGCAAACTTTACATAAAATATCCTTGAAGTTAAAATGAACCCTTTCTTGGGAAAGCATAAATGATCATTAGAGCAGACTGGCAAGCAGGCCGTGGTGTTGCAGGGAACTCTGGTAATCTCTGGATCGGGGAAGCATAATGGTATGCAAATACCAACACCAACCAAGTTGGAGCCTTAAGTCAGGTATACACGTGGATTTGAGCATTGATGGACGAATCCCCTGCGGTTTGCATTGTATCCAGTTAGAATACCCGCACGGAGCTAGCAGCCGACTGGCAGCCTGCTCCATTTGAGTGAAAATTTTCCAGCCGGCTCTTTCGATTGAGGGATTCCATGCGGATAGGTGCCGACAAGGGCACCCACTGTGATAATTTCGTACCATGTGTACCCTACTTAAGCTTTGCACAGTGCAGAGCAGTATTTTGCCCTATTCAAAGGAAGCTCTAAATTGTGGGGTTTTTATACGGTGTTTATTTTAAATCGGGGAAGCAATATGATTAACCTTATTAGTGTTGATGTTTCTATAGGCATCTTATAACTGTTCATACATTTTTAGATGGGAAAAAAAAGAAAATACAAATATAATGCAACCTGTTTGCAAGAAAACTTTATACAGCCTCCTCCCCCCCAAACTGGGTTCTACCATACAATGTGCCCTCTGGTAGTTCCTAATTTGATCCCTACTGCCTCCCACAGGAGTAAGGTCTCTGTATCCCTAAATGTACTAAACGTGTGATTCTGCTGTCGAGTCAGACTGTCTATAGTACACAGTTACGCTGAAACGTAATGATAGAAGCTGAATCCTTTACCCGTTATACACCACCAAAAACTCCTAACCTCCGTTCCTGTCTTGTACTTGTCGGAAGTGCTCCTGCTATCTCACAGTGGCCAATATCTACATAACACTTCTGGGTGACCTCGGTCATGATAGCCAGCTCCCTCAGACTGCACGTAGCTCGGAAGCACCGCACGTCTCGCCTACTAGTTCAGATGAAATATTGCCACTGTGACTTTCCTTAACTGTGACTTTGGGCTGGTTAGGCCCAGTCTAGATCTCACATGTGGAAAAGATATGTGATAGCTGATTTATGTATTATGTGTTTTGTTTGTGATTACCTGTTTTATGAAAACACTAAAATAAAGAATTTATAAAAACTTTTTATATAGCAGCTTCAAATAATGGAGAACAAAAGTATAAAACACCCCAACTTTTATCTCTTTCGCTGCCAGAGATGGTCAGTTTTTACACACGTTAAATGCATGTTTTAGACCTAAAATTTACTTAAGCCAACTCCCCCCAAGCTTTAGATGTTTTCTGAAAGCACAGTAAAAAGATGTGTTCAATTTAAATATAGTGCACATAAACACTATCTAATACCCCACTTTATGGTAAAATGTAAAAGCTGAAGTTATGCCAAGTAAATAGATACCAAACATGGCAAGTCTCAAAATTGTGTGCGCCTGTGGCCCGGCGAAAAACTGTGGTACTCCAAATTGTCCATAGGCCAAGCTTTAAAAGCCTGTTCAGGTCATCAGTTTACAGTTAATTTTGAATAAAGGCCCTAGAAATATTGCTGTTTCTCTGGCATGCATGACGATACCCAAGTGCATACGGTTACATTCATATATGTGTGCACGGGGAGGCAGTGAATAAAAAAGAAAAGTAAAACATTTCGAACCCAGGTCATGTTTTTCTTGCTGTACTGGGTAGATTCACCCTGACTTTTTGTTCTGTTGACTGTTGTCACTGGGACAGACAGTGATGTGAGGTCCTGTTCACACAAGAGGTGTTGGGCTGTGATGACGGGCTTGCCCAGTGCAATCCTAATGCAAAGACAAGGCAAAAAGCCTCATTTGCGATGCGCTCAGTTTACACCACAGTGCTGTAATGGAGGAAAATACTGAAATTACAGGACCTGTCATTTCTTGGTTTATGGGGAATGTGATGTAAATGGACGTGTCTGTTTACATCAGATTACCCCCGATCCATTTGTTTTTCTGGACCTAGCCAGAGTTGGGAGTAATTAATGTAAACAGACACACGCTTGTTTACATCCGGTAGCCCATAAATTAACACCTGGCTTCCACTCGGGTCGGCTTGAAAAACTGACAGGTGGACCTGATCGCAGTGCTGGTATTAAAGGGGCCTAATGCGTTGCTGTGGATTTGTTATTTTTACTTTATTATACAATATGCACAATGTGGCCAGGCAAGTGAGAATCCATTTCATATGCAGTAATGGAGAGGAAAGGGGGGCGCGGGCAAGAGACTCTGAGAGAGAATTAAAAAAAAAACATAACTGGTTCCAAGTGCTGACAGTTTACCACACATTACAATGTGACTATGCAATCTCCTTTACAGCTTTGTACTCATGGGCCTGGATAAAAATGGATTAGGTGATCACATGACCTATTATTGGTAAGATTTAAGGACATTGCACCATACAGTCCAATTGTAACGTGTATGGTGAGATTTAGACTGACCTTTTTGCTTTAACAAAGATGATCATAAATACCTCCATAAAAGTTCTAAACCTTTCCCACTCTAGCAGAAACAAAATACAAAGCTTTGACATGAGTTTGGCATTAAGTGTTTCCATTTTACCGTAACCCTATCATTTTTTTTTCTTTTTCCTGCAGGCTCAAGATTTGACCTTGAAACCATAAATCCGGATTTATCAATGGTTGCAAAAAGATAACGATTGGGGAAAGTTGTGAATAGTGAAAAAATGAGTTCACTAAAGCCAAGTGGGCTTAAAGCACCTTCCAGAATAGCAAAGCCTGGCGCTTTAACTGCAAAGTCCTCTGCTGCTGCTGGTAAGTTTTCTTTTATCAAGCAAATGCATGTTCCTTCCACTCCCAAGACACTTCACATGTTTAAGTAGTTCCATTGTCTTTTCAAACTGTGGAATTTACAATCCTGCCAGGGATCCAACCTCTTCCAAAGGAAATGTTGTTATACCGTTCAATCTACCCCAGCCTGTTAATATCTAGTGCATTTTAAACCACCGAGGACTCTTATCTAACCTTTTAAATTTACAGTTTGATTCCACGAAATGGCTTTCTTGGATTTTTGTTTTCATATTGCCCAGCAGCTCTATTATCAGGGTGTCGGTGAATTACATTTTCTTCCATACTTATAAAATACGTAATGGTAGCATTTTTCAAAGTT
>NW_017306281.1:1328741-1399847 GCF_000935625.1 Nanorana parkeri | reverse complement strand
ATTTTTGAAAGTTGATTTGCCCTACCCAATCAAAAAAATAAATAAAATTATAAATGTGTATATATATATATATATATATATTACACACACAATTTATTCTGAACAGGCTATGAAAGCAAAAAAAGAAAACAAATACACTTCAACACCATTTTTGGCATCGCAGCACAACACATATCTGTGCATTAAGGTGGTGCACTATAACACAGGTGCACTTTATTTTTCTGTATATGAGCCACATAATGCGGATTTTACCATGCATTACCGCATATCACATGCTCATATGAATGAGTCTTAAAATGCTACAGTGAGGGCCCATTCACACTTGCATTGCATTCATTGTGAATGGCACCCAAATGCATTCTACAGAAAAGCCTAATGCAGGGCACAAGAATGCAAATATTGTGCTGCATATACTGTATATGTTAAAGTCCAGTAAGAAAAGACAAGTCTGTGTTTTTGTTTTTTTTCTGCCAGGAACATCCCAGTATTCCAGGTCACCTGTCTCACATCATCTTTCCACGTCACCTTTAAGTCAGCTGGCTCTCATTATCTTAATTTATGTCACTTAGGGTGGTGTAATAACCTGTTTAATTTTGGAACCACTCCTATTTGGAAGTTGTTGCTATAAATGTGGTATTTACCTTAACTACGCTGATGATTAATTTGTTTCCAGTAAAATCTGATTGTAGTTTAAGGCTAAAAAAATTATAATATACAAAGACTACAAGAGAGGGGTCGACCGATTATCGGATCTACCGATTTATTTTGGCCTATATTTACACATTTTTTAATCTGTATCTGTCTTAAATTTACAGATATTATCAATAAGTGCCTCAAGTGTGCCTCCCACAACCTTCCAGTAATTACATTGTGCCCCCACATCCAGTGCCTCTAGTGCATCCTGGCCCATTCCGCAGCTAGCAGCTGAATGTAAACCGGCAGTGGGTGGAAGCAATATCCAGCCTGCTATTGGCTATTTCAAATTGCAGTCAGCCTGCTATTGCAAGTTCTCTTAGGTCCGCTCCTCTGTTGATTGACAGCGGTCAGATGCAATGGCCAGCCTGCGATTGGCTCCCGCCAACTGCCTGCTGTTTACATTCAGCTGCTGGCTGTGGAATCTTGCTGCCGGCAGATGATCGCATAGCCCGGTAAACTACCGGCGCAAGATTCCGCAGCACCTGTTATGGTCGTGAAAGGTTGCCCATAATCTGTATTGGTTCTCAAAAAATATTATTGGTTGACCCCTACTACAAGAGGATAATGGATTCAATAATGCAGGGAGAATGTACAAATTATATGGATCCTGGTTGGAATAATCCTAGGATCTTATGATCCCATTCACACTTAAATATTTTGTTGAGGTTCATTAATGTTCACATTCTATTGTTTGCCATAATGTGTGTTTGTGTTAAGGCAGCTCTTTCATTATGAATAAGCTGCCAAAGCTTCACAATGGATGAGAAAATGTATTTTTATTTATTTTCTTTTGCAGTGCAGAGTACCACACTGCACAATATTGTAAGTGCAGTGGTGTGCTGCATTGGGCTTTACTGTAGAATGCATTGAGGTGCCATTCACAATGAATGCAATGCTCATGTGTGAATGGGCCCTCAGTGTATCGTTTTAAGACTCATTCATATGAGCATGTGTGTTTCGGTATGGAAGCCACAATGCACATATACAGAACAATAAAGCGCACTTGCGTTATAATGCACCATCAATATGCACAGATCTGTGTTGCACTGTGATGCCAAAAGTGTTGAAGTGCGTAGGTCTTTTGTATTTCAGAATCTGTACTGAATTAATTGGCTATCTTACTGAACACACAAAAAAATAATGGTTAATGCACAATAAGGCGAAGGAGCTCTCGTGCACATAACTACAGATTGTTTCCATGTGAAAATAAATGCATGTGTGAAAACGTGACTGCAAAAACCCAGTATCCGTAATATGTGGGCTTCTAGTTGTTTGCATTTCTTCTTGCAGCTCAAAAGCATACTAGTAGGTCAATGGGCTTCTGATTATTCTGCACAGAAGAAAAGGTTGATTTTTCTATAATCTATATCTTGGAAACAAGACTCAATTGACAGTCAAATTAGGGCAACTATCCACAATTTAGCTGAGTCAATGTTGAGACAACAGCATTTGACAGATAAACCAGTAAGTTCATTTCATCATATAATTTGTAGTTGATTTTCCTGTGTAATAATATAGATGATTTATTTTATGGTGACCTTGCCTACATATTACTTTATAACAGTTTACTGGGTCTTTTAACCAGTTTTAATTTAAACTTTTCTTATTCCTAATATCTCAGTATAGGTATAGTTTTAACTATAAGCATATTCTTTTCATAAATACAACCAATTCTAGCCGTTTTGAGTCCAGAGTTCACTTTTGTTTTTACATTAATCACATACATACAACCAATTTAGATGTGAAATATATAATATATAGATGCAAACTGTTGCTTCATTAGCACTCTATATGTGGATGGGTATGCAGGGTAAACATATATTTTTAGATTTTTTTTTATTTTTTTTTTTACTATATTGTGGGTTTAACTAAAAATATAGCAAGGTAACGTATTGCTTTTTCCTCCCAAAATCGGGTACATTTCTTTCCTTCCTTTGCTGCATTTTTAGTAAATATCCTAAATTTGTGTTTCGCTGGTGTTTATATTACCTATTTGCTGTCCGGAAACAATTTCTTAATTTTTGCACACAAAATCTGAATTTTTGGCTAGAAAACATCTTGATGCCCTCAAACAAGTATATATTTTCTGAAAGCAGAGGCCCTGTAAAATGAAAAAATGCTAGTTGCAATTTTTTTATGTCAGACAATATTTGCACAAATGTTTACCAAACCATTATTTTTAAGATAAAATACACTAAAATGAATATTACTGCACAGAAACAGAATATAATACCCATTTTGGTAAAATATAAAAGACGGGGTCACATCAAGGAAATGGATATCAAACATGTCAAGCGTTACAATTGCGTGCGCCCGTGCAGTGGCAAAAAATTATGGTACTCAAAATTGTCCATGGGCGACGCTTTAGTGCTATAATGCAGGGACTAACAAGCCCCTATGTGACAGCATTTGGAGGTGACAGGTTCTCTTTATGGAGACATCTGTCCTTCAGTACAGTATAGGCAATTGAGCACAGCATTGCTCCCGATCCCCTGTGTAAGCAGTATTTCAGCCGGCTTCTGAGAGCTGTGACTCAGCAAGCACTGTGAGCACACAATGGACGTTTATGAATGTCGGGCGGTCCTGTATAGGTTAATAGTGCTAGTTGTAGTCCTTTGCTACTGTAATCCTTTTTCACCATCCATATGTGCATTTTGAATGCAATGTCTTTTTAGGCCCCCTTCACAGATTCATAAATCTACTGCCCAGCATATAGCTGGGTGACTGGTGTTTTGCGTGGCACTTCCATCACTAGATGGTACTGGGTAGTATAGGAATTTTCTATGCTCCTTGTGGCTGTAGTGCCGTGCAAACGGAATTCACCCAGCTATACGCTGTGCAGAAGATTTCTAAATCAGTCCAATTGTGCTGTGGAGCAGTGCATTAAAGCACATCATGAATTAACATGCACAGTGTTAAGGCAATTCATCTATTTTGAACGCACCAAAAACCATATCTATAGAAGGTTTTTAGAGCAACACATGACATGTGCGTTACAATGTAGCCCCAACTGCCCCTACTACTGCTGTGCCCCTACTGTATTTTGTCTTCAGATCTGGAGGAAAGTCTGTGTTAAGGTGCCCATACACTGCACGATTATCGTATGAGAATCGCGGGAAATCCCGCGATCGTACGATAATAGTGCAGTGTATGGAAGACGTGCGACCATTTCTACTGTACAGTCGCACGACTTTTGTATTTCGAGCATGTTGGAAAACCAGCCGAGAATCGTACGATTTTTTGCTGGTTTTTAGCATGATCGAGAGATAACTGCCTAACGGGCCGGTGTGCGCACACTGCCCGTTCAGCATTGCAGTCATCGGAAGCCCACCCCTCAGGGGTGCGGGCTTTTGCGATGATCCCAAGTACGATCTGCCTGTCCAAGATGGGCAGATCGTACGTTTTTCAAATTACTTTACAACCCTCGCAAGACAAAAGTCTTGCGAGGGTTGTAAAGTGTATGGCCACCTTTAGAGGTATATATTTCAGTATAGTAGGGGCTGCACCTGTCATGGTTCCTGTTACTGTACATCATATATTCTTGATGAGGTCTTTGGTAATGCTTTATTTTCTTTTCTTTATATTTACAGCCCCTCCTGTGACGGCAACAGAAAAGGCTGCCAGTGCACCACCTGCAGATGCTCCTGAAGGATTTGTAGACGACTTCAGAGTTGGAGAACACGTATGGGTTAATGGCAATAAGCCTGGATTTATCCAGTTTCTTGGCGAGACTCAGTTTGCTCCAGGCCAATGGGCAGGTATTGTTTTGGATGATGCCATTGGTAAAAATGATGGAGCAGTTGCTGGAGTCAGATATTTCCAGTGCGAAGCCTTGAGGGGGATTTTTACTAGACCTTCAAAGCTGTCACGGAAACCACTTGAAGATGAGACTAATGGTGCACAAACCTTATCCAGAGCTACCTCACCAACCTCGGTGTCTTCTGCAAATGTGTCCCCTGTCCCTGCAGCTACCCCTTTTAAAAGTGCTGCATCATCTACTAAGGAACCTTCTACACCTGCCCAGCTGAGTAACCTCACCCGGACAACAAGTGACTCAATTTCAAACCTTTCAGAAACTGGGTCAGTCAAAAAGGGGGAACGGGAACTCAAGCTGGGAGATAGAGTTCTAGTAAGTTCCTTTTTATATTACATCTTAATGCTTTTTCTTTGAAATAATATTTTTACGACCTAAACTGTGGCTTGGATAGATCAGACCAGTCCTTCTTAACCCAGGGGTGCCTTCTGGCTTTGTCAGTGGTGGCTTCAAATTTTCAGAGTGTTTAGCATGTCCGTGGTGCAGTCAGGCCATCCACCAGCATTCAGAAGAGGGCAGAATTCTGCCTTCATCCATACCTGCTCCACTTACTGCCCTCTGCCATGTGAAGCAAGGACTAAGGACTCTGATGTGAATGGAGCTTCTGATGTGAAGGTGGCTCATTATGTGACTAGGGGAAATCTAATGGGGGGCTTCTGCTGTGAAGGGGGGAACTCCATGTTTGTCTTTTTGAATGGGATCCCCTCTTAACATACATACTAGTCCACTATTTAGAATAAGGGTCAGGTTTAGATTTTGGGGAGAACCACACATTATTGTCTACATTTTAGACTGGAGTGCCTAGATGTGCCGTGACTAAAAAGGAATGCAGGGTTACACTGTTGCTGAGCTTCTCATTGCTGTAACGATATTTAGGTCACCCAGGATTGGCTTTAATATACAGAGCAAGGCTGCATTCATACCAGCATCTGTGCTACAGTGCTGGTGTGCATTCCCAGGCACATGCTGATGCGGTCTTATCGCAACACACTGCTTACCTTTTTTGTTTTAAGTAAGTTCTAGGGGTACAGTGTGGTGTAATGTAGTTGTACCACATAGCGACACTACGCTCTGAAAAATGCAGACAATATCTGGTTGTGTGATCTTAGCCCATTTGTAACAAAGCAAATGGTCATGTTTTTTTTGTATTCTGTATGTCTTAAACTTTTCTTTCTTTGGTTTGTGTAAGGCAATTTTGCTTTTTCTTGCATTGAGGCTGAATTACGCCTAAATCATGACAATATGGTAACATAGATTAAAATTAGAAATTAAGTACCCAAGAGGTAATAAGCAGTTTTAAATGACTGAAGTTGCCATTAGGGCTTGGAGAATCAGTTCTTACATTAGGATCATTTAGAGAGAGGCTGAACAAAAACAGCATCTCCTACATTCACTCTTTTTTTTTTTTTTTGAAAACTCCGTTTTTTTGTTTTTTTTTAATGAATGCATTTTAAAATGAGCCTGGGTACATGTGTTTCCACTGACAACAGAAGAGGCTTAAAGGAGAACGATGGGGTCAGTGCTTTTCCCCATAGTTCTCCTAAGGGTAATGGGAGGACACAAACTAGTGTCCTCCTGTCACCCAAAGCTCAGTATACCGTACTGAGACGCCGCAGCCGGGACGGACCCCAACAATACCGTCTGGATCCACCCAACTGAGTGAGTGACAGCTGGCTCTGCCTATCTAGAGGGAGAGCCAGCTGTACCCGCCCCCTCCCCCGTCCGTTCCGCCAGTCTGCGCTGGAGGAGCGGGGAGGGGGAGAATCCCTGCAGGGATCGCTAAGTGACAGTCATGGCTCTCTGCATGCACAGGATTGAGAAGTGAGCCAGCGCCGGTATGTGTTCGCTCACTTCCCGATCTATTGAGCCGACCTGCGACAGGTTCATTGTCACACGTCGGCTCAAACTATGAGGCTGAGTGATTTTCACTCGCCTCATAGTTCTCCTTTAAATGTAGACTATGTAAATTCTAACAATGTACTTATCTTATTAATTCCCCCTTTGGTCTGCTAAATATACAATTTAAACCATTTTGTTATCTGTGAAGTGCAAAAAAAACAAAACTGCTGATTCTGGCAGAAATCTTTTGAGCTGATAACTTCCTGCTGTACTCTCATTACTTAGCTATGTTCCCATTTTCCTCTGTGGACTAAAGAAAACACCTCCCTCCTACATTGACCACTCTGTACCTCCATGAATACAGTACTGTTGGTAAGCGTTGTCACCAAGTGAAAATAAAAGCAAAAAAAAAGCCTGGAAAAATAACCCAGATACAGCCACCACATCTAAGGACTGGTAATCTGCAATATACAGTAAACTCCCCGTTATCTGGCATCTGCGAGGATTGCTAGATTCTGGATAAATGTAGTTTCTGGTTGCTTGAGAGTTACTGTTTAAAAATAGGTCTAACTAATGCTATACCTCATACTATAACCATAAACTCTGTATTGACTTTATATTAATGTTGAAATGCAGTAAAAACAAATTAAGACAACATAGACACACTTAACGTAATGTCATAGATTGTTGACGAACCAATATTAAAATCCTTCATTAGTGCCGCACCACTCTCGCCTTTCTCAAGCCTCTTGCACATTTCTATCTTCTGCTTGAGGGTAAGCACTATGCGTTTACACTTACTTGGGACCTGGTTTTCCCATATTTGGATTGGGTGAGAACACAAAATTTCAATTCAGTTCAGTGATGTAATACTGTACTGTAGATCCCAGCCGACTGGAGGAAACCGAGTAAACAGAGGCGTGTGCTTACCTAGTGCTTGTTCACACTACTTAAAGCACGATTAGCTGCTGGAATGCACTCTATTGCATCCTGGCTACATGCACTGCACTGGAACGCAAGCATTGATGTGCCACGAGTTCTGGTGCGGGTGATCGCAATGCTGGTGGGAGGCGGGGCTACGGTGCCATTGACCTTAGCATGGCACATCAATGCTTGCGTTCCAGTGCATGTAGCATTTTTTTCTGATTGGACTGGAACGCAAGCATTGATGTGCCACAAGTTCTGGTGCGGGTGATCGCAATGCTGGCGGGAGGCATGGCTACGGTGCCATTTACTTTAAAGGAGAACTATGGGGTCAGTGTTTTTCCCCATAGTTCTCCTTGGGGTAACGGGAGGACACAAACTAGCGTCCTCCCGTCACCCTAAGCTCAGTATACCGCGAGCTACAGCTCGCGGTATACTGAGACGCCGCACCTGGAGCGGATCCCGACTTAGATGACGGGATCCGCCCAGCTGCGTGAGTGACAGCTGGCTCTGCCTATCTAGAGGCAGAGCCAGCTGTACCCGCCCCCTCCCCCGTCCGTTCCGCTAGTCAGCGCTGGCAGATCGGAGCGGGGAGAGGGGAATCCAGCCCCTCCCCCTGTCACGGCAGAGAGCCGTGACAGGATCGAGAGGTGAGGGAACCCGGTATGTGTTCCCTCACTTCCCGATCTACTGAGCCGACCTGTGACAGTCTCATTGTCACAGGTCGGCTTAGAACTATGACGTGAGTGGAAATCACTCATCTCATAGTTCTCCTTTAACACACCGTCCCACCCCAGAACGCAGGGGGCCGGCCAGGATGCGTTCCAGCAGCGAATTGTGGTGGAAAGCGCACTGTAAGTGGTGTGAACCACCCCCCGAGTGCCCTGTGTGGCCAGGGGCTGCCTGACAGGGGGACTGGGGATCTGTACGCTACTGTATGCTATCTTGAGCATACAGTGCTTGGAGTGATCACCAGGTAGCGCATACGCACAGCGCTCGATCACAGTGGCGGCATCTCACAGGGTAATACAGTGCTGTATCTGTACAGTGCGAACAGAAATCGAACTTTTCAGCCCCGCTCCTCCTATCCTTTTTATTCTACCATCCTGCAGAGCCCGCTCTCCCTCTTCAACAAGGTCGCAGAGGATCGGCACACTAACCAGGATAAAAGAAAAATCTAGTAGTTGAATGCCGGTTAACCGAGTTTACTGTATTGCTCTTTTCTTGGCTTTAGACTCCACTGTAATTTAAAACCCAGGAAACTAAACAACCAAATCGATCAAACAATAAACATTCAAACAACTCAAATATACCAAATACGTGCACCAATGTTCTAGGTAACTTAGGAGCTGCTTTAATACATTGTTTTAGAAACTCAACATTAGACACAATTGTTTTTCTGTACACTGCAAAAGTAAATGCACAATATTCTATACCCCTTACGTTTGACCTTTTCATGAATGTATTTTGTGTTGGACATGGCTTGTTCCATGTTATTTTTAGAGTTGCCAATCATTATGCAGAAACAAAACCAATTTTTATTTGGCTAACAGACCTGTCACTTCCAGTATGAATATAGAGCTGGGAGTTCTCATGGCTTTAGGAAAGAGCTATTTTTAGAGTGTCACTTGACTTGGGTAACTTCCTACTGACTCCATCTGTTATATCTGCTTTACTTTATCTGGGTATTTTCAGAGAATGAGCACGGCAAAGTCAAAGCATATCGGTATGTAAAATGGTTGTAGGACTTTGTGTCCAAAAAAAACAAAACATTGTCTGAAAAGGCTTTTACTTGTTTTTAATGTACGAAGGAACCTCCTGAAAACAAAAGTGTAGGCAGCTGCAAAAAGGAAAAAAAAAACCAATTATGTACATGTTGCAACCATCTTTAAATGTATTTCTAAACCACACCCAAGTCTGCCTTTTATATTAGTCTCCTGTAGTTCCCTGCAAGGCATGATCCAGACTAGGAGAGGAGTAGACAGCATTGCAAGCTATTCAGACTTTTACTTAATTACCAAGTGCACAGGGAGCTTCCTGATAGCACTGGGCTGGCCTCATCATTGATTTTCTACTCCTTTTTATTAGCAGACCATAGGTTGGGGGTGGTCCTTGACCAGGCCATATTGCTTTAGCCACTATAGAGCAAAATAATCGATTCTGGCAGTGGTGTCTCATACATATGCCTGGATCATACAACTAGCCAAATAAAATGACACCTTTGGCAGGTAAGACCCCTGTATTTAGATTTTTTTGGCTGTGCATTAAGCAGTCTGCCTTCCACTTTAAAGTAAAAACGCTGCCAAACACTCTACTTCTCTGGGAAGAGGGGACAATAGGCACACAAAATACCACAGTGTAGTGGTTTGAGTCTGAATGACTTGTAACTGGGCCCGATCATTTCTAGGTGGGGGTGGGCTTGTTTATTTTTAAATACTACACACACACACACACACACACACACACCCCAATTAGCCATAACATTATGACCACGTGTCTAATATTGAGTAGGTATCCCTTTTGCTGCCAAAACAGCAATGACCTGTCAAGGCATGGACCGCACTAGACCCCCGAAGGCATGCTGTGGTATCTGGCACCGAGGTGTCAGTAGCAGATCCTTTAAGTCCTGTAAGTTGCAAGGTGGGGCCTCCATGGATCTGATTTTGGCTTTCCAGCACATCCCACAGATGATTGATTAGATTGAGATGTGAAGAATTTGGAGACAAAAGTTAACACCTCAGACTCCATTGTTGTGTTTCTTTTGAACCATTTTTGCAGTGTGGCAGTGTGCATTATCCTGCTGAAAAAGGCCACTGCCATCCGGGAATACCGTTTCCATAAAGGAGTGAACTTGATCAGCAATAATGTTTAGGAAGGCTTTACATTTCAAAGTAACGTCCACATAAATGGCGAGACCCAAGGTTTCCTAAAGCATCACATTGCTTCCGCTGGCTTGCCTTCTTGCCATTGTGCATCCTGGTGCTATCTCTTCCCCAGGAAAACAACACACACGCACCCATCCATCCACATGATGTAAAAAATAGTGATTCATCAGACCAGGCCACCACCTTCCATTGCTCCGTGGTCCAGTTCTAATGTTCATGTGCGCATTGTCGGTGCTTTTGGTGGTGCACACAGGTCAGCATGAGTACTCTGACCGTTCTGCGGCTATACAACCCCATACTCAACAAACTCTAATGCACTGTGTGCTCAGACACCTTTCCTATTGAAACCAGCATTAATGTTTTCAGCATTCTGAGCTACAGTAGCTCTTCTGTTGGAACAGACTACACAGGCCAGCCTTTGCTCCCCATGTGCATCAGTGAGCCTTGGCCGCCCATGACCCTGTTGCCGGTTCACCGGTTTTCCTTTCTTGGACCACTTTTATTAGGTCCTGATTACTGCAGACTGGAAACATTCCACAAGAGCTGCAGTTTGGGAGTTGCTCTGACCTATGCGTCTAGCCATCACAATTTGGCACTTGTCAAAGTCTCTCAAATCCATACACTTGCCCGTTTTTTTTCTGTTTCCCACACGTCAACTTGATGTTCCAAACATCTTGGAGAATTACTCATGGAGCTTCTGTGGATTTAGGCTGCCTCAAATACTTCTGTCTCTTTATGTAATCCCAGACAGACTCGATGTTGAGATCAGGGCTCTGTGGGGCCAAACCATCACTTCCAGGACTCCTTGTTCTTCTTTACGCTGAAGATAGTTCTTAATGACATTTGGCTGCATGTTTGGGGTTGTTGTCCTGCTGCAGAATACATTTGGAGCCAATCACATGCCTCCCTGATGGTATGGCATGATGTATAAGTATCTGCTTGTATTTCTCAGCATTGAGGACACTATTAATCCTGACCAAAGCCTCAACTCCATTGGCAGAAATACAGCCCTAGACTTGCAAGGAACCTTCACCGTGCTTCAGTGTTGCTGCAGTCACTCAATATTGTACTGCTCTCCAGCTTGCAGTGAACAAACTGCCTCCTGCTACAGCCAAATATTTCAGATTTTAAATCCTCAGTCCAGAGCACCTGCTGCCAATTTTTTCCACCCCAGTTCCTATGTTTTCTTGCATAGTTGAGTCACTTAGCCTTGTTTCAAGTCGGAGGGATGGCTTTTCCGGTGCAATTCTTCCATGAAGACCCCTTCTGGCCAGACATCTCCAAACACATGGGTGGGTGTACCTGGGTACCATTGGTTTCCGCCAGTTCAGTGCTGATGGCACTGCTAGACATCTTCTGATGTCGATTGGAAATGAGCAGGATGTGTCTTTCATCTGCTGCATTAGGTTTCCTTCACTGACCACTGCGTCTATGGTCCTCAATGTTGCCCGTTTCTTTGTGCTTCTTCAAAAGAGCTTAAACAGCACATCTTGAAACCCCAGTCTGCTTTGAAATCTTTGCCTGGGAGAGACCTTGCTGATGCAATATAACTAGCTTGTGTCTTGTTGCTGTGCTCAGTCTTGCCAAGGTGTATGACCTGTGGTATGAAACTGTCTTCCACAACCTCACCTTAGTAGCAGAGTTTGGCTGTTTCTCACCCAGTTTTAAGCCTCCTACACAGCTGTTTCTGTTTCAGTTAATGACTGTGTTTCAACCTATCTATGATATTGATGATCAATAGCACCTGCTTGGTACAATTGAGTAATCATACACCTGACTTTTTTGTCTTGCGATGGTTGTAAGCTAATTAAAAGCTTGTACGATCTTCCCATCTTGGACAGGCAGATCGTACTTAAGGTGCCCATACACCTTACGACCATCGCAAGACTTTTCTCTTGCGATGGTCGTATGCTTATTGAAAGCTCATACGATCTGCCCACCTTGGATCGTACTTGCGATCATCGAAAGCCCGCCCCGCTGAGGGGTGGGCTTCCGATGACCGCAATGCAGAACAGGCAGTGTGCGCGTGCGCACACCGGCCTGTTCCACAGCTATCGAACGAGCAGGCTAGAAACCCGCCGACAATCGTACGATTCTCGGCGGGGTTTCGAGCATGCTGGTTCGACAAAAGACAAGTGCCCGTACAGTAGAAACGGTCGCACGTTTTCGTTCACACTGTTCGATTCTCGTACGATCGCGGGATTTCCCGCGATTCTCGTATGAGAATGCGGGGAGTGTCGGCGGGCGCACCCCGGCCTGTTCCACAGCTATCGAACGAGCAGGCTAGAAACCCGCCGACAATCGTACGATTCTCGGCGGGTTTTCGAGCATGCTGGTTCGACAAAAGACAAGTGCCCGTACAGTAGAAACGGTCGCACGTTTTCGTTCACACTGTTCGATTCTCGTACGATCGCGGGATTTCCCGCGATTCTCGTATGAGAATCGAGCAGTGTATGGGCACCTTTACAATCATCGAAAGCCCGCCCCCTGAGGGGCGGGTTTCCGATGACTGCAATGCTGAACGGGCAGTGTGCGCACCGGCCCGTTC
The DNA here is from genome assembly GCF_000935625.1 of Nanorana parkeri. Taxonomy (NCBI): domain Eukaryota; kingdom Metazoa; phylum Chordata; class Amphibia; order Anura; family Dicroglossidae; genus Nanorana; species Nanorana parkeri. The sequence goes on along the minus strand of NW_017306281.1, from coordinate 1,387,141 downwards.
GGCATTTGTCTAACGAGCATGCCACTAACCCGCCGACAATCGCACGATTCTCGGCGGGTTTTCAAACATGCTCGTTAGACAAAAGACGTGTGACCGTACAGTAGAAACGGTAGCACACCTGCCGATTATCGTACGATTGCAAGGTGTATGGGCACCTTAAGAATTGATGCTGGTTTGAAGCCAAAGGGTATTCACACCAAATATTGATTTTAATTTAGATATTTCTTCTGTTCACTCACTTTGCATTTTGTAAATTGATTAAAAATAAATAAATACAGGTGTGTGTGTGTTGCAGATTTAGTAAGTTTGCCCACTTACAAAGAAATGAAAGGTCTATAATTTTTATCATAGGTGTATTTTAAATGATAGAGACAGAATCTCAACCAAAAATCCCGAAAAAACACATGACACAAATGTTCTAAAATGATAGACCTTTCATTTCTTTGTAAGTGGGCAAACTTACAAAATCTGCAGGGGATCAAATAATTATTTTCCTCTATGTATTTAATGTATGTAGAACCCATGTAGTTTTATTTATTTTTACTCTGTATCCCACTGGGGAGATTTCCCTTCACGTCCTGTCCCAGAGATGCAACAGAAGAAGTTAGGAAAAGGGAATCTCTTGAGGCGAATTCCCCTTTTCGACAATTGTAGGTGCACCAAGTGTCCCCACTGGAGGATTTACCCTCACTTGTTCTGGACTTGCCATGACTTTGAGGGGAATTTATTAAAACTGGAGCAGTTGCCAAGGGCATCCAATCAGCTTCTCTTTTCAATATGTTCACTTAAGATTTAAAAATGAAAGAAGCTGATTGGTTGATATGCACAGCTGATCAATTCCCTTCTCTGTCTTGGTGACTATGGGCATGAGGACAAATGAAGAGGGTGAACCTGCCTAGCAGGGACAGAAGCAGCAATCCTACACAATGCTATCCAACATTTAAAAGAATTTGGCTATTTGATTTATATATAAAGTAACTTTCTCACTTGTGTATGATATATACAAACCTGTTGAATTTGACAGTTTTTAGTATGTTCATTACACAGCTTTCAATAAAAACAAAAAAACTAAAGCTGAAGCGTTTTCTGCCAAATTAAAACCGGTTATGTACTTTCAGTACTTGTGCATAGCTTGAGTTATGTGCGGCATGTGTCTTGTATATAAGAGTACTGGTCCCAGACTGCATTGAGAAGCGGGCACTATTCCAAGTGAAGAAATTACAGGGAGGAAACATGATGCTGATTACAAAAGGTAGTAAATGGTTGAAGAGTATATTGTTTTACATAATCGGATTTATTGGTTGGATCTGTCAGGATAGGGAAAACTCTTGTTGACCAATATAAATCAGTGGCCCAAATGTTGTGCATCTCTTTTGGTAGTCTAACAAGACCAGGGGCTTATTGTTTACCATGCAAGTTGGAATGCTTGTCATTTTGGTCCTGAGGCTTTTTCTTTTTTCAAAGAAAATCGCTGAGCAATGTATGCATGACAGGTGAAATGGTCGACAACTGACTTGTTTTGAAACCTTTCATTTGATTTTTTTTTTTCAATTTTTCCTGTCCCATATTTAAATTGACACTAAACTCAGGAGGTAAAACTCTTAAAAATGCATTTAAGTACCGTAACTTAGCAAAAATATAAAAAATCTTATCTTATTTGTTTATCACTCAGGTGTAGATCTTCAAATCTCTGAATTGGTGCTGACACTGTCCTTCCTTCTGGAGGGTGACTACTTTTGTTCCCCCATGGTTCCTGTGTGTGTTATAAAGTAGCCACCACTCCAAGCTCACTCCTGTGATAGATTACAATCTTGGTACAATACAGAAGGAAGGACAATTCAATTTTGTATTTATTTCTTGTCCATTGAGGGACACATGAAGTAATTAAAGCGGACCTTTACCCATATGTTTTAAAATAGCAACAAACACACCTTTTAGAAATGTTTAGTAATTACACTTTACAAACACATACTTCTAAATAATTGACGACTTTTTATTCTTTGCATACCTTATTTTTCTTCCCCAGTTTACTAAGGGCAGATTACTAGCTCTCCTATTACTTCCTTGATTTCTTGCACATATGACCATGCACATCATCTTAAGGGAGGAAAATGCCTTTCCCTGAGATCTTCTGAGATTACAGATGAGATTTCCCATCAATGCTCTGCTGATGACAAGGCAATCCCAGTGTGCTTTGTGTTGGCAAACTAAAGTAATTTGCACTTTCAAAGCAGGAAGTGAATGCTCTGCAAGTGTAAGTATTTCAAAATCACAGCATTTTACACCTGGCATGTCTGTTATTATTAATCACTATACATAGAGGGATGCATTGGTAGAATTTGATTTTTGACTGTAAAAGTCCGCTTTAACTTTTTGGGACATACTGCTGCTTAAAGGAGGATTGAACACTGGCATCCAAAAAAACTCAACCCAGGATAACTTAAAACTAGCAAGTCTTAAGGTGCCCATAACCTGCCGATTATGTGGTGATCCCGCGATCGTACGATAATCGGCAGGTATATGGGCAGCGTGCGACCGCATCTACTGTACGGTCGCACGACTTTTGGAAAACATGCCGAATTTTCTGTGGGTTGTTAGCGTGCTCGGAAGACGAAAGCCGCACGGGCCAGTGTGCGCAAGCGCACACTGCTCGCTCAACATTACGATCATCGGCAAGCCTTCCCCTCAGCGGGAAGGGTTTGCGATGATCTCAAGTACGATCTGCCTGTCCAAGATGGGCAAGTCATACGAAATTTTAATGGCCTTGCAACCATCGCACAACGAAAGTCGTGCGATGGTAGTAAGGTGTATGGCCAGCTTTAGAGCTTGTCTCCAACTGCAGCCAACCAGCACAGGTGTCATCAGCCTGGCTTTTGGAGTGCCCTGTTGGATTGGTTGGTTATGGTATACCCTAGAAGTGACCTGTGAACACTGGGTTCCGCACAGTGTGATTTATAGATTCTGTCCTGCTAAAAGTTAGCCATGGAGTGCTTTTCAAGTCCAGAGCCACTGGCTTTGCCTTAGTCTCATCAATCAATAAACATCCTGGAACTTCAGGGATTTCATTATCTCTACAGTGTCAAGACTGTCCTGCTGAGGGTCATCCGATTTGCATTCAGTTAGACAACGTTAAGGTGGGCATACATCAACCATTAGGATGGAACCTCTTGCTGTGACAAGAGGAACAGACAAGAGGAACAGACCAGATACTGTGCTCGGCAGATCTTTACGTTCCAAACTTGTCCGCTGTGTACATCCCAGGCAAAGCCAGTAGGGAGGCAGACGTTCTCAGCCCACAGTGCCTTGACCCAGGTCAACAGTCCCTACAACTGGGGGTGTTCCATGACCTGTGTCTCAGGTTCGGGATGCCTGATCTCCAGGTCCAAAAAAAAATTGTATTGGTTTGTGTCCAAGTGCAGGGATCCTCTAGCGGAAGTAGTGGTTACTATATGGTATCAGTACACTCTCTAATCTTCCATGACTTCTTTGTTTGCATCCCAGGGTTGAGCTGGAGGGCATTCCAGTGATCCTCAATGTTGCAGACTGGTCCAGCTGATTCCCCTTTTTAAAAAAAAAGGGATGGACACTCGCTTCTCATTGCATCTTTAGGTGGTTCAGGCAGACCATCATCCCAGTTTATGGTCTCAAGGATTTGGATACCACCTGTTCTTGTCAAGGCGCACTGTAATGGATCTGTAAATTCTGCTTGGGCTTTTCGGCATGAAGCATCCCAAATTTGCAAGGCTGTCACCTGGTCTTTTGTTAACACATTCTACCAGATGGGCATTAGGGCCCTATCTGATGCCAGCTTAGATTCTTCGGACAACTCTTTGAGCAATTTCTTGGTAGTTTTCTTGGGCCTGTTAGTGTTTGTTTGCTGTGTAAACGGCTTTTGGACGTCCTGAAGGTTAAAGTACCTCAATAAATAAGAAAGAAAATTGAATTCTTCTCTAGTTGTAAAAGCTTTGCACTCCCCTCTGTCTATGCTTATGCTCATGGTACTGTTTTGCTTCATAACTGAGGCATGCTGATAGATGGAGTGGTTCTCCTTGGCTGGCCTAGTTTTTTTTTTTCTTGCTGGTGCCCAATCCTCCTTTTTGGGCACAGCATAACTGGAAGGTTAAAGACTAAAGGTGGCCAAACACTAGTAGATTTTCAGTTGAAAATTATCGTTTCTGGAAGGGAACTCTTCTGAGCTATACTAACCAACCAATTGTTGACGAACGACAGAAACAATTTCCTTTTGTGCATGTGCTGTCTCCTTGCTGAGATTTTTGACGACCGAAAACCCCAATGATTTATCAATTTCCGTTTGGTCAGAGAAAAAATTTCCCACCTGGCCGATCGAAAAATGTAAATGAACGTTCTTTCGAACAAAAATCGCACAGTGTATGGCCGCATTAACTGTGTACCTCATTGGACCTCAAGAAAATAATTTTAGGGTGAGTGCAAATGTCCTATTTTTGTGTGTATCCCATATCTGGACTTCTATAAGTGTGTGGAAATGTTTATGGCATATCACATTATTTTCTTCATTGTAAGTTGTACAACTGTGTTCTGTACTTTCTGTAACAAAAATCAGTCACCATTGTTTCTCCTTAGTTTTACCAAACCTATGGATAAGTTTTTTTGTTTTTCCATCATAAACTTGTATTGTACAACTTAGAGTATATAAGTGAAACTCTCCTGTGAGAGCATGCTTCCTACATGCATTACAACAATGTAACAAGTTAAGACACTGTCAATGTCTTTTGAGTGGCAGTATTACATGCCTTAAAGCTGAACTCTGGGATAAGCAAATATTGTGTAAATACAAGAGCCATGTGTATTGTCACTTGAATCTTGGTGTGGTTTTCATCTATTTATTCCAGATCCAGTTTGAAACTTTACCTCTCTGCAAGAGTTTTTTGTAATGAAGGCCAGTCCTTGTGCAGGGTGAATGGTCTGGTATCCGCTCCTTCCTTACTGCAGGCAGCCTGTAGTGGGTGTGGCCTGCTGGGCCCCTCCCGCAGCTTTGCTTTCTGCTCAGTCTATGTGCAGCACAGTGATGATGCCACAGGTACTTTTACAATGTAATATTGGTGTTTCAAAATGTTTTTGGGTGCCCACAAAGTGGATTTACACTCACCGGCCACTTTGAGCTACCCCTTGCTAATACTGAGTTGGACCCCCTTTTGCCTTCAAAACTTCCTTAATTCTTCCTGGCATAGATTCAACAAGGTGTTGAAAACATTCCTCAGAGATTCTGGTCCATATTGACATGATAGCATCACGGGCCCAAAGTGTGCCAAGAAAATATCCACCACCACCTGAAATCGAGACTCATCATACCACTCAACGTTTTTCCAATCTTCTATTGTCCAATTTTGGTGAGCCTGTGCGAATCGTAGCCTCCGTTTCCTGTTCTTGGGTGACAGGAGTGGCACTCGGTGTGATCTTCTGCTGCTGTAACCCATCTGCTTCAAGGTTCAATGTGTTGTGCATTCAGAGATGGTATTCTGCATACCTCGGATGTGACGAGTGGTTATTTGAGTTACTGTTGCCTTTCTATCATCTCGAACCAGTCTGCCCATTCTCCTCTGACATCAACAAGGCATTTTCATCCACACAACTGCCCCTCACTGGATATTTTCTCTTTTTTGGACCATTCTCTGTAAACCCAAGAGATGATTGTGTGTGAAAATCCCAGTAGATCAGCAGTTTTTGAAATACTCATACCAGCCCGTCTGGCACCAACAACCATGCCACGTTCAAAGTCACTTAAATTCCCTTTCTTCCCCATTCTGATGCTCGGTTTGAACTTCAGCATGTCGTCTCCACCACATGTAGATGCCTAAATGCATGGAGTTGCTGCCATGTGATTGGCTGATTAGCACTTTGTGTAGGTATATGAAGTACAACTTGTAAATGGATCTTTGTATATGAAAAATGCGTGACACTGTTAGTAGTAGACAAAGGGACTTACGGTTCGAGGCTCCCCCGTGGTCTGTGTGGCGCACTCCTTCGAGAGGTACCGGGTCGCAAGAGTGTCCCCGAGGGTACGACGGGCTGATCAGTTGGGGGTGCGTGAGCTTCTGCACACCCTCACACAATAGTCACCTAATTGTATTGTGCCCACAGGAGTGCGCTTTATCCTTTTTTGTATTTTCCTGTGATTAGCACTTTGTGTTACCAACAAATTGAACAGGTGTACCTAATAAAGTGGCCGTTGAGTGGATATCCTTTGTGGCTATTGAGGAATATTTACACAAACGGTTTGTGTCTGGAGTTCAGCTTTTGAGTGTCACAAAATTTAATGTACAGTATATTCTAATTAGTATCTGGAATATGTATACTTTATGCTGGACACCACGGGTTCTTTTCTTGGTAAAGTTGGAAGGTTGTAACTATGGGGCAATTGCATGCAGTCATAAATTATATGTACTTTTTTCGTAAATGGCTTTTATGAGTGTTTTTCTAACGTAATTTTTTTTTATGTTAATTTTTTTTCACTTGTTAGGTAAGTGGTTCAAAAGCCGGAGTTGTACGGTTTTTGGGTGAGACAGATTTTGCCAAAGGAGAATGGTGTGGAGTTGAATTAGATGAGCCTTTGGGAAAGAATGATGGAGCAGTGGCTGGCACAAGGTGAGTTTGAACTCTGAAACACATTGATATGCTCTGTGTATAAAATTTGTGTAGCTATTTATTACAGTGTACTGTACATACTGTATTTTTTTTTTAAGGCAAATGTGAGCCTGCTCCATAGCAGTTGGAGAGCTGCTTGTTGCTCATTTGTATATAATGTGCTCTAAATTTTCGCTTAGTGGCTCAAAATATGTAAGTCCATGCCCCCTGGACAAATGGTGTCCAAGTGGTTGACTTTAACACTAGGACCTCGTGGAGTCCCTGCTGCAATTAGTGACTGCTATTAGGCCATGTCACATTAGCAACCTTGCAGTAGCCCATAATTCTCTTCTCTTTGGCGATTTTGCTGCCTAAAGATTTTTTTTTTTTGTTCACCACAAATTTGCATTAAAATATTTTTATTTTTTATGCAAATTTGTAAAAATGTAATTTGTAATCTTTTAACCCTTCACAGCCCCGCCTTACATTACAAAGAAGAGAAGCTTGTAGAAAATGTAACCCTTACGAAGCCAAGAAAACCTAACCCAAGTAAAAGCAATTTAAACTGCAGGAAGCATTTTTTCACTATTTTTTACCTTATGCTATGTGAATGGGAAGATGTAACAATTATAAAATTGGTGTTATCCTAATTTTGGCTGCAGAAGTGAAAATGCACTTTCAGTTTTCAATAATTCTGCAGCCTTTTTTCTTTATCAATCTAGATAGCACTTTTCTTTTGCGTAAAGACTTTCCATGGTAACCGTTGGATTAACAGATCATGAATAATGCAGCGCTATCGCGTTAAGGACAAAATTTGAGAAATATCGGGATATTTATAAAGCTGTGATTGTGACATTAACCAAACCTTAATTTAAAACACAATGACCAGGAAGATTTACCTGCAGTCAATGTTTGGTGAATGTTACATTCATGGATTTGTTAAAAGACAAATGGGCATGTTTATAAAGTTTTCAAATTTTAATGAGAAAAAAATATATACGCACACGCGTGCAACTGATGCAACAGATCTTGATGTTTATTATGTTTATTAATTTCTCAGATATTTCCAGTGTCAACCAAAATATGGCTTGTTTGCACCTGTACATAAAGTTACACGAATTGGATTTCCATCCACTACTCCAGCTAAAGCTAAAACCACCATACGAAAAGTACCTACAACACCTGCCACACCAGCCTCCCTGAAACGCAGTCCAAGCGCATCTTCCATTAGCTCTATGAGCTCAATTTCATCTTCTGTGAGCAACAAGCCAAGTCGCACTGGTTTGGTAAGTAGTTTTGTTCCAACCTGCTCAATCTAAAACTATATTTTTGGTGAAGTTTGGCTTTAAATGTAGTTTTGTATACTATGCCAGATGTGTCCATTGTCTTCAGGATCTACTTTGAACTTGTTAGATGGCTTCGTGCAGTGGTGGCTAACGTTTTTGAGCCCAAGTGCCCAAACTGCAAAGCAAAACCAATTTATCTCAAAGTGCCAAATAAGTTTGGTATTGTGTTTTTAGTTTGGGCACTGGGGTTTAAAAAACGTTCAGCATCACTGCCTTAGGCAAAATAGGGAAACGCACATATTCAAAAATGTATACACTAACAAACACATACAGTGTAATCACACACATATAATCATACATTCATAAACACAAACACATCACTCACTCATATAACACACACATCACACACTCATAAAAACACACCCACACATATCCATACATCACACACTCCAAAAACACCCACACAAAAAAACCCACACAAAAAAACCCACCCACGCATATCTCACACATTCATAAAAATACACCACACACACACATCATACACACACAAAAAACCCACCCACCCACACACACGCATTCATAAAAACACACACATCACATACACACACTCAGTAAAACACACACATATCACACTCACAAAACAAACACAATCATTAACGATAATATATATCTTTTTTAATTGCCTCCTCTCCTGCTTATCTGTTTTTAGGTAGGGGACTGCATCCCTTGAGTCCAGTGGGGCCCTCTGGGCTTATCCCTGGTGATCCAGGGGAGGATCGGCGTGATCTGCATCTCTGACTGATGCAAACCATATTAATTGCTCCTACCTGTGAGCGACGGCACTAGTATGCAGATCATATTGATCCTCCACTGGGAAACCATGGGATGATGTTCATTTAATATATAGCTGATTCAGCAATAGATTTGTTTTTGTGTATTAACTTTTTATTTAAGATTTCAAGATAACATTTAAAACATGCCAAACAAAAGCGACAATTCAACATTACAGTAATAAGTAGGGATGCACCGATATATCGGCCGCCGAAACATATCGGCCGAAAATGGCACTTTTGGCATAATGCTATAATGCCATGTTTCGGCCGATACATCGATTATCGGTTTCGGTTTCGGTTTCGGCCTGACATTTTTTTTTATTTCGGTTTTAAAAATTCCATTTCGGTGCACCTCTAGTAATAAGGATTAAGAGAAAATTACATGGATGACATTTGGTTTAGCATTTACAATGGTTCAGCAATATATTATATATGATCCGGGCACCTTCCAGGTTTAAAGATGGCTGCCACCATTCGCGGCAGCCATCTTTAAAAACTTAAAGTGCTGCGGAGACTGGTGGGACACTGGCGGCCCGCAGGAAGCACCCCAGGGGAGAACCTGGGGTGTGCGAGTCCCCGGCAACCGACACCTAGGCTTATGTGCCACCAGAGGGGCCTCTGCATGCCCTCTGCGGCACATGTGCCTTATGTTCGCCATTGGCTGATAAACCGCTAGCCACTGTGCAGTCTAACGGAAAGGAAATAAAGGAGGCAGAGAGCAGGAAGCACAGGCTTGTACCATGAATTTCGGGAAGACTACTTTGCTATGCAGAAAGGTAAGCACATATTTTTAATACTTCCAAAAGCTATTTACAGTTGGCTGAATTTATTTTTCCTGGAGTTCTTTTGTTAAATACACAACCGAAATACATATGCATGAACTGTGTGAACACTATTCCAAGTTCTTTAAAAGATAAGTCAATCTTTTAATCCAGTCTCCCTTGCCAGGCAGCATAGCCAGATTGGTGGCCTAATGTTCTCCTCTGCATTTAAACAGTGCAGCTTGGTCACCAACCTATGATCCGTTTCAAACCAATGATATGCAGAGTAGAAACCTTTTCTAAACTGTATTTAACATGGTTATAAACATCAACAATCAACTGCAATATATCTTTAAAGGAAAATTATAATTTTAAGGTGGCCGGTTCACTGTATTTTTTTTACTTTACTATTCTTCGATCAGCTGTTACATTAGTAAAATATCTACTATACTTTACATCTAAACTTTCCATAGTGTTCTAAAATATTCTTCACCTTCTCTGAGCATAATCTTACTTGAGTGTAATAGAATGTGGCCATTTATGTTGGTAGCAGCTTGTAAATTTGCTTTGAGTTGAATATTTGTTCCTCTGAGAAAAGTACTTTTATTTTTATTTTTTTATATCTCTAATGAACAGTTAACCGAAACATCATCCCGATACTCAAGGAAGATTTCTGGGACTACTGCTCTCCAGGAAGCCCTGAAAGAAAAGCAACAGCATATTGAGCAGCTTTTAGCTGAAAGGGACATGGAGCGAGCTGAGGTGGCCAAAGCAACAAGTCATGTGGGAGAGGTGGAAGAACAGCTAACCGTGATAAGGGATAGTCATGACCAGGTTAGAAACATAGTTGTTACTAATTTTTCACATTGGTTTTCTGTCCCACCTTGGAAACTCCTGAAACCTTTTCAAAACTACTCTGCCTTACAAGTATTTGGCAGTTGATAGCGTTATGAATGTCAGTGAAGCGTCATGTCTGCATGTGTCTGTGTATATATAATATATATGTATATACTGTATATCATATTTCTAGATATACTGTTACTGCGTTAAAACTAACCGGAAACAAAGAATAACAAAAAGAAACCACATGCCTCACGGGGGTAAACTAGTAGCCTGGCAAAGGCTAAGTCTTGCTGAGAAAGAACCAACACTCTCTATAGTGCTTAAAGGATAATGTAAGCCTCCATTTTTTTTTTGCATAGATCTACTGCTAGCACTCAGCCTCATAGTTCTAGCCGACCTGTGTAAATGAAACTGTCACAGGTCGGCTCAATAGATCGGGAAGTGAGCGAACACATAGGGTCGCTTGCTCACTTCTCGATATATCCCTGCAGAGAGCCATGACTGTCATTCACTGCTCCCTGCAGGGATTCCCCCCTGCCCTGTCCGATCATCAAGCGCTGCCTGGCGGAACGGACGGGGGTGGGCGCGGGCACAGCTGGCTTTGCCTCTAGATAGGCAGAGCCAGCTGTCAGTCCCGCAGCTCGGTGGATCTCGACAGTAATGTCGGGATCCGTCCCGGCTGTGGCGGCAGCTCGCGGTATACTGAGCTTAGGGTCACGGGAGGACGCTAGTTTGTGTCCTCCCGTTATCCTTAGGAGAACTATGGGGAAAAGCCCTGACCTCATATTTCTCCTTTTGACAGAGGTTAATACACACCTGAGTCTTCCCTGCTCGCTCCCGTCCGAAAATGTGAAATGTCCTCGGGCGGCTGCAAAGCAGCTTGCGCAGTTCACATTTTCGGCCGGGACGCGAGGAGAGACACAAGGTAAGTCTATGGACGCGTGTACCCGCATGCAGACACCGTGGGACAGGAAGTGCCGGCAAGCTCAGAGGAGTCAGCGATCGATCAGAGACCCGCAGCAGCGCTGGAGGGACAACAGATGAAAACGACAGGAGAGAAGATCGGATTAAGAAACATAATTTAAGGTAAGTGCTTTCATTAACATTGGGGGGAGGGGAAAAAAATTGACTTTAATGTCACTTTAATGATGGTGTCCTGATTAGACCACGTAGCAGGCCTGCAGATCTGTTCTACTGATGCCCCTGCTTTTTCAGCCCTTGTCATTGCCAGAGAGCGGGAGAAGTGTGCTTTAAAAGTTGATAGAAGCCAGCTTTTTTCTTGTAGACAAAGGTAATGGTTTCTCTTATCCTTCTTGCAACCGAGCCTACAGAGGGCTTTCCAGGGACCTCTGAAAAGTACCAAAAGAGGACTAGATCTTCTGAAATCTTTTACTGTATACAGTCCCATTCTTCTTGGAATTCTCACAAAATGAAAGTGAAACACTCCTGACTTCTATGAAAAGTAGATATCACCTTAGGTAGGTGGGTCAGTTCTTGGCTATCTGGGACAAAAAAACATCAGCTATGGTTCTTTGACAAGATCTGGAGGACTCCCACTCTTTTAGCTGTTGTAATTGCCAGCAAAAACGTTGATTTTAAATACCAGAAACCTAATTGAGGAATCCTGTATGGGAACAAACCGATACTTGGTTAAGCTGTTACACTTCAGAGATCCAAAATGGGAATTACTTTTTGTAGAACCAGTGTGCAGCGATCCCTTGCTGCCCTAAATGTACAAATCAGCAGTTCTCTGCTAGCTTCGTATCTACAAATCCTGATAATGCAGAAACTTGAACTCTTAGGGTTCTGAGGGCCAGACCTAGATCAACAAACTCTTGAAGAAATCTAGAAAAATGGTTGTGGTGAGAAAGAAATTCCTATTATTTATACTGAGGGAAAAAAACCTTCCAGTCTTGAGAGTAAATTCTCCTTGTCACCATTTTTCTTTTTTTAGGTAAGGTGCTGATCACTCTTTCTTTTGCCCCTAAGATCAGCTTTTTGTCCTTAAGATGTTTCTTTCAAGATCTATACTGCTAATTGAAAGAAATGGGGCCTTGGGTACAGAACTGGACTCTGCGTCAACAGGCCCTCTCTGGCAGGCAGCTTCCATAGTGGGTGCACTGGCATCCTCTGCAGATCAGCAAAGTCCTCCTTGGCCGCCAGGTGGCAAAGAGGATTTTTTTGCACATGTACTGCCTTAACCTTGAACTACTCTTGAAAGCATGGCTAATGGTGGAAATGCAAAACAGAAGTGGAAGTTCCAACTTTAGGACAGCACATCCACTAGGGATTAAACATTCTACTTTCCTGTTTGTTATTTCTGAAATGTGGTCTATGGTGGGCATGCCCCACCTGTCTGCAATCTGTCAGGGATCTGACAGATGGATGATCCAGAGAGGCCACTGTAGTCCTGTTGTCGGGGAAATATCAGGACTTTGTGATTCCTCACTAAAGATTGAGAAGCCCACAGAGCCTCCAATACCACTGTCAAATCTGAGATTTCATGATGCCACATCTCCTTTTTTTTTCAAAGGGTCCCAGTTCCTCATGGTTCTGTGTGTACTCCTCAGTACCAAGAGCTGGGATCTGTGTTCATTTTTATTGGACAAGTTTGAGCCCAGCCTCTACCATGCCAATGATCAGCAAACTTGTGCTGGCAGAGTAACCTTTTGAAACCAGCAACTCTTTGTCCAATCCCACAAATAGAGCAAAAAAAGACTGGAGATTGAATGAACTTAAGCCATGGTCAGGATGGACAAGGTCATAAGGCTTTCTAAGCATCAAAAAGTCACACCAACCTTTCTGACGACAATTTCTAGGATCCTGACATCTGCGAGAATATTGTTAAAAATTCTCAATGCTGGAGAGAGACTGAAAGGTAAGGGGCCAAAAACTGCCTCTATCCAGACCGCAAAGTGAAGAGATTTCTGGTGTGGGAGGTGAATGTGCAAATATGCATCCTACAAGTCCAGAGAGACCATGAACATCTCTTTTAAGAAGGGCCTTCCTTGCCGAATTAATCTCTGTCCTGAATTTTTTATACTTCAGCGACTTGTCGCGTTGTCTCTCAGATTAATCTTATTTTTTTAATGAAAAAATATCTAGAAAATCTGATCTGCTGGAACAGGTGGAGCTACCTTTTGCTGACAAAGTTTCTGTGCACTTTGTCAGGGATTCTGCCATCTTGCAGTCTCTTGGTGGCCTGATAAGAAAAAAGGTTTTGGTAGGGAGGGGCTAGGAATTCTAGACAATACCAGTACCTCAACAGCTGGAACAAATGGGCTCCTGAAATGCTTTCCCACTGGGGAGTACTACAATAAGGCTTTTGATATAAATCTTATTGTATGATTTGTCAAGTAGTACAGTACAATACGTGGATATGTTAGTAAAATCTGTATTGTATTCACATTGCATGTCATTGAACATTTGCTGCAAGGTGTATTGGTTTTTCAAAATTATGCATTCTATGTAATCTATAGATAGCATTTGTTGAAAATTCACTTAAATGCAGCTTTAAAGTTGCTTGCCTTCATGCTTACATCTCCCGGTTTCCAGGATAGCTGCGCCGCACTTGAGAGAGGCAGGAAGGAGAGAGAGGGGCATATCACTCAGCCGAGCAATGACAGAAGTGCTGGAACTATAAAACTAGTTTCAGCATATTCGGCTGTGGGATTACTACACACCCGGATTTGCACACTTTACACTTACCCCAACTTGAGAACCACTGCTGTAGAGGCTTGCAGGTGCTGAAAAAGCTTGCTAAGTGACCCCTTTTAGCGTTTCTTACATAGACTATGCTGTTTGTTGTTTTGTTTTTCATCAAAAATATAGTTTATGCTTGGTCACTGCTGGCGTACATGACAAAATAACCTATTGAATATGTCTGCAAACCTTCTGCCATTCTGCTGGGATATCTGGAGGATGCAGTGAATACTAAGATCCTGTAGCGTGCAAACCAGCCAGCAACGTTTGTTTTTTTTTTTTATATTGTTGTTTTGACAGTCTTCTTTTAATATTTTAATAATCATTCACACCAGAATGCACGGGCTAGCATGCATGTTTCATATACATTGCGGCATTTAAAGTGACCTTTTCGTTTGAGTTTAGAGGCAAATTGCAGATCAACTCGCCCAAAATGCAGCATGCAGGACTTTTTTTTTTCTACTGCTCTCCATGCTGAATTTGGTTCTAATTAAAATGTCTCCCTCCCCTAGTATGTCATGGAAATGGAGGCCAAGATGGACCAATTACGCGCTATGGTTGAAGCCGCAGACAGAGAAAAGGTAGAACTGCTAAACCAACTGGAAGAAGAGAAAAGGTGAGAGCTTTAATGTATAACTTTTCTTTGTTAAAAAGAAACCGTCATCAGTCATCTATGTACATTGCAAGAAGTTTAACACACTTTGTTGCAGATTCTCACCTTTTTTTTCTGCTCTGAAAAAAGTTTGTTCATGTCTTTTCAAGACTGATTCCTGAATGGGAGCGTCTATGTTCCGTTGTAACCTCCTGAGGAATTCTGTGTTCTAATATTAAAAGCTACAGGGTTTGCATCCCCTTAGCAGGAAAGCCTTAGAAAGTATCCCACCACTGCCACCAGCTGCCTTCAGGTGATTGAACACTGGCAAATCAATCAAAGTTGCAGGACAGCCCTGTATAACTAGAAAAGATGGTACATGCATGAATCTATAACCAGCCTATAACCAGTTGACAGGGCTATTTGTTTGGCTGGCAGGTTGGCTGGCAGGTTGAGGCTGGGGAATTTTTGTGTTTTGTATTGTTGTAAGCCTTCCCAATGTGCGCCCTGCTATAAAGGCCGGTTATAGATTCATGCATGTACCATCTTTTCTAGTTTGACTATTTTTGGTTTGGGGGACGCACTGGAGTCCCAGCGTGCATTTTTGGTTGCTGGGCCTCCAGTGCGTCCCTGCACCTTATTAGGAGGAGTTGGCTACCTCCAGGTACACCTGCATGTAATTTATCAACTTCATTAATATGCTCACACTTGGAGACTCGGATACATAGAGTTAGGACCACACTTTGCAGAGGTGCCTTGGCGCGGCAGTGTGGCTTCTACATATTTGGCCAAAAGTTTGTGCAACTAAAACCTCTGATTTTAACGCATACTGTTGACAGGGCTATTTGTTTAGTTGCAGGCTGGCTGGCTGGCAGGTTGAGGCTGGGGAATTTTTGTGTTTTGTACAGCCCTGTATAACTCCTCTCACTCCCAGCTTGACTCAATTTTTTTGCTAGTGTCCTTGGGTGATTGACACCTCTCCCTTTTGCGCCTTTTTTCTAGTACTTACATGCTACACTAAGCCACTGCAACGCCTCCAGCAGCTATCCGGATTAGTTTTCTAGCTTTGGTAGATTCTCCATGGCAGAGCTTTGGTAGACCCTAACCGGACAGACAATACCGGACTGGCCTGTAAAGTGCTTAGTTCCTAGACTCTGCGTTTGGCTCCCACCTTGGCACTTGTGGAGCGTGTGGAGTAACCGTAGGGTGCTCTACAGGTACAGAGCTGTGATCCATCTAGGTGAAGCCCTGACCCTTAAAGGTTTAAGAATTATGGGATACACCTTTTTGCATTTTTAGTTTTGTTATGATACAGGAGTTTACTTTGCACTGTACTCCTGTAATCAAAAATCCACCATAAGCTTAAAATTTAATATACTGTGGGTGGGACTAAGCTCTCTACTGAGAAGCGATCCTGACAATATTGTCGGGATCCTCCTCTCCTATTGAGTGACAGCAGCTTTTAGGAGCGCGTTCATGAGAACCTGTGAAGGAGCAGCAGCTCAGGGCACATTCTATCAGTATATTCATGTCAGGTCACAGATCTACGAACACTTGCACATCCATCTATCCAGTTTGTCTTTTTCGTTTCCCTCCTCCCCTCTCCTCTCCACAATGCTGTCTCCAGACAATACACGTACCACATCAGTACGAAGACATTCAGTTCAGCTCTGTCTTGCCCTCCTCCCCTTCTCTCTGTGGTCTTTATCTCTTCTCCCTGTGTATGTAAAAAGACAGCAGAGTAGAGGGGAGAAGGATGAGGAGGGAGCTCAACTGACGGTCTTAGTGCCAATGTGGTATGGGTATTGTCCGGAAACAGCAGTCTGGAGTGGGGAAAGGGGATGATGGAAGGAAAACCTGCGGGATGGATGTGCTAGTGTTCGTAGACCAGTGACCTGAATGATACATAAACTCTGATAGGATGCTGCTGCACCTGCACAGGTTCTCATGAACGCGCAGCAACTCCTATAAGTTGCGGTCACTCATTGAGAGGAGGAGGATCCTGACATTGTCAGGATTGCTTCTCATCACAGAGCTTAGCCCCGCCCACAGTATATTACATTGAATTTTACGCTTATGGTGCATTTTTGATTTACAGGAGTACATTACAAAATGTACTCCTGTATCCCTAGGAAACTAAAAAAAATGCAAGAAAAAAAGTGTACTCCATAATTCTCTAAGTTACCCCTAGGGGGTCTACCTGGCGGCAAATCTCTGATGGCATATGGCACTGGTGTCGCATTCATGGTACTAGTGCGACTCTTGTGTGGCACTTTCAGTGCTCATTTCAGCTTTAGATTTCGACTTCAGCACCAGTTTATTTCCCTTGAGGCCTAGGGGCTGTGGACCACACCTGCACAGTTTCCATCTGGAGTACCATAGTACGCATGCGCCTGCATTTTCTCTGTCTCGCTGAACACATGATGCTGCTGCAACACTGCAAAGACACAGAAAAGAGCGCAAGCTGCACTGTTCAGACCTGGGCCACTTACTGCCTGCCTGTTTCTGGAAGTGGGGCACCCTATCACCCAAAGGTTGTGAGTTATTGCGGCACAAATGGAGGCTCATAGACCCTGAGATGCCTGGGCGGGAGGCTGACATAAGCTGACATCAGTTCTGGAGAGGGAACACTATATCCCTTTCAGTTTAGGATCGGGACACTCCTCTGCACCCTCTAGAGCACCCTCTTCCAACTTATTGTCTAGAGAGGAGTTCACTGCTGTTATGGCTGATTTTATGGGAGCAAATGGGTGACCTCTTTGAGACTACAGACTGCAGGCGCTGCAAGCGGGCCTTTTCCTCTGCTTTCTGAGACCCCCTCTGACTCTCCTCTACCTACTTTTGCACTACCTGTGGAGGAAAAGTCTTCAAGACACTCTTCAGGTGACTCTTCAAGACACAAAAGTTTCCTGACTACTTCTGTCTTTGTAGTTGAGTTGGCACATGCTTGCAGTTGGAGCTACCTACGTGGAAGGTCACGAGTTTGAGGTCCTTGAAACTACCTTAACCTGCAAAAAAGCTTTCTCTGTTCACTCACTGTTGCAGCCTGTTTTGCTTGATGACAGGGATCACCCTTAAAAATGTACTTCCCAAAATGATTTGCTCAGCAATATCCTATTGAATATGGCTTCTTTAAAGGAGAACTATGGGGTCAGTGTTTTTCCCCATAGTTCTCCTTAGGGTAACGGGAGGACACAAACTAGCGTCCTCCCGTTACCCTAAGTTCAGTATACCGCGAGCTACAGCTCGCGGTATACTGAGACGCCGCAGCCGGAGCGGATCCCGACGTAGATGCCGGGATCCGCCCAGCTGCGTGAGTGACAGCTGGCTCTGCCTATCTAGAGGCAGAGCCAGCTGTACCCGCCCCCTCCCGTTCCGCCAGTCAGCACTGGCAGATCGGAGCGGGGAGAGGGGAATCCAGCCCTCCCCCTGTCACGGCAGAGAGCCGCGACAGGATCGAGAGGTGAGCGAACCTGGTATGTGTTCGCTCACCTCCCGATCTACTGAGCCGACCTGTGACAGTCTCATTGTCACAGGTCGGCTAGAACTATGAGGTGAGTGGAAATCACTCATAGTTCTCCGTTAAGAAATGGGCTTTCCTGACGCCAATCCATGGCAGCATACAATGGTGGGGGGCGGAGCCATACCCTTTGTATGCTGCCATGTATTGGCGTCAGGAAAGGAAAATTACCGTTAGGTAAGTATACAATTTTCCGTAGTCCCTGTTGTCGACTTTGCCATTTCTTGTTTGAACAAAACCTTTACTGTCCCTCCAGAGGATGTGCCAGTTTCCAAGTACCCCACGGACAAGAAGTTAGAAGCCCTGTTTGAGGCCCTATTTACCTGTACAGGCTTGGCTATGCAACCTTATGTTGCCACAATGGCAGCATGTCAGACTTCTGTGTGCTCCACAGCTATGGCTAGGGACCAGGAGTCCATCTCGACAGACGCCAAAGTTCTTAAACACTTGTAAAACCGCATGTTGATGCCCTGGCAGAGAAGGGGTGGTGGGCTAAGACACATTCCTGCCTCTGAAGAAGTTGAAGAAATCTTCTGCTTGCTCCTGCTCTGTTCTAGGCCCAAGCAGGGCAAACAGTTCTATTGCAAGGGATGGTCCTCCAATGCCACTAAGTCCAGGTACAAGAATTCTACACAGTAAAGGGTTGCCCCTATTTTTAAATGTTGGTGGACATCTGTCAGCCTTCTCGGTGTTCTGAAAGATGAACATTCCTTATGTCAGCCTCCTACTCCTACAGCCTGGCTACCCCTGCTCTAGATTTTCACCAAGGTTTTTGCCCTGCGCTGGTCCCAGGGCAGTCTCTTAGTGGGCTACTTAGACTACCTCCTCCTCAGAAGGCAGCCTGCACAAGCCCCATCATCCAACATTCAGTGGACAAAAGAAACCCTGCGGAGCTTTGGATATATTCTAAACCTCTAGAAGTCAATGCTGAAGACTTCTAATTGCTTGGAGTATCTGGGCTTAGTCTTGGACATGGTACTGTTCAGAGTCTTCCTTCGCAGGTAAATCCTTTCTCTAATGAAGTTGCTCATGAATACCAGCCTGGGGCAGACTCCTCGAGAGCCTCTGGGTTCAGCTCATCTTGGAGTTCAGATTGAATCTGTTGACTCTTCAATGCTGGACTTCCCAGCTGCAGGGTCAGCAGGTTTCAGTTGGACAGCACCACCACCATGGCTTAAATCAACCATCAGGGAGGCACCAGGCTTCGCACAGCTTAAAAAATGCAGGCCTGATTCTGATCTGAGCAGAACTTTGTGTTACAGCCCTGTCTGTCATGCACATTCCAGGCAAGGAAAATTAGCAGGCGGACTACCTCCGTTGTCAGCGCCTTGCCCTTTGTTGTAGGTAGGGGCTGCTGGACATAGACATCCTGTAACCCAAGTTCAACAACAAACTGGACAGGTTCGTTGTCTGGTCCAGGGTTTCCAGGCTTCAGTGGATACCTTTGTGACTGAGTAGGATAAGTTGAGCCTGCTCTCTGCCTTCCCTTCTTTAATACCATTGCCTAACCTGCTTTGCATGATCAAGACAGAGGGCATCCTGGGGATCTCCAACTGGCACAGGAGATTGTGGTACTTGGATGCAGTAAAGCTCCAGGCAAACTCTGTGGGCACTACTGGATCGTCCAGACCACCTGTCTTAAGCACCAGTATCCCACCCTACATCTTTGTCATTGGCAGTGTTAACGGAGAGTTGAAGCCCAGGTCCTGACACACAGAGGCCTGTCGGTCTCCTAAAGCTTAGGGAATTGAGCTAGGTCTATCATTGCACCTGAAGTTTACTAGGTCTGAAGCCAGGAAGTTCTATCCTAGGAAGTACTGTGTGGGACACCTTTTTATCCCCAGTCTGGCCTGGACTCCCTTTTCATTATCCATAAGGATCCCCGGATGGAGCAACCCCATTACTGCTCCACTACTGTTAGATGTATTCATAGGACTATCAATCTGGCCTTTGAGCTAAAGGGGAACATTCCACACTTTCTGGTCAAGGCACATTTTACTAGAATTATTAGTGCAATATGGGCTTTTCAGCATCAGGTTTCAGTATCCCAATTCTGTAAGGTTGCTATCTGCTCTCATACTTTGACAAGTTCTACCAGGGGGATGTTTAGGCTAATGCGGATGCCAGTTTTGGTAGTAAGGTCCTCCGTATGGCCCTATTGTGTCTCAATAGGCATGCCTTTTATATGTTCCCTGTTGGGGTTATTAATGTTCTTGGCAGCGTGTTGCTGTTGTCTTTTTCCCCTTGGTAAGCTTATATGCTAAGAACCATACAACTCATGGCCCATAACAGTATGGGTTCTTGCGCAGATCAGTCTGCAGGGAGATATTTAGAGGAGCCCAAAACTTAAAAGTTACCTATTCCTTTGAATTGGGCATTACAATTTTTTTTTTTTAATGTCACGGTCAGTGAACAATACTCATCCCCATAATTCAAGCCGACCTGTGACACTGAGGCTGTCACAGGTCGGCTCTATTAATCGGGAAGTCAGTGAACACGCCGATCGCTGACGTCTCGATCTTCTCCCTGCAGAGAGCGGTGAATGTCAGTCACTGCTCCCCACAGGGATTTCCCTCTTCCCTTCTCCCATTTCTTCAGTGCTGACTCAGCCAGCGGGGTGGATCTCAACAGTATTGTCGGCTCTGCTCTCTCAACATATAGCGGGCAATAGCCTTGTTTAAAGCAAGAGGGTCTGTGTGAAAGCCGAGCAGCTAATACATGCAGACTGAAGTCTGCAATGGCAGCCTCAATGTTTCTCCCTCTCCGTTTTCAAAAGATGCTTAATTGGCAGGTCCAAATGCATGCTGGCATAGTAAAAGCAATTGAAGCATTATTATGGGTTGGACTGGGGGGAACATTAGGGGTAAAGGATAGTATAGGGTGAGGAAAGTCCAAGACTGTTATCAGGTTGGGGGATAATATAAGACGGGAAATGGGGAGCGAGTCTCTCTCTCTCTCGCTCACTCATTCTTTTTTGCGCTCTTTCTCCCTTTCAATGTTTCTTTGTTTGTATCATTCAACTGATCAGTAAGAGACTAAAGTTGCAATAACTATTAAAACCTTAACTGAAAAAGGACAATATTTGTTATTGCTTGACACATTAACTAACTAAGTAGTTTTTAATTGTTTACAGAAAAGTTGAAGATCTTCAATTCCGTGTGGAAGAAGAGTCTATTACCAAGGGTGATTTAGAGGTAAAAATTATCTTTATTTAGGGACAACCCTATGATGTATATTGCACTGATAATTATACGTGAGAGGGAAAGCATTTACAAGCTATTAATTGGAGTGTTCTAAAGAGTTTGTATTACAAAATAGCCTTCCAAATTGGGAAAGTGCCAAGCTTGCGAGTAAAAACTCAATAGTTCCATCATCTCTTCTGGTTGGTAATGCATCTTGCTTGCTATTGCTTTGTACTATCTGAAATTAAGCTATACTATTGTATGCTTATAAAACTGGTATTGACTTGAAATCATTTTCTTTAAATCCTCTGTTAAAGCAGGTCTGTTGACTCAATGCCAGTTTTGTAAACATATCTACAGCAGCAAATCCAAAAATACAACTATTTTCTTTCCTTTTGTGCTTTCTTCAAGAAATGGCAATTAGGTTTTGTAGTGAAATTAATTGAAATAAATGGCTTACAGCTCTGTTAGTTAGCCAATTTTTGTCATAAAACTGTATATGACAATGTTGATTGCTTGTATAAAAATGGACATTTCAGTTTTTCAGTTCACATTTTTTTTTGTTACATTTTTATTTTATCATCCTTCCATTCCCTCCCCCAATTTAGTTATTTTCACAGTTTTGATAGGTAAACCAATAGGCACTGCAGAATATCCCATCGACAATTGAGGAAATTCTCACATGGCCCAAATCTATTAATAAATATATATTCTTGGTTAAATGCTAATCACTGCTTTAAAAACGCAAGCTTTTTCACTGGTGCATGCTTCTGTTATTAACTACAGGCAACTGAAATATTCCTATTTCAAACACTAACGTTTCCTTTTATAAAGCCCTTCTTAAGTGTGGCTCTAATATCTCGGCACCAAATGGAAAAAATGCTGCCTGCAATATCCTAAACTTAGTCACAAAAAAGAGAATCACAACTTTGCCCCTTAATTGTATTGTTAAAATCTAAACATTGTTGAAGCTCCCGTTTCTCATAAAATAAATAAATCTAGGTAGTCGGGCTCTTTTAACCAATTCAGTCTCTGAATTTGGATATACACTGGACAAGGTTGCTGCATAGTCACATTGTTACTGCATATGGGGCACAGTCCCAAAGGTAGGCCTTTGTTGACCTTTGCCTAATGTTCACCTTTATTTTATTAACAGAGATGAAATGAATACAGATAGCTTGGGGATATCCTGTTACTACCTTGTAGGCAATAAAAGGGAATTGACCAGCATACATGCAATATGAAATTGCATGTTGAATACATTTGGATGGTTGTCCAAGGGTCTTTAGATAAAAACAAACTGCATGCCAAAAAAGATTCCACAAACTTTTCTGTTGGTAAGATGTTTTTTTTTATTTAAATTTTTAAAAAGTGAAAACTGACAGGACAGTTTTAGTAGAACTTGCTAAAGAATACCATGGCAGTCCTTTGTAATACAGATACCAAGGAATGCCATTTTTTTGTATTAAATGTTTAAAGCAGAAAAGCAAATTTCTGCCCAGTTAAATTGTTTAAAAAAAATACTGTGTAGTCTTAATACACATTCACCACTGGTTAAGTCACTAAATATATTTTTTCTCTCGATTAAAAAAAAAAAATTAAAATGCAGATTATTAAATAATTGCTTGCAAAAGTTATAATGTTCTAAATTTATGCTAATGCATTTATTTTTCTGAAAAATAAACTAATTCTACTTGCTGCATGCACCTGTCCTGTGTTTCTACTTATTGCCTTTCTTTTTTGTCTTTCACCATCAACTTCTTCCCACTTTTCTTGTTGATCACTCATCAAAGAATCATCTAGCCATCCTCCTCTCTTCTGTTATTTACCCACTGCATCTTTGCTCATCAATGGTCCGATCGTGCCGGAGCACGGCCTGCATGTGGCTCCTACCTCTCGTGCTGGCATGTGATGGTGGCACTGTTGTGTTCTCTTCCTCTCCCTTTTTACTAACAGACGCAGACCAAACTGGAGCATGCCCGCATTAAGGAGCTTGAACAGAGCCTGCTCTTTGAAAAGACCAAAGCTGACAAACTTCAGAGAGAGTTAGAAGACACTAGGGTAATGGTTTTCAATATTTCATGGAAACTCTCCCAACACAGCACACTTTTTTTTCACTAGGTTTCTCTAGCCACAGCAGATACTGTCATGGTACAATAACAAATGTAGTCTTTGGCCTTAAAGGATAAGTGCACTGTAAAACCAAGTGTACTTATCTTTTTTACACTCGCTCCCCCTGACCTGACAGATACCACTCTTCTCTTCTACAGATGTATATTTACCTTGATCTGATGCCCGCGGCCTTTAGGGATTGTTTACATGTCTCTCAGGGTGTCAAATCACTGTAAATTTGCATCTGTGCAGGGGAAGGGTTGGATTTTATGTCGAGGGAGGGGAGCAAAAAAATAAATAAGTGCACTTTTCTTTTTTTTAAAATAATTTTACAGACACAATCCAAGCCTTTCTTTAGCTGTTGTGCTACAAAATATTAATGTCTCTTTCTTGACTAAAACAATATTCTCTTGGTATAGCTTTTCATTTCTCCCTTCACACTGTAATGTTTCATTATTTACTGTTTACCAATTCCTTTAACTAAAGATAACCCTTATACATTACATAAACTGAAAAGGATACAGTTAGCAAATTATCTTGGCCAGTATCTGCTCTTTGGGTTTACTGTTGGTAATCTAGTTTTATTTTTTTTTTACAGTATCGGTTTCTAAAAGATAATCTTGTGACTGGGTGTATTACTTAAAATTTTATAATTGGTTATATCAAATATTATGTACACTTGCTTGTGTGCAATTTGTTTTTACAATGCGTTTTATCTTTTCCTCATCTATTATGGGTCACAGGAAGCCTTTAATTTTCATGTTATACTGCCACCTACATGCAGATTCAAAACTGGCAAACAAAATCCCTATAGGCCAGCTCAGATTACAGCCCAGGCCAGCCCTTCTATGTTCATGCTTCAGTTTTTGTTTTTAGTAGTGTCCGAGGAGGATGGATGCCTTTTCTTCAGATTTGCTGTGTAAAAGACTAGCCTGTTTTTTTGCTAGCACTTTTTTCTCGTTCTGTGCTCCATTATAATAATGTGCTGCGCTTCATCTAGAACAATAAATGAATAAACAAATCTCTATAATAAGTGCTAAACAATACATGCAATCAAAGTGCTCACAATTGCTCTTCTTGTAAATATCAATCCTAAATAATATCCCTCTGGAAAGTTCAATCATATATTCAGTGTTCAGATGTGCACAAATGTGGAATCACACATATAAAGTGCTCAAGATTTGTCCCAAGTGCACCATACTCTATCCTTCCACTGTGAAAGTTCTTTATACAAAGTCCATACGTCAACTCCAATTATCACCCAGGTGCTCCCCCTCTCAGTGGGCCTTTCACCATATAAGTAGACCTAAGCGGTTCTAAAATTGCTTTATAGGATCTCCAATCGATCGATCATTCAAAGGCCGTCTCTCCACAATCGTTACACATGAAATTACGTCAGCATGTCATCACGACCATATCCAATAAAATATAAAAACAGCCCATAGCGTAAAACCGAAAAATTAAAAAAACTCCTTTATTTAAAAGAATTCACATAAGGAAAGTTGACATAAAACTTCAAGTAAAATGTATGCCTGACAACTTTCTCACCGTGTCACCGTATTCTCTGGGTGCAAAGACGGATGGGTGATAATTGGAGTTGATGTATGGACTTTGTATAAAAAACCTTCGCAGTGGAATGATAAAGAGTGTGGTGCACTTGGGACAAATCTTGAGCACTTTGTACGTGTGATTCCACATTTGTGCACATCTGAACACGTAATATATGATTGAACTTTCCAGAGGGATATTATTTAGGATTGATATTTACAAGAAGAGCGATTGTGAACACTTTGATTGCATGTATTGTTTAGCACCTTTTTATTATAGAGATTTGTGTATTTATTCTAGATGAAGCGCAGCACATTCGTTATAATTTGACACATTCAGAGGGTACCACTTCTTATAGTGCTTGCAGCTACACAGGGTTTGGGGCAAGGTGCTATTTGTCATCTGTGCTCCATTATTCCCTTTTCCTAATGGTTTTGCCTTGGAAGGCGTTTAATGGTGTGGGTTTAAGCAATAGCATTATCTGTTGGGTGTAGGATCGTCGTCACACTTTTCTGCAATACAGCATTGAGGAAGCATCTCCCCGCTGCTTCTGCTCCTGTTTGAGCCACATGGAACTTCATTCTTCAATCCATTCCTGCTGCCTGCTTACAGTGATTTTTTTTTCCCGTCACCTTCGGCCATCCAACCTTTACCTGTTACTAGCTGTCTGGGTTTTGTAAGTATTGAGGCCTCATTTCTTACCCTGAACCTATATGTTATCTTCCTGCCATGCATTTACAACATGTCTGATTTTAGATACTGCGGTCGGAGACAGTTTAGCTATTCTAGGGTTGCCCAACCCCCCTCTACTAACAGTTCCAGGGCTACTTGCAGCACGCCTAGTGAAGGACCCTGGAAGCAATCTGGCGGCAGCTTAGCTGCCAGAATCGCTTCCAGTGTAGAGCTGACAGTTGGCTTTACACATGTTAACAGAGTCCCGGCGGCTCTAGCCCATTCACAGGGTTCCTCTGCCACCGATGTATGAGATACTTCAGCGGCAACAAAAGGGTTAAAGGAGACTGTTTTGGCTCTGATGCAGTGTGTACCACAGTTCCCAGCCTTGAGTCATTTAAAACTCCTAATGCGGTGAAGAATTTCCCTTTGAATCCACTTTTCAAAACTGTTTGTTTCTCTTTGGAGATTGGAAGCATCTCGATAACTGTATGTTCCCCCTAAGCACCTATTAGCCGTCTAAAGGCAAGACATCAAGTAATGTCTTGCCTTTAGAAGGCGCTTACTATTTCTGTAGAGGACACGCCTGTCATTAAGAACCCAACGGTTAAGCGGTTGGAAGCCCTTTCTAGAGTTATGTTCTCACTGGCGGGTCCTATTGCGCTTTTCTTTGTCAAACCATGTTTGATGGCTGTAACATTAAATTTCAGCTGTCATGGTTTTGTGGGAAGCCTCCCATCTTATATCTCGTTTCTTATGTCGGTACATATGCGTAGGGTACTTTAGCTAAAGTACTCAACTGCAGAACACTTGGGTAAAAAGTGTTTGATCCGCATGGTCTTAGAGGCACAATGCCTTTTGGAACAGTTGTTGACAACATCATTGAGCATCCTATGGTGGCAAGAGCACCCATCTTACTTGGTGGAAAGAAGCTAAAGTAGTATTGCAAAGGATTGGACCAGGCAGAAACTTGATTTAGCAGATTTAATGATGACAACTGCAGCCTGGAACAATCAGTTCAGTGAATAGAGGCCCGCAGGCACATTTTTAAGAAATTTAGAAATAGAGCGATATAGGCTATAGTATGATTGGCTGCCAAGGCCTACGCTACTGCAACTAACCATAAATCTGACATTCCTGCAGAAAGTATGTCTCTTAATTTGACCCTTATATATGAATTTTATCTCAGCCCAAGCAAATGGACTGACGCATGCTCACGTGCCGAATGTGTCTTGTATACTTTTTAGTGTTCATCTAAACTTTATTAGTTAAATGTTTACAGTATGTCTGTAAGGTGGTCTGCAA
Source organism: Nanorana parkeri (assembly GCF_000935625.1). NCBI lineage: Eukaryota > Metazoa > Chordata > Amphibia > Anura > Dicroglossidae > Nanorana > Nanorana parkeri. The sequence continues at coordinate 1,360,182 of NW_017306281.1, read as the reverse complement.
CATCTAGGGCTTTTAACTAATACATAACTATTATAAAAATTATTAATAAAATGTTAATATCAATTGTTTGAAATTTAATATCAAAATTCCACTTCAAATCCTAAGGATCGGACTGTGAAGGCTTCTCCCTCCTCTGAATGTTAGGACATGTCTTGTTTCACAACTACCTTGACCTTCTCATTAAGATCCTCCAAGCTTGGCTGCTAGTCTACTTGGAAAGTCTGGCACACAGTCTGCTAAATCCACAAGCCTCCCTCTACATCAGAGTGCACCTCTCCTTTCCAGAGTGGTGGTATGTTCTTTAAAGCTGAACTCCAGCTTTAAAAATGTATATATACTTGCACTGGTCCAGCTTGCCACAATGTAAAAGCTGCAGCTACTACGATGTATAACACTATCCCCGTGGCCTTGCCCGTGATAGATAAAAATAAATATTTACATTGTGCCAAGCTGGACCAGTGTAAGTATATATATATATGAATCTTTAAAGCTGGAATTCAGGTTTAACCTTTGCGGATGCTTAGACAGTTTGGATCTCTTTTGCTTGGGTGCAGAAGGTGGTATCCCAAGGTTACAAACTGTGCTCCTAAGCACAAAGAGGCGTTCAGCCTATTCTGCATTATAAAGCTCTGAATTTCTTCATACTGGTCCAGAAATTCCACACGTAATCTACGTGTCTGCCTTCACTAGGGAGGCCTTTTGGTTTCTATTGACATCAGATTCTTCCCTACATATCCCGTCTTTTCCAGCACATCAGTGATTCCCAAGATTTGCAGTGGGGCCCCTGCAATATCTGTTTGAGGCAATGCCTTTGAGCCTCTCTTCTGTACCTCAGGTATTCAGCAACATGCTGGTCCCAATAATATCCCTCCTGTGCTCTTGTGGCATCTTCTGTTGAGGAAACAGTCGGCACGGGCTCTGTTGGACAATGTGGCTTTGACTGAGTCCAAGATTTGATGATATTCTTCTTTTGAGGCAGTACCATTTACCTAATTTCATTCCAGAGCTATGCAATAGAGCAATTTATCCTTTCTTTTGGCTACAGCCTTGTCTCCTGTCACAACGGATGCCAGACATGAGTCCTGGGCACCTGTGGGTGCAGGGGACTCTGTAATTAGCTGAGTCTTATCTCCCAATCAAATTCCTGGACCGTCAGGCGCTTTGGCTGTATAGGCAGCGTTGGATAATCCTGCTGGAGGGTCATTTGATCCAGATTAGGTTGGACAGTGCCACTGTGGTGGCGTAAATCGATCATCTGGAAGAAACGAGAAGTTGAACAGAGCATGTCCTGAGCAGAACTTCACATTCCAGCCTTGCCAACTATGTGCAGCGCCTGCACCGAGGAAGTGATCCCTTCACCCAAAGATGTTCCGTGACCTGTGTCACAGGTGGGGTACACTGCATGTAGACCTTCTGGCCTCCAGGTTCAACAACAAACTGAACAGGTTCATCTCCACATATAGAGATCCTCTAACGGAAGCAGTGGATGCTCTGTTGTCTCTGTGGTATCAGTACACCCAGATCTATGCCTCTCCTTCCCTGGAATGTCTTCCTCATCTGCTTTGCATAATCAATATGGAGTGCATTCGGGTGATCCTTATTGCTTTGGACTGGCACAGACGGATGTGGTATGCTGACCTCCGAAGACTTTTTTGCCTGTAGCTTTAAAGGCTCTGCCAGATCATTGGGATCTTTTATCCCATGGTCCGATTTTGTCATCCTGCTTCCCGGTGGCCTTAGGAGTCTGTGATTCCTATGATGCCAATAGCCTCCAAGTCTACTTCTCTAAAGGTCTGTTATGGAGCATGAGAGGCATGCTTCACTTGGTTTGAGTCCTAGCGCTTCCACCCAAAATGTTTCTTCATGGAATAAATCCTCCCCTTCCTGCAGCTGGGTCAAGGGCCAGGTTTCTGACCTTCCTATCCTTGTTCAGAGGCCGCTTGCCTCTTACTCTTTCATTAAGACGGGGGCTGTCTTACATGGCACCTCCCATCGATTCACCTGTGACTCCAAGGGAGCAGAATCTGATGCTTTCTGATTAAAAATAAAACTTGAACTAATTGGAGACCTTTCTCTCTCTCCTGTCATTCACAAGGTTGTATCTGTAATGCGAGTGTCTGAACTTGTGGCCTCATCTTGCAAAGAACCCTTTCTAGTTTTGCATCAGCACAAGGTGGTGGTGAGGCCCAGAACTTCTTGATTAGGTTTCAGGTGGCACTTCGAGGTGCAGGCAGTACCTAGTTGTTTTTTCTTGGGCCTAATATAGTTTGCTTGCTGTGTTGCACAGCCCTCAGTTGGACTGCTTTTACATGTGCCGAACCTTAAAGACTTCCTGTATCCCTCAAAGAATGAGATAGAAAATTGAATTTTTGTACTCTCCATAAAATCCCTTTCTTGGAGACCACCCCTATATCTTTATGCTGATTCTCTCGGTACTGCTTTGCTACATAACTGAGGCATACTGATAGTAGAAGGTACTGATGCAAACACAAGCCCTTGTACACAGAACCTAAGGCCTGATTCACACCTTAGTGTATGTGTTAGTCTGCACATAATGCACACATGCTTGCATGGGATTTTCCATTGCATAGTGCTTTGTTGCAAGGATGTACCATGTTGGTTTTTTTTTCCTTTCTTCCTGCAAAGTGTACTTTAACACACGCTACAACGTATTGGGTGAAAAGAAAGAATGCAGCCTGCCCTAATTGGGACATGCATTGGGACTGTGTTGACATGTAACATTGAGTACGTAATTTGTTCGCATTGAGATTAGTGAATAATAATTAAAGTGGTAACATTTCTGACAGCACAATTGCTGTATTGACATTTTAGGTGCAAATGCATTTAGGCTTTTTACCTGTGTTTACTGTGCGTTTCCCATGAATTTGCATTAACTTGTATAGCAGAATACAAGCAGAAGTGCAGATTGCTCACAGACTGGCCTTAACCGGTCTCCACATCCCATGTACATTAGCCTTAAATCTGTGATTATTGTGTTTTGGCAATAACTGTTAGAAAGAGGCAAATTGATGGTTGTGGGTGTATGCGATCAAGGTGCTGGCTCCCATGCATGCAGTTTAGGTGAACAATGGTTAAAGAGAAATAGGCTGATTCTTCCACTGAGTAGTAATATGTGAGCACAATGTAAAAAAAAAGAAACCCCAAAACACTGAACGGTTTGTAGTATCAACATTTCACAATATACTGATGGTACTCTGGCCACTTTAAGGACTTTTATATATTTATACTTTTTTATTTAAAAAAAAAAATTATTTTGTCCCTTGATATCCCAGTTTTGGGATGTAGTTGGGTGGTGGTAAATTGTCTGCTGGTAATCTGGTTCTGTATGTGGTATAAATGTCTTGGGCTAGTGGACATTACACAGTTGGTGTGTTGGTGATGTGGTAGTACAATTCCCACTACATATGCCCATGCACTGCAATGTCTCATAGTTATTCTACAGTGGACGTTTACAAAAGTAGCAGATTGTTTAGGTTGGGCATCTGAAACTTTGCAGAAAACTCATATTTTGAAGTGGATGTAAAAATCAAGGTGTAATTATAGTGATCTAGAATTGGGTAACTGTGCATCCATTACTTTTAGCAATCCACACTGACAAGCACTTAATATCCACTTCTTTCAATATGCAAATATCTAACAAGAAGTTGGCTAATAAATGTGCCCAATCCCTCTCCATACAGTGTTCCAATCTCTTACAGTACCTTTACTTTAAGCCTGTGTTTAACATTTTACTGTGCACGTGCAGACGGTCTGCAACAGGTGAAATCAACCATTGACAACAAGCACAACCCTGCAGCAGGGTCTTTCGGCACCAACCAGAAGCCAAATTATCAGTGTTTGCTTGGTTTTCAGTGGTGATAATGGAGAGTCTTATTCACAGTTGTAACAGATTGTTCCATATGTTGTATTCAATGCAGTGCTATTATTTGTATTCTTATCTTACAGTTCATGTTTGCTTTAATATCAGATAGGTTTGATGAGCAGGACAGATTTAGAACTATCATTTATTGAACTTGATATTGGTATAAGGACTTCAGATAGCCTTGTTGGCATTGTGTTGACCTTTCTTGTTATTTGCAGCCCAAACCAAGGCCTGTTTCTGTAAAAGTAAGTATTGTGCCTGAAATCAATGTTTATTGCCTGGGGTGGTAGGTAATGCAGTTACTAATACATATGCTTTTTGTAATATTTAGCTCTGGTTTAAAAGTGGCGTTTAAAGTGTTGCATGACAGTTTGTCTGTAAATGTTTGGGAACTAACTTGCAAAGCATGTATGTGAAAGATTTAGTCACCTTTAACCTCCTTGACAAGTAAGATAGAAATTGCCTTTTTATTTCTTTTTATATGTAAGGGAATAATTGTGCCACATATTGGGCCTCAAATGAGGATTTGCTTTCCTGATAGAATGAGTGTTTTAATGTACTTTTTAGGAATCCCTGAGTGGTGTTTTTCCAGTTTTCTAAAGATGTTATTTTTCAGAGCAATCATATTGGACTCTGTCTGCTTCATTAAATGTTTGTAACCTGTAACAACCTGCTAGCTTTAAACGTGAGAATATTAACACTGCATTTAGTGTTGGTGGATCTACTTGTGACCGATGCCAAGTGTTTTTTTTTGTTGGGCTTATATTATCAGTTACCATTTTTTCTTCTGTATTGAATAGATCTTAAGGACAAGGATTTTTCGAAGCTGTTAGCATTACTAATATATGCATGATTTTGAACTTTTGCTATGGTTATGGGAAATAGTGTTGTGCTTTGGCTTACAAATGGTTGGTTCATTCTATACTCATAGGTAATTGTTTCAGAATCCTTTTTTTGTTACTTATTTGATATACATTTCTTGTCATTTTGGATTTGTCTTTCAAGTTAGGTTTTTTAATTGTTTTGCTAGGCTATAAATTACTATAAAAAATAACAAATTTGATGTAGAATATAGCCAAGCCAATATAGTCAAGAGCCTGCAATCAATTCTAGGGACCATAGAACATCTTATGATCGAAGAAGTTCTAAAATAGTGGAGCACCTTCTGTTTTTATTGACTACTTTACTCCTGAGTGTCTAGACCTGGGTGAGGTTTGTGGCTTTGTGTAGATACTGTGTGCCTTTTATACTGAACATTGCTTTACATTCGGTCCAGAGATTTCTTTACTGCAATCACCACCTTGTTGCTTTCATCACATCCATGATTCTCTACATTTCTTCAGGATAGGCCAAGTAGTTAAAGAATATTTTTTTTCTATTAACCAGTGTAGTGGGGCTACCCCCGCACTGCAAGGGTTAAGTGCTCGTTTGTGTTAAGGTAAAAAACAAAAGTTATGCTCACCCAGAGCTCCGAGCCGGCTTCTTAGACCGGTCCTTCCAACATCTCTCCCCCTCCTCTGCAGCGGTCTATAGTCCCGTAAATCATCATGTCTATGCACAGTGTAAAGAGTTAGGGCTTGTTCACACGATGTCCGGAGCAGATCTGCAGACGCGGTGCTATGCGTTTTTGACACGTTCCAGTGTGGAGTGGGGCTGTCAGTATGTTAGCTGCAGTGCGTTTTTGACGTGTTTTGCGTTTCCGGACCGTACCCGGATTGGACAAAATGTGACATGCAGTATTTTCTCTGTCCGGAACGGACTGCGCTCGTGAGAACTGTAGCCCATAAAACACATAGGGATACATTGGGATGCATGTTGGGTGCATGAGCGCACGGATCTGGTCCGGACAGAATCCGGACGTCGTGTGAACAAGCCCTTAAGGACGCTAAAAAAGATTCCAGTGCTGCAGGAAGGGGGAGACAGGCTGGAGGGAGCTTTGGGTGTGTTTAACACGAACGATCACTTAACCCTTGCAGTGTAGGGGTAGCATTAAATTTGGTTGGTGTGTGACAACCTTGCTTGCACTGAACAACAGTGCAGAAATCAAGGTGCAAAGATGGTTGGAACATTGTATATCACCAAGACTATTTCACTGAAAATAAAAACTGTCTTCTAAAAAGCCTGTTTACACATTAGTATCCTAATATCCACCAAGATTTTGACCACCTGTGGAACATTGCTCTTTCTAATGTTGGTTGAATTTTATGGGCCTCTTGTACACCTATTATAAATAATTGTGATATAATTAAGCATCTTTCTAATGTTTTATTTTTTCTGCCTGGGTCAGTTTCTTAATTTAATCATTGTTTCTTTGCTTCCTTAATGTATGGTTATCGCAGGTGGCTACTGTCTCTGAAAAATCTCGTATCATGGAATTAGAGAAAGACTTGGTGCTGAAAACAAAAGAGGTAGCAGACCTACGTCTGAAGCTTGTAGAATGTAGCAAACAAACTAGTGATGTGGACACATCACTTTCATTGTTGCAAGAAATAAATTCTCTACAAGAAAATATTGCACAACTTAACAAGAAACATGAGCAAGAGCTTCAGTGCTTCAAAAGCAAGCTTGAGAGTACGCAAGGTGATCATGAGAGAGAAGTTGTATCTCTAAAAGCCTCAGTAGAAAAGATATCTAAAGAAAATGAGAGCTTGAAAGTAAAGCTCAGCCATGCAAGCAAGGAGAATGCAGACGTGATAGAACTTTGGAAGTCAAAATTGGACTCTGCAATCAGTTCACATCAGCAAGCAATGGAAGAGCTGACCATTTCATTTAGCAAAGGCACACTTACAGGGAACTCTGAATTAATAGAGCTTAAAGCAAAGATAGAGAATCTCAAGTTAGAACATCAAAAAGAAATTGAACAGCTCAAGTCTAAGCAAGAGGCTGAGCGAGCTGAACGACTTAAAGAGATAGATGCTTTGAAGATAAAATTACAATCTTCTAATGAAGAAAAAGAATCTGAGCTTGAAACTCTTCAATCTAAACTGGATACAGCAGAAGAGCAACATCTAATAGAAATAGAAGATACCTTAACTAAGCTGCATGATGCTGAAACCAAGGTAACGGAGACATTGCAAGCCCGGTACTCTGGGTAAATCCACAATGATAGTCTATATAGGCCCACATGGGGTTTAAGGTCTTCAGGTTTGAAGAGTAGAAGTTTGCAGATCTTAGTATGAGAACATCATGTCTTTGAGGAGATATAGCATAAAAGTGAATTTGTCTTCAATGTCAATGTTGTCTTTACTTTTTCAGTCCTGAGTTTCAGACAAAAATATGAAGTACATAATTGGTTTATATAAATTACCCACTAGTGAAAATTTTGGAATGTGTTTTTTCTATGCTGCCTTTTTTCCCCTTGACACAACTAGATGTTTCCAGCTAAAAGTCCATTAACTGTTTACATCTGGTTGCTGGGTGACATAGTTAAAATATGGCAGACAATTTAAGACCTATTCAGTGTTAATGATGCTAAATGTCTGTGTGCAGCAGACTTTGATCATTTCAATTGCTTGGATTTACTCTGCCTGCCTCCACAGTGTGTGATTGGGAGATGCACTCTAAACATGACCCTCGTGACTGAGCTGGGCACAAATTCTGTGCCGGAAGGCAGTAACCTAGTAGACCCTTTATTCCCAGCCCACAGTTTAGCGGGATTACGATTAATGAACTGGATAAAAATAAATGGTGAAAATGTGTTTTTATAGTTCTCTGTATCCATGGGTCACATTTGATTATGCTCCTTTTGTTTTGGTTAGAACCCCAGTCAGACTAGCACCGTATGGGTGTAACATGAAGCATGGTCAGATAACTAAACTTGGGTTTCCCCTAACGTCTTCCAGGACAGCATCAGGAGATGGAATCTCCTGATGCTGTCCTGGAAGACTAATGGAAATAGAGTTACCGGTAAGTCCTAACTCTGAATTTTACTAAACATTTTTGCACACATTCATACAGGCAGTAAATTGACCTTACCAAACAAAGTTTGTAGCACATCCATGACGTGGCCAAATTTAAAAAAAACAACATTTTTATTTAATTTTGCATGCCTTTTCTAAATATTTTATCCAACACAGTGTGTCTTTTATGTACTTGTTTCCATTTTTGTGGTCATTTTTTATTTCATTTTTTTATTTCATTTTTTTTTTTTGTTCTTTTTATTTGCTTATTCCACTCATTACATTCTGATAGGCAAATGAACTGCAGAAGCAGTTGAAGGACCGTAATGAAACGTTTTCTACCCTAGAGGGCAATTTACAATCATTGCTTCAGGCCAAAGAAACCTGTGACATGGAAATGGAGGATTTGGTAAGGTTGCTGCTAATACTTAAATTTAAAAGACTTTAGGTTTTTAGCTTTGAGAAATGTAGATATAGTGTTGTCTGGTTGCAAGAATGAAAAATGTGTTTCTTTTAAATTGGTAAGAGCTTTCAATTTAATGCATACTAATTGTATGTGGTAATCTACTGTTTTTGTTTTAGAAAAAAATATTTAACTCCTCAACTGAAGAAACCAAGGCTCTACAAAAAGTTATGCAAGGTGAGCAGGTGCAGATTTTTGAAAAAGCAATATAGTTTGTGACCTGCAAACATTTTCTAGACGTTTATTGTTGGAGTTAATATACACTCCAACACAGTTGGGTAGATTGAGCAAGGGCGCAAGGTCACATTCTAAACCTCAATTCAAATCCTGTAGAAAAGACTAACTAGCACCAAAATGCAGGGTACTTTAATTCATTTGGTTGAGCGGTGTAGCTGTCAGAGCACTGCTCCAAGCCTGTTTTGGCAGAAATAGTGCCAAGAGGACCTTCTTCAAATATTCTGTTAGAACTGCAAATTCCGAAAGCTTCCTACCTTGCCTTGAGTCCCAGAGGGAAATGTATAATGATGAGCAAATAAATGTACATGTCAGTTCACCTTTTTGCTTGTTCTTTAGATACCGTGGGGAAACTAAATGCGAGAGAAAGACAATGCACAGAAATAACAAAGAAACTGGATGAATTGCAGCCCCTTTGTGCTGGTGAGTGTGTTTCTTTAGTGTAGTATCTAACATACATTCCCTTAATTGTGGATTTGAACCTAAGAGGTACATTTGTGGTTATTATTTGTGTTTAGTGCTGGAGAAGAAAGTGAAAGAAGGTGAAGAGAAAGAAGAAACTTTATTGAAGGCTAAAGCAAACCTGGAAAATCAAATCTCCGAAATGATCCAGTCCTCAGGAGACAGCTCTGCTCAGCTTTCAAATTTGAATCACGAATTGCAGTCTAGGGAAAGGTGCTTAGATGTGCATGTTTCTTTCAGTTTTTGCATTTTAAAAGTAAATGTAAAATATTAACAGCATTTGCTTTCTTGTCAGACAAGTTTTTGTTTCAATAATTTTTAGTAGGAATTTACATTTTACACTTCTAAACCGCATCTAGGGTGTGACTGGGGTGCGAGTAATCCACCAGGCTGTTTCATTGTCCCACAAATGTGGAGAAATGCTTCACATGGGCAGCAACCTCATGCCACTGAGGGTGCAGCCACAAGAAGTTGTTAACAGAGATAGGATGGCAAAGACAAGCCTCTTTGAGACCCAGAGTGCAACATCCTTAGTCACCTGCCACATAGTCAGCTGTCTAGGTTTAGCAGTGTAGTAATATTTGACCATGTGGGGCTATCCCAGGCCACCAAAAATCTTGGATCTGAATGGGGTCGTTTGTGAAATCCTCGGCCTCGAATTGCACCAGACAAAGTTCAAGATTTGTGTCTGCAGTGCTCGTCAAAACTTAGGAATCTCAACTGGTAGAACTCTAGCATAATACAAAAACTTGGGTAGGAGGACATTTTGACTGCTGCCATACTACCTAGTCAAAATAGGTGTTGTATGAATTCCAGATGGTTAGGAGATTCCGCAGCTGTATGTAAAGTGGAAGGTAGTTGACCTGATACAGGGTATCATAAGACTTGGTCAAAAAAATCTACGGTAGGGCAGCTTGTCCAATACCCACGGGAATTTGAAGGAACTCTTAATATGAACGTTTGGGGAGCCAAAGAAGTGTTGAGGGGCTTGGGCTTTGCTGGGTTATCGTGAAGGCATGAGACGGCACCAAAGGCTGACAAAATTTCTATAAGGGAAGCAAGGGAACCACTGGGTTACTTAAGCATAGGAGAACGTGGTCTGCAAACAAACATAGTTTGTGATGGTAGCCAGACACTTCCACTCCACTGATCTCAGGAAACTCACGGATCAGGTGGGCCAAAGGCTCTATAGCCAAGGCAAATAGAAGTGGAGAGAAGGGACACCCCTGCCTTGTGTCCCCATTGATAGGAAAAGAGTCCTATTGATACCCCGCGTAGTTCACTTGTGCTGTAGGGTTCGAATACAGAGCCCGAACCCAAGTAGTGAATTGAGATCCAAACTCCCACTTCTGAAGCACTGAAAGCAAGTCACAGTGAAGGGAATCGACAGCCCTTTTCAATATCCAACTACAGGAGGATCAAAGGTAAGTACCAGGTTTCGGCTACATGAAGTAGAAACACGTCAGATGTTATCGCCTGCCTGTCAACCTGGGATGAAGTCCACTTGGTCACCCCCTATAAGGGTACCCAGAGTAGAGTCTAGGCGAGTGCACAAAACTTTAGTCAGAAGTGTATTATCCACGTTGATGAGAGAGATTGGGGTGAAAATTCACACAGAGGTATCCGTCCCTGGTTTTGGCATCATACAAATAGAGGCTTCAAGTGAGGAGGAAGAAAAAGCATTCCCCTTGGAAAGGGCATCAGACAAGTTTTCAATGCTGTTTCTTTGTTGCATAGTTTTCTAAAGCACATTTATTTCCCTTCTATGAATGTTGGGGGGTTTCCTGACTGCCTCATATGATTCCAATGTTTATGCTGAGGAGTCTCCACTCTGAACCCAGCTGTAGCTTCACCTGCTGGTGAATCCTAGTTTACAGCCTTGGTTCCTACACCAATAGGAAAGCCAGGGGATAGGCATTTTCAGAAATTACAGCCTAATAATGGCAGGTTATTTTTATCTGCTGACCAGTCCAGTAAACAGTCCTCCTGTGGACAAGCATGTGCAATAAAGACTTTAGACTGCACTGGCAAAGCAAATATAGCACGATAAGAATGCTTCTTTTAAAGAAAAAAGTTATTTTTGGTTGGATCCAATGAGATTTGAATATTCTTATTGTTATACTAAAGCTTTGTGAAATAAACCTCCTGCCTTGTTTTTACCATGCTATAAAAGACATCTATTTGTGACCTGTCTTAGTAAAACGGCACTGGGATCAAATCCTGTGTGTCTTGATCAGAAAATGTGTAAAAGAAAAGGAGGATATTAAATGATGGAGGAAAAGTGCTGTTCTTTCCATGCCACAGTTGCTTAAACTCTGATCAAACCACAAATTAAAGAAAAAAAAAAGTTGTCATAGTTTATTTACCAAAGTTAAAATACTGAAAAAGTCTGACTGGTTGGTGTAGAGAACTGAAGCACTTTCCATAAAAGAAGGCTGCTGGCATTGGGTTTTGGTTTTAAATCTCTGAGTTAAATATTTGTTTCTGAATTTGCCTGTTTTACTCAGGAATTTAGCTGATCTTCAGACTGAACTGTCAAAATCCAGGGAAACTGTGAAACAACTGCAGGTAGATATTGGGAAACTGGGAACTGAAGCGAAGCAATGCTCTGAGGAATCGCAGGAATCTCACCAGCTGGCAATAAAAGCAATGACTTCTGAAATAGAAGGCCTGGTAAGAGGAACTTTATACTCTTTGTGAATGTGACATATTATAGTGCAAATCTGCTCCTGCTCCAGTTTTGATAAATTCCCCCCTATGAATCCGTATTACTCTGATTAATTTAATAAATATTAAAACCGATACCCCTAATACACTGTTCATTCATATTTTCAATATATTTAGTATCAATTATCCGTTTAGCTACTGATTCTTAAAAATAATACATTCAGGGAAACAAGACTCTGCCATTTAGACTCTGTTTGATTCTGAGTCTCTGTAGTCCTTGATAGAGGAACCTGCTTCTGAGGAGTCAACGTCTTCTGCCATCACTCCCAAACTCTGCTAACCATTTCAGGTAATATTGATGCAGTACACTCCACTTTAAAACAAAGCCCTCCCCAGTTAGGTACAATGCGCTACTAATGGCTACAGGCTGGTTGTCAAGTTTTAAAGTCGTCTGCCCCTTTTGTAGATCCAGCAGTATTCCAGCTTAACACGGCATCTGCCATCTCATTGGGGGATGTACCTATCTTTAGGAACCCCTCTGACAAGTGGCTGACGGCTCTGTCCACAACCTTGTTCTCCCTGGCAGGTCCTACGATGCAACCTGTTTTAGCGGTGACCTTGATCTCTGGAGCCCCGACCAAATGGTCTAAGGCTATTAGAAGGGATATTATCTCCATAGCAGTTGATCCTTTGGCCATTAAGCATGTAGAACTCATGCCTACAGTCTTGAGCTACAGTATGGATGGGTTGTTGGTCTTCTGACTTATTTCCCATTTGGCTACAGTGTTGGATTCTGTAACCTGCATCTAAAAAGCGTGTTTTCTGCATGCCCTTCAAGTGACAACACCTCCTCAGAGCTGTCCTGGATGCCCTCATTATCCAGTTGTAGACAATAGACGTGCTATACACATCCAAAAAACTTCAAAAAGTATACAGAATGTGTGTAATAGATCCTATCCCTCAGTCGCTTTTCCCCCACACACTTCCCTGCAGTTTGGAGTTGCTGTGTAACTATAGCAGCTGTTGCTGTCCAAAAAAAAGGACCATCTGACACAATGTTTATAATCACTGTTCAGATGTGAGATAAATAAATGCAATGTAATGTTTCATTCATCTGCAGATCAAAGGGATGAGCTGCGATCTGCACATGTCAGTTGAAGCAACTTGACACGTAAAAATAAAACCTGAAGTTGGGCAAAAAAGCCTTTAATAACTTTACAATGCTTTTTACCAGAGTCATCAGTTTAGTGTAATTTTACTTTTAAAATGTTTTTATTGTCTTCAGTGATCGTTATTGCCAAATTTCATAGGCCCATAGCAGAAATGTTGTAAGTTGCTCTGATCCATAGGCGGTGTACAGTTGAGAGCTTAAGTGATTAAGGATGCCACAAGTGGGGGCGTGGCCTGAGCATCAATAGACTCTGATGTTATACCATGTTAATGATATTATGCTAAAATCCATGGCTGAAATAACGACTGGAGCATAAAACCCCCGACTTCCCCCGAACACCGACAGCTGGCCGATCTCTATGTCTTCCCCCCCACTACTGACACCTAATCTCTTGAAACCACATTCTCCTCCTCGCCCACAAATACCGCTTGGTTGCAGAGTGATACAGGACTCTACAGGGTTCTCTCGTCTAGTTAGACACCACAGACCCACCCCCCAAGTGCAGCGGTCCTCGAACCAATTACACCTTGTTCGCCCTCACCACCCACGGGCTAGACCGCTCCCTACATACCCCAGTTTTAAACTCGGACGGTGCTTGATCCTAGTGCTGCCACACACTGACCTGTGTGGCACACAGGAGGACGCACCCGGGGTTCAGCCCACACCTTTCGTTACCCCACTCCATCCCTATCGTCCCCCAATGCCCTCATACCCAACCCCACCTTTCTCTCCTACTAACTATACCCACCCCCTCTTCTCCCTTCCCTTCTTCCCCCTTCTGTCCTTCCTCACTGACCATTCAAACTCCCACACCAGATCGTGACAATGGGGGACCCCGCCGACTTGAAGATTGTCTCCTCGCGCGCTCTCCCCCCCCCCCCCCCCTACTTTCTTCATACCTTCTTCCCCATAAACAGGATTGAGGATTGAAGGCTTACACTTATGGTTATGTTGATACCTGTTGTAATCCCGGATATGGGCTCACAGTATTGCTGTGTTTGTCAGTTTGTTTGTATTGTTTGTTTGTATGTACGACTACATTCCTTTGTACCCTTTATAAAACTCAATAAAACTTATTTGAAACAAAAAAGGATGCCACAAGTGGCAAGGATACTCTTCTTTCTCAGCCAAAGAAGGTTAGGACTCAGTTTGGGAAAGCACACTCCTCACTAGAGACCAAAAAAGTGTCCCTTCTTTTACTCCATGACCCATAATCCTAAGTCCAGACCCAGGTCTAGCTCCTGTGTATAAATATTGCAATTCCAAGTTCTCCAACTCACACATGGCGTCTTGGGCGTGAGGGAGCTCCCAGGTCAGATGTGTGCGTGTGAAAGGTTTCCAGGGGCTACAAGCTACATTTTTTGCAGCAATGTCCCTGGCTTATCAATTCCAACCTGCGCGTGCCACTGCACAGATTAGCAGATCTCCATACAGTCCTAGCGGGTCTTCTGGAACAGGGTGTCTTTACCGCAGGCCCTGTGGCCCATCTGACCCATATTGGATTTCAACGCCATAGTGTCTTTGTTCGGGCCCAGAAATTATGCATGGAATCCACCAGGTCTCATAGTCTCTCTGCATCAGGGAGACTTTCTGGCCTCCTTGGACATCAAGGACATGTACATGCATGTCCTTACTTTTCCAGCGCACCAGCGTTTCCTACCTCTTGATGTGGGTCCTCTGCATGTGCAGTTTGTGGCCCTGCCATTCAACCTTTCTTCTGCACCTCAGATGCTTAGAAAGGTGCTCACTCCAGTACTAGTCTTACTGTGCTCTCAGGGCATTTTAGTTGTGGGATACCTTGTCAACCCCTATCTGAGGGAACAGTCAGCACGGGTTCTCACGGACAACGTAGCTTTCAGAGGTTCAGCTGCATCCTGAACTGTCCAAAATGAGAGCTGGAACCAGCACATCACTTGGAATATCAGGGTCTAGTCCTAGACTGCTCAATCAAGATATTTTCTTTCCCAGGAGAAGCTTCAAATTGTCCACTCCAGAGACTTCTACTCTGTAGTCCAGGAGCTTCACAACTCTCCGCTTCTGTACGAGAGTCCTGGGGCTCTTTTTAAGGCGGTCACATTTGCCCAGTTTCAGTCCAGGCCCCTACAATCACGCATTCTATAATTTTGGGACAAGCCAGTTCAGTGTTTTGCACGGCACCAAGTACTAGGTAGCCCCAGGCTTGGTGGCTTAGGAATCCAACTCTGTTTCTTTCTTTGTTTCTTCTCTTTTTTTCTTTTTCTCGGATTTGCATGACGGATGCCTGCATATCGAGCTGGAGAAGAGTACTGGACATCTTGTCAGTACGAGTAACAGAGGTAATCATGTGCTATGCAGAACTTCCAGCCTTGTCCACTGTTTACTTCTCAGGCATGGACAACTGGCAGGCTTCTCAGCCAGCAGCACTTGGACCTGGGACAGTGATCCCTACACCTGGAGGTGTTTCAGAATGTCTGTCACTGTTGTGGGATCCAAAATGTGGACCTCTTGGCCTCCAGTTTTAACAACAATCTGCACAGATTTGTCTCTAGGTACAGAAAATCTCTAGTGTTGTCAGTGGATTTTCTGGCGTCTCTGGGATTTCCTATGCCTTCCCTCCTCTGAAATGCCTTCCTCCCCTGCTTTGCATGTTCGAGATTGAAGGCATTCTAGTGATCCTCATAGCTTTGCATTGGTCCAATGGAATTTAGTTTTTTGACCTGATAAGTCTCCTGATGGATGCTCTGGGGGCACTTCCAGATTGTCCAGATCTTGTGTCTCAAGGACCGATTTACCATCCTTCATGGTCATTTGTTTTAATGACATTGCTGTTGAAGCCCAGTTTCAGATGGACAAAGGCATCTCTTTATAGATTATTTCCAAGAAACTAAAAGCTACAGTGTCTGCTTTTTGCAAAGTCTATCACAACATGTGGAAGCTTGGTGCGTGGCCAGAAGTTTTCACCTCTGGAAATTCTCTGTGTGATTAAATCTTGGCTTTTTACTAATCTGTCAGGACCAGCAGCATTAAAGGTCAGGTCTGGTCTTGTTTCAGAGACCTTCCATTCTTTAAGACCTTTGTTCTGGGTATCTCCCATACGGCTTTCCCTGTTTGTTCCCCTGTGACTCCATGGGATCTGAATTTGGTTCTCTATGCACTCCAAAAAACACTTTTGAATCAATCAGGGATATTGCCCTCACTCTCACTCATAAGGTTGCGTTTCTTGTTGCCATCACCTCTGCCAGCTGTGTTTCTGAACTGGTGGCCTTGTCAAATAAAGAACATTTATTGGTCTTGTGCAAGGACAAGGTGGTGCTGAGGCTCAAACTTCTTCCTACCTCAGGTAGTTTCAGCCTTTTTCCTTGCCTGTACATTGTTCTTCCATCCCTTTTTTGTACAGCTCCAATTCATCAGAGGGAATTCTCCCTCCATTGCCTGGATGTAGTTCAGGTTGTGATGTTTATCTCGTAGCCACTGTTTCCTTGAGAAAGATTAACTGTCATTCCTGATGACCCCTGTGAGGGTGAACCAGCTTCTCAGTGCACCATTACACAGTGGCTCTGATTAAACCATTATTCAAGATTATGGACCACCCTTTCCTATTAAGCACACTTTTCTTGATCTGTTAGTGCCACTCGGGCTCTTCAGCATGAGGCTACTATTTCTCCGATTTGTAAGACTGTCATCTGATCTTTTGTTCACTCATTCTTCAAGTCTTACCAGGTGGATGTTCAGGCCTCTACTGATTTCCTCTGTCCCTCAGTAGACAAATAATATAATTTTTTTTGTACTCGCCGTAAAATCCCTTTCTTATGGTCCTCTATTGAGGGACACAGGTCCCACCCCTCTGTGTTTGATCATGCTTTTGGTACTGCTTTGCCACAAAACTGATTCATGTTGGCGGACAATTTTGTTTCGGGGAATTTATCAAAACTGGAGCAGACCCTCAGATGCTCCTCTGATGCCTTGATGTCTCTCGGCTTCGCAAATTGCCTGAGCACTGTTCCCTCCCTCCTAATGGATGAATGGATGGCCTACCCCCTTCCCTCTCCCAACACACCCTTTCTCTTTCTCCACCTTCCCTTCTTCGAGCTGATCTATCTTCTTACCTTTTCTATAAATACATTTGTGTCCCATGGCGTCATTCGACTGCTAATTCCTGCATTTTTGGGACGCCAGGGACAGATAAACTAAACCAAAAAAAACCCCACATGTTTAGCAGTAGTTGTTAAAACTGCCCTTTTACACGCCTGTTTCAATACATACCGTGAATGTTTTATATACAATGTCCATTCAATGGCGGTCTTGCCAATGTTTTTATAACATGACTCTACTCTTGTTACTGCCCAGCCTTTATGGATGATATACTTCTGCTACTTGTGCCTAAAATAAAGAATAAAAAACAAACAAAAAACTGGAGCAGACAAAATCTGGAGCAGTTGCCCGGGGCAGCCAATCAGCTTCTTTCTTTTAGTTTGGTTGCAGTGCACAGCTACTCTAGATTTTGTCTGCTCCAGTTTTGATAAATTCCCCTCAGTGTGTTTTCAGTGAGATTGCTTTTTCTGTTGGTATTGCAATCCGGGAGAGAGGGGACAGTTTGACATTATGAAGTTCCACAGGCTGAACCACAAATTCCCCCTCTAGTACTCTCTAATGCAGATGGGCCGGTCTATGCAGACATGACACCGCGACCCACTGCAGAGGGTGTCGCGACCCACTTTTGGGTCGCAACCCACGAGTTGAGAACCACTGGTTTAGAGCAATTTGTTATGAGTTTCACATGTTTTACATTACTCTTCTATATTTTTGTAATAAGCAGTAAAGGAAAACTTTTTTGTCGCAGCGGAAGGCAGGTAGTAAAGCCTGTGCACTTCAAACAGGATGTGTTACATTGCCTACTTCCCACCCACTTCTAGTCAGATGTTGCAAATACTTACAGGATTATTCACAAAAGGGTGAAGAGTTTGGAGAAGGAAGGAGAAGTGAACAATCCAGGACAACATAGCTGAACTGGAAAAATTCTCCAATTCAGCTCACTTTCCAGTTCAGCTATGTTCTCCTGCCTACTCCAAACCCTTCAGCCTTGTGTGACTAACCCTGTTAGCGTTTCCAGAGCTGGTGGAGCATGTGACCTTATCCCAGGATGCAGCACTCAGGAATGCACAGTCAGTGACCAGATCCAAAAATTGTCAACTTGCAAAGACGACATCATCCTCAACTCTGTAAGCTCTGACACCTTCCAATACAGGACTTAGAGGGTTGATGAGGAATGGACTAGTGGTGGGGTAGTACATGGAGCAAAACATGCATGCCCCCATGTACATGTGTAGGATATAGCAAGAATTGCATGTTATCACAACTATTTACATCATTCTGATCTTTTGCATGCTGATAAAACATTGTAGGACTATCCATTACTTTTTTAAAAATGATAGAAAGTGAAAGTGCTGCTACTTAAAGATTTTAAAAATAAAATACTGTAATGTTTCTTCTTTTTTCATGTAGAAATCAATGGTTGAACAGGTCCAGACTAAAAATAAAGAAATGCAAGCTTTGCATGAAAATTCAGTTGCAGCTTTAGTCTCCCAGCATCAAACTGCAATCGATGAGCTGAAACAAAATTTGCAGACAAAAGAGGAGCTATGGAAAGCTGCCCAAAGTGCACAAAGTGAAATGGTCAAACAAATGGAAGAGTTGCAACGACAAGCAGAACAAGCCAAGGTATTTATTTGTTACAGTAAATGTTTTTTCCAGAGTATAAGGTTTCAGAATCCCATACATTTCTTTTTTGTGCAGACTTGGGAATAATCTAGCTTTTTTAGGGACTAAGCAGCTGTACAGTCATGTCCTATATGTTTTCTCACAACCTGTAGACATTTCACTTGTTCAGCTGGGACATAATGAGCTGAGCTTGAACTGGTAAAATGATGTTGCAGATCTCTAAATGTAATGTTCAAATGTCCTTGCATTTCCTCAAATATTAAACCCTGATTTGATTCAAGACCATTTTCTTGAAACACCAAAAGCCTGTTTTCAAAATGGGCAAATCCTAGCACATTCACCAGCAAACCTTAAAAAAAAAATACAAATAATGGATTAAGTGCTCAATTTCGTCTAGGGTATAAAATAAAAAAAAAGTTACTCACCTGAACCTGGCAGCCGGCTGGCTGTTAGAGCACTCCTTCCAGTCTGTCTCCTCCACTGCAGCATTGGCATGTCCCCAGGTGTCCTCACGTCCTATATCAGTGTATTGGACATGATGACTCAAGGATCCTTAGACCGCTGGAGCGGAGTGGGAGAGAGGCTGTAAGGACCTGTCCAACAGGCAATCGGATGAGGTTCAGGGGAGTATAACGTTTTGTTTTTTTTTTAAATATTTATTTTACACCCTAGACAAAAACTAACCCTTAACCCTTGCAGTGCGGGGGTAGCCCCAATGCAAGGGTTAAAATATGTTGAAAGGTCTTTATGAAAGTTTTTCAAGCAGAGCTTGACACCTCTAGTGGCATGTTCACTGCAAATATTTTACAGCTTTTATTAAAGCAGAGCTAACATTTTTCTCCATTCATTTCCATAACCTAAGTTGATTTTTGATATTTTGTGTTCTTATTTTTGTCTTGTGGGGTGCTTTAGTTAAACGGTTTTTATTTTTGCATTGCCTCATAATATTGCATGTATGAACTGACACACGCCTAAAATATGTTTTATTTGTCACATATGAATTTGGCATTTTATCTAGTTAATTATGTCACTTACCTGCTTCTTGTTATTTCTGTTATGGTGAACATAAAAGGTGTCTCTGCAAACTTTGGGCCCCAATAAAAATTGTGGGTCTGCCACACTTTTTTTTCCATAACTATTCACATGCATCTTAAGCCAATTAATTCTCCCTACAGTAACACAAACCTGAACTGGTGATTAGGGTCAGAGCCTCAGATTAGTAGACAGATGTTCTGCAAGATATTTTGCACCTGAGTATCAAGAGCAGGGGTAGCCAAACTTTGACCCTCCAGCTGTGCTGAAACTACAAATACCATGATGCATCTGTCTTTGGGTGTCATGTCTGTGGCTGTGGGAATCTTGCAATGCCTCATGGGATTGGTAGTTTTACCACAGCTGGAGGGCCGGAGTTTGGTTACCCCGATCAAGAGGGTGGCTTTTTCTCTGTTCACACAAAGTCAGGAATTGGAGGGTAGCCAAAGAGCTATGCAAGAGCATCTAGTATTTCAGAAGGTTATAAACAAAGTTAAAGTAGAACTTCTTCCAAAAAAGGAAAGGTGTTTTGAAGTTTTGTTCTCAAAGGAGGGCTAAAATCGTGAATAAAAGCACTTGTATTAGTTGGAGTGGTAAAGATTTAGAACCTTTGTCAGGTTTGTGTTGCTTTCTGCTTACCTGTTCTGCTTTCCTCTCACATACTGTTGTCATCATGGTAGGAAATCCCCCGAATTGGGACGGAGACCGCATTGAAAACTTAATAGAATCCTCCCTTATTCTATCCAAAACATTGCCTGAAGTTTTACTTTATCAGAATCCTTATATGCAGAGACTTGAGTACAGTAAGCAAAGCATGTAGGCACTCAAGCCCTCACAAATGGGATCTTTAGCACAACAAGAAAAAAAAGATGGGTTTATTCTAGGTGCAGTTTTCAGTAGCCTTTTTGATGAGGCACATTGCGTTAGCCCATTCAATGCATCTTGACTGTGAACTTTCTGGTCCTTTAACCCGTTACACTCACTGTTTCTCATTCCTCTGAGGACTGGGAACAACCTGTAGTATGCTGGGCCCCTCTGTAAAATATAGTGGAGCTTTTTCCATTTGGAAGGAGCAGAACAACACCTTTCTACTTCATTTACTACAGAGGTATTCGCTCATAGGCCGTCTGAGCCTTCCTCCCACTCATGCCATAGGTCCTCCTTCTCCTCTGATTATTTGTCTGTATTATGGTGCACACTTCTTTTTTGTGTCTGTGGGATGGGGGGTGTTTGTGCTTGCAGCAGGGTCCCTGGGCAAAGTGTCTCAAAAGCCTTTGGGCACTCAGGTCACCCCAGGTAGCATTCAGGATAAATCTCTGAAATTGACAGTTTGCTCAGTTTGCTTTTAAACCAGTTCTCTGATGAGCTTATTCTCAAGGATGTATCTGCCCAGACTTGTTTAAATTCCCAGCACTCTGGGTCCTTTCCTACCTTCCTTGGCATATGCTTACCTTTGGCAAAATGGTTCTCCTCTTGAACCCACACCCTTCTTAAAGGGTTCTTCATGTCCTTGGGTACTGTCGAGCCCTTTTGTACGATTTGCTAATTAGTCCTAACCCTCTTCTTAGGGATTCACAAGGTCCACTCCACATTAAATGTATTACAGCTGTTTCTCTCGCTGATAAGAATCTGTCCATTCAGCATCTCTCAGATATACCCTCTATAATGTTTACCCTAGTGCTTTTTTTGGCATCCTTATTGTGGAACACTTAGAAGCCCCTTTTTAAGGAGGATTTGTTTTGTAGACTCTCACAATTGATTTGCCAAGTTGAGTTCACATTAGACCCTTACTAAAGAGATCCCCTTCCTGATGCATCTTCTCCTTTACCTACCCCACAAATTTGCCCCCTCTCTGTTCTTGGCTTGTGGGGTATCTAGGGATTGCCCTTCTATCATGGTCTTCCCTTCTCTTTGGAGGCTCTTAACCTCCATTAGTCTCTCTTTTGGTGTCAGGGTATCTGGACTCAAGGGTAAACATCCAGATGATCCCTTTGGATCAAGAAGTCCCAGGTACTAATTTGCAATCTCTGCCTAGTGACAGGATAATGCCTTCAAGCCACCCTGGGAACACGTCCTTGGGTGGTGGGTCTCCAGACTTGGAACTTTCAATTAGTTCACCAGAACCGGCACTTGCTGCTTCTTTAGGGGATCCTTCTACCAGTTGGTGTACTGACCTGAACTTTGTTGGATATCGCCCAACATGTTACAGGACATTTTTCCTCTGTTAAGGTTTGGGAACTTTCCCATGGCCACCACTGAGTTTGTCCCTATTGGCTGTATTGCTTGTCCCTATTGGCTGTATTGCTTCTCCTGCTGTCAATTATTTGCCTACCAGATATCCTCAGTTGAGGCTTGAGTAGTTAGCACCTGTGTGCTTCTCCTTTCCTGTTTGGTAAAAAGTATCCAACTCTGGTTGGCCCTGTATTCTCCTGGACTGTCGGCAAGCGCATCGAGTTAGGATCCTGCTATTACCCCCTTTTTTCATTTAGTGTATCATGACTGTTTTACATCTTGTTCAGCACTCTTTGCTACAGGGCCAAAAGCTGTTACCACAATTGTCAAATTTAATCTTTTAGGGAGTGCCTACACTGACACTTTTAAGTAGGCCAATTACATTTATAGGGTAATTGCACCCAAAGCTTATATTTATTTTCTGGGAGATGTTAAGATTTAAAGCCAAACTCCAGGCATTTTTTTAAAATTTCATTTCGACATTTCCTGTCAGGAAATCTCTCCAACCAGCACAAAAACCTAGAAAGAAGGGTTAGAATGGCAAGCATTTTTGTTACTGTGTGTGCCTTCCTCTCCCAGAGATGGCTGTACCCCCCATTACTTGTATGTTCATTACGGGAAATTTAGATGAGGGAAAATCTCCCCAGTGGGGTCAGACAGAAATTTGAACTCTTCCCAATTATTACCTAAGCAACCTTTCACTGGAGTTAGGTGCACATGATGTTCTTTCTGTGTCTCTGAGGCTCAGGTGATGAGGGCTCTCTTCATGGTTTGTCTGCACATCTTTTGTGATGTTTAGAGTGGAATTTTATGGTAGAGAGGTTTCCAACAGAAGCCATCAGATGACTAAGCACACTTTTAAATCAAGTTTAAACCCAGTGCTGACTTTAAACTTCCATGTATACTGTGGCCAAGCAACTCTCAAGGTACAGAGAAAGCCCTTTATACCAGCTCAGTTTTGTACTCCCTAAGGTCCGTGAAATAGAACATTGTTTAGCACAATGAAAAACACCCATATGAATAAAATCTCCAATATTTCAAATAAAATCATTAAATAATAATGCTTTGTTTATTTGAAATTCGGCATTCCTACGTGTGTCAGTTCATACATATAATTGCTAAATCTCGGCTTACTCCATGTCTTCATTGTGCTTGATTTTCATTTTTTTTCTTCTTCCCAACCTTTTCCCTTCAGTCTCTAACCTGTATATTAGACTCCAAAAGGAAAGAGGTTGAACTTATAACAGAAGAGATGAGGGTTTTGGGAGTGGAAAAAGACACACTTGCCCAGGAGGCAAATGCTTTAAAGCTGGAGAAAGATTCTCTACTGACAAAGATTGTAGAATTTGAATCTACTGTTAATGGGCTCCAGCAAGAGCAAAGTCAGCTACTGTTACTCAATGAAGAACGTAAAGCTGCAAAAGACAGCATTATGAATGAGAAACTGGAACTTGAAATAAAATACAGTGAAATAAGTAGCACCTCTCAAACATTAGCACTTGAGAAAGAAAAACTAATGGCTGATTTGGACAGTGCTAAACAAGAATTTATTAAATTTAGCATGGATTCTGAAGGCTTACAGTCTTCAATTACTGCAATGGATGCCAGTATGACCGAACTTCAGAAAAGTAAAGATGCTCTGTTTTCAGATTATGTGGAACTGCAAAATAAATATCGGCAAATGCAGGAAAACCAGGTCAAGTTTGATGAAAAGATAATGGTCCTTGCCAGGGAAAAAGATGAAATTATTGAAATGCTCAAGAGCACAAAAGAAGAATTTGGGACAAAGCAAAAAGCTCTGGAAAAACAAATAGATGAACTTGAATCAGAAAACAAGTTGTCCTCCGATAAGTATTTGGAACTGGATAGCAGAATGACCACTTTAATTGATGAAAAGAATGAGCTGATCAAAACCATTGTAGGTGTCCAGTCTGAAAGAGAAAATCTTTTGGTTAAGCAAAATAGTTTAAATACAGATATTGAAAATATTTTTAAAGAAAAAGAAAATCTAGCATCTCTACATAGTTGTAAAGAACATGAACTGAATGAGGTCAAATCACAACTGGATAAAATTACACACGAAAACCTAGAACTGTTGGCTAGAAAAGATGAATTACTGCAAACCTGCACTGTGTTTGAAGAAGAAAAGCAGAAGATGGAGGAATATCAGAAGAAGATCATGGATAAAAATAATTCTGTTATCTTGGAAAAGGAAGACCTTAGTCAGAAGCTTGTATCTTTTGAAAAGGACATGAATGGGAAGCAAGCAGAATTAACCTGTGAAGTATATACCCTTAGAGCAGAAAAAGAGAAGATCCTAGAAGGAAACTTAGAACTTGAAAACAAACTTTCTGCTTTAATTGTGGAGCGTGATGAGTTAATAAGGAGAACTACAGATTTAACTACTGAAAAGGCAGAACTCTTATTGAAGCAAGATGACTTAAACATGGGACTGACAGATTTGCTCCAAGAAAATGACAAGATTGTTGTTAATTGTAATGAGTTAACAGCTGAAGTAGGAAAGGTTAGAAAAGAACTTGAGCGGGCACAGAAAGATAATCAAGAACTTCAGGTCTCCAAGGAAAGCCTTACAAACTTGGTTGAAGAAATTAAGACCAGTAGTAGCATATCAGACTCTGAACGTGTTCACCTCTTACAAGAAAAGGAGATGTTGCTTTCCTCTGAGAGGAAGCTGACTGCTGAAATGGGTGATCTCTTGAAACAAAATGAGGAGCTTATGGTTAAATGTCAGAGGTGCACAGAAGAGGCTCAGCTTGCACAGGAGAAACTGATGGGTGAAGTTCATAATCTTAAAAATGCAAAGGAGATGATGATGATGCAGATGTCTGACATAGAAAAAAAACTTGAAACTGTGTCTGCAGAGAATAATGCCTTTAAGTTAAAGAATGCAGAGTTCCAATCTAAAGAGGAATCGGTTATTGAAGAACTATCCAGCATGAAGGCCTCAAACCTTCTGTTGTCACAAGAGAAAAGCAATCTGTTAGCCAAGATTGACTCACTAAATGGGGATATCATGGGAGCAAAGAAACAGGTTGAAGAATTGACGAGAACTAATGACAGCCTTTCATTAGAACTGGAACAAACAAAGAATGACAAAGCTTCTTTTGAAAAAGAGTTTAATAATAATTTCGTAGAAAAACAGTCTTTACTTGAGGAGTATAATAAATGTTGTTGTGACAAAGAATTGTTGACAAAAGAGAGAGAGAGCTTATTGGAAAAATGCAATGAACTTGATACACGTTTTACAAATTTTGAACAGAGGTTAATTGAAGAGAGAGATGCTTTTAAGAATGAAAAAGAGTTTCTAGAGCTAAAATGTATTGAACTTCAGCAAGGTTTGGACAAAATGGAGGAAGAAAGGGATCAGATGGTATTTCAAAGTAAAGAGCTCCAGTGTACATATGACAAACTTATGGAGCAGAAAGTGAACGCAGATAATCTTCTCCACACTCTTACCCAGGAAAGGGAGAGTTTAGAACTCAAGAGCAACAGACTTTCCTCAAACGTGGAAGAACTCGGTCAGGATGTTGCTTCTCTAACCAAGTCAAAAGCAGCGTTACAAGATTTGTATAATGCTATTTGCAAGCAGTTGGAAAACCTTAGCAGTGAGCATGAACTTACAGAAAAGGAGTTAGAAAGGCTGCATCAAGAGAGGTCCAATTTGGTATCCACACAAGAATACCTAGAAAGCACATATTCGGCTATTTTACAAGAAAAGGAAACTGTCCTGAAGAAGTGTGACAGTCTGTCTGAACAAGTGGTTGTATTAACCAGAGACAATCAGGAAGTTTCAGGTCTGGCTGAGCAGCTGAAGGTTCAATACCAGACAATACTCGGTGAAAAAAAGGAGCTGATCTTGAGGTTTGATGAGCTTCAGCTTGAGAAGAACAGCCAAGAAGAAAAAATTAACGAGGTATCATACTAGACAAGTGAACTAATATGACTAACACCGAGCACTAATTTCAGGGCTAACTGCATGTTCACCCGCACTTGCATGCTTTTCACTTTTACTACTTCACAGTCACAGGTTATTCAAAGAATGGGTTTTTTTTTTTTAATTGATTAAATAATTTTTATTTAATCTGAAACTGTGAATAAAATCACCAGCACATGTTTACGTGCTTAAAATGAGGCATAGTTTATTATATAAATTGATGTGTAATTGGTAAAACCATGTTGATCATTTTTGCTTGGACTTTTATTCACAGTTGCTTTTACTTACTGTTGACAAATTATTTTTTTCATAATCTGAAGCATGTATTAAATGATCTGGCAGCATGAAATTAGGTTTTAGAAATCAAAATGAGGTTTCTTCAACTTTTACCGTTTCAGTTTCTATTTGTTGTTTTGTGATTGAGAATATTTATTTTCATTTGTTTAAAGCCAGTTTTGAGATGTAAAAAAAAAAAAAAAAAGCCTAAAAACACTTTAGAATGTTTTCCACATGTGACCTAGAATCTGTACACTTCAATTAAAAACAGACTGAAAACTTTAAAGGGAAGAAAAAAAACTTACAATAACGTGGTTGCATGAATATGCACACCCTTAAACAAATACTTTGTTGAAGCACCGTTTGATTTTATGACCGCATTCAGTCTTTTGGGTGAGTATCAGCATGGACATTTTGCATTGGGAATCTTTGCCCACTCTTCCTTGCAAAAAATGCTCCAAATCTGTCAGATTGCAAGGGCATCTCATGTGCACAGCCCTTTTTTTATACAGGAATAAAATTTTATTCTGCTCCATTATTTCTTACCCTCATGTCACTATACCTACATGGAGTTGGTGTAGGCCATTCCATAGTACTTACCTTCAGCAGGCAGTGTTATCCCACATATGTGTGCCCATATGCAGTCTGTCACCCCATACAGCACATATCAACATCTTCTGCTGTATTGTCTTTTCTTGTTGGATTCAGCATTAAAGGATAATGAAGTCATGGGTCAGACAATCAGAAATTAATGTTTTCTATTTGCAATCCACCATAGATGCAGGGGTGGGACGTTTTTTGTGTTTTCTGATCCTGCAGATTTAGTTGGTAGAGGGTGAAGACACAAATTAAAAGTTCTAGGGCAAACTACTAGTTAAAGGCTTCCCGTTGGACAGCACTGCCCTTCTCTATATGGTATTTATTTTCTAACAGTCACTTACTGTGTAATGGCAACAAGAAATGTGCTTCCTTTTCACTGATGCACCTTTCTGGCATAATGTCTCTCTATCTCTCTCACATGAAGGCTCTGTAATAAAGTGAATGGAGCAGTCTTAAACCTTACTGTGAAAAGTGTATCGGCAAGCCTTTATTGCATGTTATCTGTTGTGCATTGTTTACTCAAGGCCATCATGCCACTAATTTTTCCTTGCCTCCTGTGATTTAAGAATGAAAGACATAGGCTTCTACTAGCCTTTTCCCAAAAATGCTAGTTGTCTTTTTCCATCTGGCTTCAATACTTCTCAGTCACGAGACCGAGACATGCATGCAGCTCATGAGTGTCAGAAAAGTGTCAAAATTCCTTACCTCTTTGAGTGAGCATGACCATTCTATTTCTGTCATGGCAAGTGCACCTGGAGAATTGTTGGGAATCCGTGGGAGTGTGGGGTTGGTTTATCATTTTCAGACTGGGCTGTTCACTTTAATGAACAAGTGGGTTTATGGGGAAAGGTATGCATTGGTGTATCATAGAAGTGAAAACGATGTGCATTCCTATGATAAATAGATGTGTGAAATGCACCCCTATGACTATTTGATGATCATCAGTGTACTGGTCAAAGCATGCTGGTAGTATTGAAAGAGAGGCAACCCTAAGGCCTGGTTCACACCTGGGCGTTTTACAGCGCGTTCCTACGCGCTGTAAAATGTTCAACACGTGAAAACCAATAATTGCCTATGGCCATGGTTCCCACCTAGGTGTTTTACAGCGCGTAGGAACGAAGTACAGGAGCTTCTTTGGGGCGTATTTGCCGCGCCTATCCATTAGGATACAGCCGGATAGCCCTCGGAACCGTGCGTTTGTCACACGTTTCTTTTACTGCAAATCGCGGCAAACGTGCATATTCCATACGCCCAGGTGTGAACCCAGCCTAAAGCTAGCTTGCTGTTAAATTAGCATTTTTTTTATTGCTAATGCATGCACCCAGAATTGGTTATACATCCACTTCATCTCAGAACATTTGGTTATTTGCGTTATATTTAGCTTAGGTGTGGGAATGTCCTCTTTATGGTATTTCCTTCTGTGGTTTTTTGTTTTTTGGGGGGTGATGGCAGGGGGGGGGGGTTAAATAAAGTAAATGTCTATTTCTTGTTGAGGAAAGTCACCATACACTTGGTAATGTTGTAGTAGTGTTCTGAGTCACTGTTTCCTTCTGACCTGCGATCCCTACTGTTAAATGTAGGTTTCACAAATTGCAGAAGAAGCTAGCCAGAAAATTGAGCAGGTGACTGCAGAGAAAAATGTGCTGCTCAAAGAGAGGACCGACACTATTACTGCTATGGAAGAGCTAAAAAAACTGCAGAGTCAACTGCAAAAAGAAGTGAGTAACTTTTATTCCCCCTTAAAGAATGCTGATAGACAGTAATTGTGTTTAGATCATGTGCAAACATTTCATAAAATGTTATTGTTATAAATGTTAGTCACCTCTCCCCACAGGGATTACCCCCTCCCTTCTCTATTCCTCCAGCGTTCATTGGATAGACAGGGGGCGGGGAACAGCTGGCTGTGGCTCTTGCTCCAGAGAGGCCAAGCCAGCTGTCAATCAGGGAGCGGGATTGATCCCGACAATATTGTCCGGATCTATCCCGGCTGCAGCGCGGCTCTGCGCTTTTAACATATAGCCGGCAATAGCCCCCTATATGCTGAGTTTTGGATCACAGGAGGACATTTACTAATGTTCTCCTGTGACCCAAAATTCAGCATATGGTGAGGGTGCAGAGCCGTGACCCTAAAAGAGAACTATGGCCAAAAAAGGTTGGTCCATAGTTCACTTTTAAGTTTATTGACTTACATCACAAACATCAATTATTGCTTATTCTTCTAAGATGTATTTGTGATAAGTTTGAGTAAAAAATTTGTTTAACCCCTTCATGACTGGAGACGCACACTGTACGGCTACCGTTCATTGATGGATGCCTCAGTATTGAAGCATCCATTAATAAAGGAATTAAGCTTTTGTAAAAGCTTAATTCTTTCATCAATGAAAGAATTAAGCTTTTACAGATACCTGATTGATGTCAGCGATCGAATATCTGACATTGACAACAGAGCTGTGTGAACGGCTCTGCTATATCACTGTTTTGACACCTCTGCACACATCAGGATCTGTTTTGACAGCTCTGCACAGATCCAGATGTGTACAATGATGCAATGTTTCATTTTGCTACATATTTCTTTGCTTCCTAGCAAAATGAACATTTGTATCATTGTAATAAAAACATTGCATCAGACTTCTGATTGTTCTAAGAACATCAGAAGTCTTTAGTGACATCTGAATCTGACATGCTGCAGAGTCGGTCACTAAGGTTATTATTGGCTGCTCCTAAGTTTTAAGCAGCCTAATAATAATTTTAATTTTTTTTAAAATATTTTTGGTTATCAAGCATAGTGGCTGCTTAATATAATAGAGAAAAAAAGTGTAAAGAAATAAAAAAAATAATTTAACAAAAGAAAAATTATATATACAAATATATTTTATCCTATAATTATTATACAAATTAACCCCTTACAATGAAAATCTGCAGCTGTTTTTCACCCTAAGGGGTTAATTTTTCTATTTAACCCCCTCGTGACGGCGTTCAAATTTTTTTTTGGGCCCAGAAGTACAAAAAAAAAAATCTAAAATCCTAGGGAGGTGTGAGGTGTTTCCAAATAAAGGACAATTAAATGAATTTATTTTAATGCTTTTTTTAGCTGTACTATTTTTCTAAAAAACAATAATAATCAAAACAGGGGAAAAGGTGTTTTCTTTATGGTTTTTCCTCTTTTAGAAAAAAATATTTTATTCATCCTAAGTGAGGTGATAGGCACACATATGTGATCTGTGATATGTGATCAATCATATTGCCCCATCTGTCCTCTAAAAAACAATATATAATATGTGTGGGTGCACTTTGTAGGAAAGTATGTTACTGCCGTGGAAGAATCACACAGCAAAAATGTAAAAAGTGCTTCAGTCATTAAGGAACAGAAACAGAAAAAAAGCTCAGGAATGAAGGGGTTAATTGTATTTCATGTTTATTTAGTGGACCTACACTGACTCGCAACTCGTTTTTTTGGTAAATTTTTACATAAATAGCCTTCAACCCAAAAATGTTTTGCGTAGTGATTTGATCAGATGGGTAGAATATAAAATGACAGTGATATTTATGCTTACCTTTGCATCACTGCTGTTTATGTTATGGGCTGTGAAATGCCTTTCAATAGTCCCCCACTGTTCCTGCCTATCAGAATTATGTCAGCCTGCTGACTTCACAAACTGCATCCAGGAGAGGACTGAAACCTCCTTTATTGAAAATAAACTGCTGGGCACCAAAATATTTTTGTGTACTGGAAATTGTGCTATATTTTTGCTATATTTTAACTCGTTAAGGAAGAACACAGTAACATCATGGAATTTTGCAGATTTGTGAACTATTTTTATGAAAGACATGAGAGCATGCTAACATTCTATAATTATTAGGTGATCGCAGGTTATGTCACTATAGAAAACCACAAAAGGGTGTATATGCTAATAGTATAGAACCTTGGTTGGCATTTAGCAATAATTGCAGGTTTACTAGAGTGCGTTTCTAATAATAAGAGTAATACCGTTAGAATGCCGTAGGATTAGCAGTTACGTAATAATCCTCAGAATTAACCTAGAGATTAAGCCAAGCAAATACTCCTTTCAGCTTTACAGATTAACACACAAATATACTTGCAAATTATTTTTCTAAACTTGCTTTATAGGCAAGATAAACTGCATTTTTTTTAGTCATTTCTTCTTACGTTTTGGAGGAACAATTGATGGTGTTTTCATTCATCCTAGCTGGAAAGCCTTAGAAAGCAGCAAGAATCGGCTGCAGAACAAGTAAACAAGACAAATGGCCTTCTAAAAGGAGAATGTATGAAAACAGAAGCTCTTAAGAAGGAATTGTAAGTTATTTTTACTTTAATTCTTTAAAGTTACAGAATGGGAACCACATTTTACACTGTGGGGTTTGGGGTGACATATTCTAGCAGCTTACATGGCAGTAATGTTTTATACTGTGTTTGTTTTAAAATTGCTTCATTTTCCTGATGTTTCTGCTTTTCTGTTCAGGTAAACTACATTTAGGGTTACCATTTGGGTTCAACCTTGCAGGCACTATGCATTTTTCGATGATCCATGATGTAGATCCAACAAGCTATTCTGCTTTTGTACACATGTTGTTATATCAACTACGTCCCATTAAGCCAGCTGGCTCTGCTTGTTGGGTCACCTCAATGTAAACTGTACTAATTAAAAATATACTGTCTGCCATTGTTAAACATTTACAAAATGCTTGTTGATTGGCTTTCTTGAGTTTCTGCGCTTTCTGATCCGGAAAATACAGATTAGAAAGTCACTGGAGTAAGAAGTTCTATGTACTTCCAGTCAGTAAAGCTATTGGAACAGCATGACAGTGAGGCAGCTAGCGGTTTCTGGAGAGGACCGCAATGGCGGCGTGC